>NC_012874.2:14572401-15172401 GCF_000003195.3 Sorghum bicolor
TTGTGGTATGAAAGTGTTGCATGCCATGAGGTAGCTTTACCCTGCCGCCATGCATGGCGGGTACAGTTCATTTGCCCCGCCATGCATGATGGCGGGGCCAAACGGGTTAGTCTTACAAATAATTTTGAAACCATATCAATTTTGAAATATGTTTCAAATTTGAGCTAAAAATAAAAAAAATTCTCAACTAGCTCTCTCCCATCCATGCCGGCGGCACGGCGTGTCTGAGGAAACGGAGCACCAAGCCACTACTGGTGCCCGCTGGTGCCTCTACTCTACTCGAGCATGCAGGTCACCGCTGCCAGACCGTGCTCGCCGATTCCGACAGTAGGAGGGAGGCTTCACTCGAGCAAGATGGGGATGGTGCTCCAAATAGATACCTACGTTTCTTCTCTAGTATAATTTAATGAACTAACTGAAAAAATGAGGAGAGAGATTATCTATTTAGTTCATTAAGTTAGACTAGAGAAGAACCGCATGTACTCATTTAGAGCACTATCTCCATCCTTACATTGGAGGCAAGAGAGATAAATGGACGTCTTGTTTGTCGGGAAAGTCACGGCAAATAGGCGACAGGCGAAATTGGGATGGGTGGGGTATTATGGTCTTTTAGTATGCCATCTCACCGACACGTGGGGCATACATGAGTTATGCCTTGTTTACTTCGCAAAAAGAAAATATTTTAGATACTGTAGCACATTTGTAACTATAGAAATTAGTGTCTAATTATGGACTAATTAGACTTAAAAGATTCGTCTCACAAAATATATGTAAACTATATAGTTAGTTATTTTTAATCTAAATTTAATGCTCGTATCTAAATATTCGATGTGATGGGACGTAAAGTTTTTAGGTGAGAACTAAGTTGGGCCTTAATGACATTTAAGACATGATCACATATTTTCAATTTAGTAAAATTCGGCCAGTCTCAATGAGGTTTCATAGACATTAAATATGTTAATCCGACACTATATTAATAACGAAAGAGGTGATAATAGTTTTATAGAAGTAGAGAGTGTTTCATGGGGACAAAACTCTTCTGTACTGTTTTCAAAATATAGATGCGTTGAAAACTGAACCATGAAATCTGCACTAAGTATGGCCTTAGTATTCAAGTTTTCCCTTATATTAATTGGGCAACAAAAACAATGCCTCATGGCGGTAATTCAAAATATATACTACCTCTTAATGCAATTTTTAATTTGGTCCCTATCAAAATATCTTAACTTTTACTAAATTTATATAATATGATATGGTATTAATATTTGTAAATATATTAAAAAAGAACTGTATATAGGAAGCTGGAATCACATTCTATTGCGAGCGGAGTGGCTCAGCTCGTTCGGTATTTCTTAGATTTATTTTAAATTTTAAGGTGTTATTTTTTAGGATACGTGCCCGGCTGTGCTAAACTAAATTTCTTGGTCCATATAGAGGTGTTTGTGCATATGTTTACAGGGAGTGTAGGCTTGTGATTTAAAAAAAATTAGGATAGACGGAGTAGCCTGTGTAAGAGCAGCTCTAGCAGCACTCCTACTTAAGCCTTCATAGTTAATAGTTAAATAGTTAAATATAGGATTCGAGAGAAAAAAATGCTCCAGCAAGGCTCCTACTAAGGCTATCTCCAACAAGATAGGCATAATAAGACCCGTACCCAAAATGCCTCCTACACAGTGCTTAGCGAAAAACACCCTCCAACCGAGTACCCAACCTACGACCTATTTTTTGTCGTCATCGTTGCAGAACGCAAATATATGTCCCCTTCGGTGTCTTTGCGTCTCCCACCACACCACGTAGCGGGAGCAGGACGAGGGAGGCAGAGGAGGAGGAGGCCGCCGCTGCCGGAGGTGTGGTGGCCGTGCAGTCTATGTGCCTCACCACATGGCTCGGGAAGCCACCGCGGGAGAAGACGACGATGTTGGGGGCCACCCTGTGCTGGCCAACTGAAAGGTCCTTGTTTGGTTTTGGTAATTGAGTGACAACTTAGGTGGACTAATAGTGTTTATGTGAGATACACAGGAGATTAGTCCACAGGTGATGATGTGATGATGGAGGAGCTCATTGCATATAAGACATGACATGGAGTCATGTGACCAAGATGGAGAAGATCAAGATGAGGCTTGGCTCGATGGACCGGTTGCAAGAGTGAAGGGCAAGTCGGAGGCTTTGAAGCGAGGGACCGCGTGTGACGGTGAAGCTTGAGCAAGACTTGGCGCCGATGGACTGAGGCAACGGTGAAGAGCAAGTGAGGTCAAGATTGATGAACCAATACGGCCACGTGATGATATGAAGTGGATCATATCATTTGGTGATTGGTTGGGGGCATTTTCATTTCACCGGTCATAGGTGTGTAGAGAAGTTTATGACCGGATTTAGGATAGATGGCCGTACTATCAAGAGGGGCAAACTTGTTTGCATATCGGTCATCTAGTGCCACTTGAGCGATCTAACTTTGCATATGTGTTATGATCGAGTGGCGTGGCAAGTTTGAGAGGCTAACTCCTTTGGGAAAATGTTTGTGAAAATGCTAACACACATGCACATGGTGGTGTACACTTGGTGGTGTTGGCACACTTTTCAAAGGAGGTGGAGTTCCTAGGGTTGAGAGGCGTGTGGGTTCCTCGGGATTCGGCGCTTTTGAGAAAATTAAGTGCATATTTTCTATTGCGCCGGTGGGAAGTTTGGAGAAGTCGCGGGAGTGTTTCTCGCTGAGAAACACTCACCGGACGCTGGTGCTGGCAGCACCGGACGCTGGTCTAGAGCGTCCGGTGTGGTGTCTGTGGCGCAGGTGTGCACCGGACGCACCGGAGTGAGTCCGGTGCTCAGCGTCCGGTGTGAAGGCGTTTTGCAACCCTCTCTGCGCACGAGTCCGGTGAGCACCGGACCGTCCGGTGCCCAGCGTCCGGTGAGGTCGCGAGTTTGACACCCTCTCTGCGCATGAGTCCGGTGTGCACCGGACGCGTCCGGTGTGGACTCGTTGAGCGTCCGGTGGTGCTGTGTCTGGCGCGAGCGCGTGGTAGCCGTTGGCGGCAACGGTCGACTTCAAACGGCTAGTGACACGTGGCGGTCAGCTGAGCACCGGACGCTAGGTGTGGAGCGTCCGGTGGCTTCCTGTGAGCGTCCGGTGCCCACGTGTTTTGCCCAGTGAAGGGGCAACGACTAGTTTAGCCCTTGGGGGTATAAATAGAAGTGGTGGCCAGCCTTGGCTGGTGCTGAGCACCCTTGGGACTTAGTGTCCATGCTTGGGGAGTGCTAGTGAAGCCTCTAACTCACATATACTTGATAGTGATCATCCGATTGTGTGAGTGAGCGATTCTAGTGCGTTGCATTGAGAGATTGCATCGTGTGGCACTAGGTGTTCGTGTTGCAAGCCGGTGGTGCTTGTTACTCTTGGAGGTTGCCACCTCCTAGACGGCTTGGTGGCTTGTGACTCCGTCGAAGCACGCAAGGAGATTGTGCGGTGCTCCAGAGAAGAGATTGTGAGGGGTACGGTGCTCACCCCGCGGGGATCGCGAAGAGCAACTCCATTGGATCGTGCGTGTCATTGAGCTACCTCACTTGTGGGTAGGTTCTTGCGGTGTCCTAGTGGGGACGAGGTTCGTGTAACACCTCTTAGCTGCCGAACCACCAAGTGTTGGTCGACACAACGGGGACGTAGCTTGGTGGCAACCAAGTGAACCTCGGGAGAAAATCATCGTGTCAACATTTGTTCTTCCCGTTGGTTTGCAAGTCCCTAACACAAGCTTGTTCTTACATTCATATAATTGTGCTTGTGTAGTTGCTCTTGTAATTAGTTAGCTTGTGTAGCTTTCTAGTTACCTTCTTGCTTGTGTAGCTAGAAGTAGTTCCCTTGCGTGACTAATTTGGTTTGTGTAACCTTGTTAGTCACTTTGCTTAGTTTGTGTAGCTAAGTAAGTTGCGCTCTCTAATTTGGCATTAGTTGCCTTGTTATTGAGCTTGCTAGTGAGCTTAGGCTTTGTGCGCTTTGCCTCACTAGTTTGAGTAGGAGCTCCCCCGGTTTGCAAAGTACTAGTTGCATAGGTTTGTGTGACCTTGCTCCTAGAATTGGTTAGGTGAGCTCTTGCTAAGGTAGCACCTTGCTTGCTTGTTTAGGATCTTTTCAAGGTGCTAGAGAACTCAGATAGAGGGGTGTAGTCTTGGCTAGACCGATAGTTTTAATTCCGCATTTGTTTTCGTTTAGCCGGCGTAATAACTTTTAGAAAGGACTATTCACCCCCCCCCTCTAGTCCGCCATCTCGACCCTTCACCAACCTTGAGCTCGTCATCGAGAGCATCGAGCACCTCGCCGCCGACAACGGCTCCGCCTCCACACAAGCATAGGCATAAACGCCGCACGATGCAAAGATCCGCTCGCTCAGCAACTCCATCCGCCTCCTCAGGCTAGATCTCGTAGCTCGGTGCCTCAGTGGCCGGCGGTGGGCAAAGATGAAGGGCGTTAGCGGCGCAGCGTGTCCATGGAGAGCAGTAGTTTTGGATGTTCTACTTGTGGTATCTGTTGGAGGAGGAGAAATTTGGAGTGTTATCTATTTCACTGTGCATGACCTATACCATAGAATGAGTATTTGTTTTAGGTCTCCTTTGTTGGAGACAGCCTAAGTCCCTGAAATTTAAGTAGGCACTCAAATTCTCCCTACAGACACCATTCGTGGGACTCTAGGCCAAGCCTCTAAATCCTCCGGCGCGTCTCTCAAGCCCCTACGAATTTCTCCGAATGTGCCCTCCCCTTCGGCTACCCCGCCACGCGGGTACGACGGCGAGCTCATGGTCGAGATCTGGCATGGGCAGGTGAGCTCCTCCTTGCGAGCTCCTACATAGCAGACCGAGAACTAAGGGATGGGGACAGTGCTCTAAATAGGTACCCACGGTTCTTCTCTAGTGTAACTAAATAAACTAAATAAAAAAATAAAAAAATTTGTCTCTTTAGTTTATTATAAATTACACTAGAGCAGGTATCCATTTGAATAGTGATTCCCATTCTTACCGAGAACGCAGGCGGCAACAGACGTGGCAGGACGGAGCAGCGAGTCTTCCACCTTCTCCTAGGGACGGTTGGGCCTAGCGTGGGGGGCCAAGCTTCGGCGAGATCTGGCTTGGTGAGCTCCGACCATTTGCACACACCTGATGGAGTAACGGTGACAGACTAGGCAATGATGGTGGCGGACAAAGCAGTAGCGCGGGGGGAGGGGCTTCTCCGACGAGCTGTTCCGGTTCTGGGAGAGGCATGGTTGGGGAGGGGCACCATAGTGTCGGGAGAAGAGAAGGGAGATGAAGAAAAAGAAAAAAACCTAATGATGACGTGTGGGTCCGTCTAAAGCAAAGTGGGACCCACAGTTACCTGCTTTTTGACATTGTCAAATCCACTAGCCATCTTATTTGTATTTATCCCTTCAACTAAATACAAAATGAGGCTTTGTTTAGATCTAAAAAGTTTTTAGATTTTAACACTGTAGTATTTTCGTTTTTATTTGATAAACACTATGCAATTATGGAGTAACTAGGTTTAAAAGATTCGTCTCGTGATTTACAGGCAAACTGTATAATTAGTTTTTATTTTTATCTATTTTTAATGCTCTATACATGTATCACAAGATTGGATGTGATGGAGAATCTTATTTTTTTTTATTTTTTGGGTGAACTAAACCAGGCGAGTCCTTTCCGTCTCTTGTCAACCAAACAGAAACTAAGTCGTCCTATCCTAGAAATCAGAGATCAGTCCGTCGCACTCTAGACTCTCAATCAAACAGTAGCTAAACGCTACTCCCTTTTATCCGTAAAAAAAATTATTTAGGACAATGACACGGTCTACAAAACATGACTTTGAATTTTTATTTTTACTAGTATAATGTCCGTGCTAACGCTACGGTTTTATCTCGAAAATGTACATAAAAACATCCAATGATTTTGTTTCATAGTTTGACTTTTACACAATTATATTTAAGTATGTATACAATCTAGAAACATTTGGCATAAAGAATGTAAAATAAGCTAAGTCCTTAACCATCTAAGTTATATTTTATCTAAGTCCTTAACGGACGACGAAGTAAGTACCATACATACCGGCATCATCGTTGTTAACGGAGATAAAATATATACATGTTTCCAGATTCCCAAATACACACAAACAAACGCCATCATGCCACATATATATTATATTTCAAGACACAAATGTTCCAGAATTACAGGAGCAGAGGCAATAAAAGTAGAGATGCACATATATCATATATGCCCAATATACGAATATCCATGCATGCACATCCTAAATATATGCCCAATATACGAATACCCGTGGCCGATGTTGCATGCAAGGTTTCAGCCGAAGCATAGGAATTGCTACTATTTTGGGATGTAGCCTTCTTCCGTGCTCGGTGTGGGGGTATAAACCCCTATACCCTTACGGCTAGACTTCAGCTAGGAAGCTTGGCCCACTACGAGACGAGTTCAAGGCTTGATCCGACAGCCCGAGTTTCGTGCAAGAAAACAAGACGTGGAGATCAAGCAGGATTCTAGTCGGTTAGAATAGGAATTGATATCGAATTATCCATGGCAATTGTAACCGACTAGGATTAGTTTCTAGATCTGTAACCCTGCCCTCCAGACTATATAAGGAGGGGCAAGGGACCCCCCTAGGGCAGATTATCTCAACACAATCCAATACAACCCGACGCAGGACGTAGGTATTACGCCAACTCGGCGGCCGAACCTGGATAAAAAGCTTGTCCGTGTCTTGCGTCACCATCAAGTTCGTAGTTTGCGCACCGTCTACCGATAAACTACTACCGTGGGTATACCCCAAGGTAGACTGCCGACTAGCTTTCGTCGACAGTGGCGCGCCAGGTAGGGGGTGTGCGTGCAACTTTTCCGGCGAACAAGATGGTCACGATCCCAGCTTCCGCGACCGTACCCGAAGGCCTCACGTTCACCGTCGGCCAAATCACGTGGACGACGCGCAGCGGCGGTTTTGCGACCACGGTTCCGAAAGAGATCCAGATCCAATCTGAGATCACGTCGTCTCCGACCACGCGCGTGACGACACCAAGCTCCCGACCACCGTTCCCGCTCTACAAGGGAAGGGAGATCGACTGCTCGGGCCTCCTCCAAGCGCTCGATCGCGCCGACTCCAGGCTATCCGAAGTCTCCGAGCTAATAGACGGAATCCTGCGCAGACCCGACCAAGCCGCTCAAGCGGATTCTTCGAAATTCCGCCGGCCAACTCGTGTCACCACACACGAACGGCTGGGAACGTCCCTGACGATAACCTCAACCCCCTCAGGACGATCCGTCGAGCTTAAAAAGGATGACCATCCTTGCGGCCTGAACAACTCGGCCTCTGTTTATTCACGGCATGTCCAATCCGTTTTCACCAAAGCGGGCTGGTCGCCGACAAGGAACAATTGCCACCATGTCAACATGGTGACCATCCGAGAGCTATGGGACGGCCAGGTTTCCAGCACCAACTCAAGCACCGGCTCCGTCCCCACCGAGGTTGTGAACACCGAAGACGAGGACTATGACCCGGATTCCCCTTCGCACCCTCCGGGTTTCGACCGATTCCCGGTATTCCCCCCCCGGCGAGGGGATATTGTATTCAATGTCAGCGCCGATGAACCAGCCGTTGACGGAGAAACAGACGACCAGAGGCAACTCCTTCGGGTACCCCTTCTCCAGCCTGCTCAAGTCAACCAGGGGGTAGTGGGCGCGCACCATGCTGAGGACGTGCGCGCCGGCAAATTCCCCGGCGTCCTTCACAAACTGCTGGAGCCAGTCCCACGCCCGTTGCGCCTTCTCGACTGGGGTCAACTGCGGCGCGCGGGGCTGGCTCTCCGGGAGCTCGGGACTGATCAGGTCCAGGACCGGGGACACTCCCTTCCAGATCTTGCAACAGTTGGCCTTCCAGGAGTCCCGGTCCCTGATCAGCTCATCCAGGTGTTTCTTGGTGTTCACCTTGAGCACTGCAAACGAAATGAAACGTTACCAGACAAGCACAGGGCAGGCAGCAATCAACAAGGCGGCACTCATTACCAGCTAACTCCCGGTCTTTTCGACCCAACTGCTCCTCCGCTCGCCGCCTGGATTCCTGTGCACTGGCGAGCTGTTGGCCGAGCTGCTCCTTCTCTTGTTGAAGGCTCGCCACCTCCTCCTCCAAGTCTGCGTGAATCCTAAACTGGTCAGCAAAGCAAACTATACAGGTATGCGAAACTGCTCGGAGCGTGTGACTAACCTTCCTGCAGCCGGTACTGGTCGGCCAGGCGACGAGCGAGGTCGAGACGACGCTCCTTTTCGGCGCTCATCTCGACCACCTTCTCTCCGACCTCCGCCCGCAACCGGTCCACCTCAGCGGCAAGGGCCTTGTTGTCAGCCATGACGCCTTCTATCTGGTCAAAGCACCGTTTCCGGTACTTCGCCGTTTTCATGACGTCCTACAAAGCAAGCATATAAGAATGCGCAGAAGACAAGGCAAAAGAACGCGCGGCAGCTCAAAACGCTGCTTACCTTGACTTCGTCAACAAGGCGCTTGGCCGCGCGCTCCACCCTGGCGGCCTCTTCGGACTCGGCGAGCTCCTCATGGCCGATAAAGTGATCCCCGCGCTGGCGCCACACATACACGTGTTGGCGGCCATCACGGGGACGACCCTCGATCTCCTCTACCTCGTCGTCGGAGGCCGCTCTGGTTTCCTCCTCCTGGGCTGCGTCACCCCCGGTGGTGGTCCCAGGCGCCACCATCCCTTGGACCAAGCCTGGGGAGCCCGCAGCCGGAGAGGCTCCTGCTCGGGGTGACAGGGGGACTTCACTCCCCCCGGCAGGAGGAGCGGTCGGAGACTTTCTCCTCTCCGAGGAGTCAGTTGAGGGAGCCTTCCCAGCCCTGGTCGGGCTGCTTGTGGTAGTAGGCGCCGCGCTCGGGAGCCCCTCCGTGCTCCCAGGCGCGACTGCAGCTGTCGGCTGCTCCGTAGTCTGGGGGGCCGCATCCCCAGAACCGCGGGCAGGCTCGCCCGTTCCCTGGCCAGCAGTTTGGCCAGGGTCGACATCCGATGCCGCACTACAGGAACAAAAGTTAAAAAAAAAAAAGAAGAGAGAGGAGTCCAAAATACGTAAGTTGAACACTTACAGGTCTGACCGCCGATGGGTCGCGGTGAACCTCCTCCTCGCCCGGCCGGTCGGCGCCTGTGCCCCCACCTCGGCAACTTGCGGGGCAGCCGCGTCGCTGGCCACTCGATCAGTGGCGACCGGCGCAGCGTCTGGGCGGTCCCGAGGCCGTCGGACCAGCGACGGCGCAGCCTCCTCGTCGTCCTCGTCGTCGTCGACGATCCGCACGAGCCGACGACGCTTCGGCGCTTGGCTGCTCTCCGCCGGTAGGTCTGCCGGCAGCTCCGGCGTTGGCAAGGGATTCGCCGGCAATGGCCTTTTCCCCGCTACCCTCTCCTCGGAGGTCGGGACGGGGCGGGCTCGGTCTTCTTCCGACGGGACCTCTCCCACAGGATCTTCCATCCCCGGTGCCAGTGATGCGTACACTACGCACCGGTCGACATCACCGACCTGCAAAAGCAACAGAGGTGAGCCAACTGCAGACGACACAAGAATGATCAAACGGGCTATGCTACATACCTTTGGTGCTGGTCGTCCTAGCTTGAAGGCTTGCACCCGATCACTGCTACGGGTGAAGCCCCCATCGGCAAAGTTAAACAGCTCGTTCAGCAGCTGTTGTACCTCCGCCTTCTCCAGGATCTCCGACCGCATCCTGGTCGGGTCTGCGCTTCCGGCATATTCATACGCCGAGTGCACCCTCTTCTGGCAGGGCATCACCCGGCGGCAAATGAAGTTGCCGACCACGCTAAGCCCATCCAGGCGCGACCAGTCGATCAGCTTCATCAGATCCGCCACTTGACCGTCGTACTCCGGGCGGTCGCTCCAGCTCGCCCTCTTCTCGGGAACGTACCCCACGTCGCAGAACGTGGAGCTGCCCGGTTCCTCCCTGACGTAGAACCACCTCCTGTACCATTCGGTCAAAGAGGTGTTCCATGGGCAGTGCAGGTAGCGGTTCTTCATCCCATCACGAAGGTTGAGGTATACTCCACCTGCAACCTTGGAGCCTCCAACTGCTCCCTTCTTCCTCAGACAGAAAAGGTACCGGAAAAGATCAAAGTGCGGCTCTATGCCAACATAGGCCTCGCACAGATGGATGAAGGTGGAAATAAGGAGAATTGAGTTCGGGTGCAGATTGCAAATCCCGATCTCATAGTACAAAAGAAGACCCTGTAGAAAGGGATGAACAGGAACACCAAAGCCTCTCTTGATGAAATCTTCAAAAACGACGATCTCACCGGCGCGAGGGTCGGGGTAGCTCTCCCCTTCCGGCGCCCTCCAGCCGCCGAGCTCTGCGCCGTGCAGAAGCCCCATGTCGACGAGGTCACCAAGAGACTTTGTGGTGCTGCGAGATTTTTTCCACTCCTTGGCCATCAGTTCGGCCCTCTTCCTGGAATCGCTCTTCGCCATTAGAGGTGCGAGTGCGCGCTGGAGCTAGGAAAGTGCAGGAGATTGGAGAAGATGAAAGCGGAAGATTTGACGGCAATTGCAGGAGAAGCGGTACAGGAGGTCCTATTAGGCCCTTATAAACCCGCGACCCCACCTCTCCCACTTCCTGTATTCTCGGGAAGTGGGCAGGCCATGCGGCGGACGCGGCGTTTCAGTTTACAATGATTATAGGCAATTAATGCGGCGGAGTTTTCGTACCAATTGATGGTTTCCTTTTCTCAAACCATGCAAAGAGCGGTTGTATAGTTGCCAGGCGCGGCTTTTCATGCATCCGTCTGACATATCGTCAGGAGACCCCGTCATGTCAACTTTAATGGGAAAGACTTTTTCAAAAGTAAGAAGACACATACGCCAGTGAGTCAGCAATCCGGGGACTGCACCGACCACCGAGCACTCGACGCTCGGGGACTGGTCGCCCAGTCTATCAGCTCGGAACTTCAAGGACTGCACCGACCACCGAGTACTCGACGCTCGGGGACTGGTCGCCCAGTCTATCAGCTCGGAACTTCAAGGGCTGCACCGACCACCGAGCACTCGACGCTCGGGGACTGGTCGCCCAGTCTATCAGCTCGGAACTTCAAGGACTGCACCGACCACCGAGTACTCGACGCTCGGGGACTGGTCGCCCAGTCTATCATCTCGGAACTTCAAGGACTGTACCGACCACCGAGTACTCGACGCTCGGGGACTGGTCGCTCAGTCTATCGGCTCAAAGCTTTAAGGCACGCACCGACCATTGAGCACTCGATGCTCGGGGATTGGTAAATTCAATTTTTCAGACCTTGCTACAAGGCTCTTACTTCGCCTTCCAGCAAGCTCGGGGACTACATCGGTACGATGCATCTAGCGATGCATCTCAGTCTCAAAACTACTTTGGGGAATTTTCTTTTGACCCTGGCACCACGTGCCTACGTCACCTACTACCAGGCTCGGGGACTAAGTGGGCACACTTCACCTAGCGGTGAATTTGCTTGCCTTTTTGATGCTTCAACCTTTCAGAAAGGCAAAGTGGGCACACTTCACCAAGGAAGAAATTTTTTTTTAGAGCACCATGCATTCTTCGAACAACCTGCTTCTTCGATGTCGACGTTTATCAACTGTCCTTCGAGTCGGTCAAGGAACCGTTGCGACTGTTTGGCCGATTTTCCCGCTTATTAAAGACGACAAGCCTCGCTGATCGAAGAAGCTCAAGACGGCGTGTTACATCACAATACATGGCGCTCGGGGACTAGCTGTGGGGGTATAAACCCCTATACCCTTACGGCTAGACTTCAGCTAGGAAGCTTGGCCCACTACGAGACGAGTTCAAGGCTTGATCCGACAGCCCGAGTTTCGTGCAAGAAAACAAGACGTGGAGATCAAGCAGGATTCTAGTCGGTTAGAATAGGAATTGATATCGAATTATCCATGGCAATTGTAACCGACTAGGATTAGTTTCTAGATCTGTAACCCTGCCCTCCAGACTATATAAGGAGGGGCAAGGGACCCCCCTAGGGCAGATTATCTCAACACAATCCAATACAACCCGACGCAGGACGTAGGTATTACGCCAACTCGGCGGCCGAACCTGGATAAAAAGCTTGTCCGTGTCTTGCGTCACCATCAAGTTCGTAGTTTGCGCACCGTCTACCGATAAACTACTACCGTGGGTATACCCCAAGGTAGACTGCCGACTAGCTTTCGTCGACACTCGGTAGTTACGCATGTATTCACGCTTTTTCCTATTGATCTCTTCTTTTTGTTCGCTGAACATCTCAGCTCGACGAATTCGTTGCTGCTCTCTTCTTTCTTCCCTCCTCTGCGAAGCATCATCTAAAGTGGTATTTGGATAATAATATATATAACAGAAGATTAGAAAGACACCCAAAGGTGTTGTACACATACATATTGAAAGTATACATGCGACGTTTGTGATATCGCTTAACGCATCGCGTGTATCTTCGGACGTAGACATTGCGAAATATCAGCGAGGATTTCTAGTTGGCTGTAGCGGTTCACAGTAGGTGACGTCTAGAATGCAGGAGGAGCCGACGATAAAAATTCTATTATAGTAGAGATCAGAATTAATAGCTAAAGATATATGTACATTATAAATAACATACTGGAATAGCTGAATATAAATTTTATAGGATCAGATATCGTCAGTAATAAACCCTAAGGAAAAGGACAAAAAATAACTTGAGTAGACATTGGCGTGTAGGAACAGAACATCTCCTTTTTACAATACTAATCGTATTTCTTCTTTTGGTCTAGAATAAATAAAACCCAACCAAGCAATTTATTATAAGAAAAAACCTATAATTTTGACATCAAGACCACGTCCGATCATACTCCGTAGCCTAGTTTTAACAAATTTAATTTCTCTTAGGAACCCATCTTCCATCTTATTCTGTAGCCTAGTTTTAGGAACCTATCTTCCATGTATTCTGTAGCCTAGTTTTTGGATTCCATCTTTCTCTTATTTTGTAGGCTAGTTTAATTACCCAATTTTTTACCCAATTAAACATTAGGTCTAAATCGATCAGACATAAAAAAAATATGAATAGAATGCGTGTGTACTGGAATAAAGAGTGCCTTAACAAGTTTAATTACCCAATGATTACCCAATTAAATCGATCAGACAAAAAAAATTGAATAGAATGCGTGTGTGCTACAATGTATACGTTAGTGCGATTAGACATTAATTTTGGCTGCCTGCTGTCGTGTTGCTTGTTGCAATGTAGAGTAAATCGGAGACAGATATCCTGGAACCCTCGATGGCTGAATCGGAGACAGAGAGCCTGGAGCCCCTCGATGGTTGGACCTACACTGGACGCGTGCGGCCGGGCGCTGTCGGCGGCTCTGCCCGCAATCGGCATGGTTGTGTGTGGCGGGCTGGCGGCTCGGCCCTCGCCTAGATCAGATGTGACGCTCAGATGCCGACGGTTCGCGTGAGGTAGCAGGGGTGCGGCGGGTGAGAAGCCTGGCTTCCCACATCCAGGCCATCAGATTTGATGGATGTGTTTTTTAGCTCTTGATTTTAATGGTGTAGGATTTTTGTGTGTATTTCTCTGGGTACATAGTGGTTAAAAACTCTCAGCGGGGGACGATTTGGTGGGTGGACCAAGTATCATTTAAGTCTTCCATTATAGTAGAGATAAAAATATTTATTAAAAAGTGGTGCATATATATCTTTATGAAAGTATTTTTCAAGACAAATTTATTCATATGATTTTCACATCTCTAAATTTAACAACTTAAAAGTTATTCATGATTTATATTTTCAATGTTTGACCTACTTCCTCCGTCTCAAAAAAGGGTTATTTTTTACTTTTAAACATCTTGTTTGACCATTTGTCACACCCAAAATTCAAGAACGAAATAGAGTGTATAAAAGACTCATGTGCACCCCACAAACAGTCACACATATAAGTAGACAAATCTCAAATATTATCATCACAATGTTTATTACATAGTGGAATAGTAATCATCACATAGTCTTATACAATAAAGATAGTTCTACTAAGAAATTCTCGATGGAAGCACCACACAAGTACTCATAACAGCAGTCATCATCATTTGCATAACCTGAGGTGTTGTGAAATAGCAAGAGTGAGCACATATCGTACTCAACAAGTATAATCAGGGGTTCATGAGGCTCAATTAGCTGACACTGGTTTGATTGCAATTAGCTTTTATGTGTAGATCATGTTCATATTTAGATAGCAAATATCAAGGTAACATATTTAAATCCCATAACCACATGATCAAATGTAAGCATAATTAATACTAAACATAAACAATAAGTAATAATAACATATTAAGCATCATCATCTTTAATGTAAATGTCCCCAAGGCCACTTGTGTCCGTCAGCATGACTAGTATACTAGTTTTTAACACTCTGCAGAGGTTGTACATCTTTACCCATAAGTCATAATTTACCCCTTAGCCCAAGGTTGCAAGTCTCTTAACCCCCTTCCTAGGGAGGTCGGCAGAAATCACTATGAAGCCTTTTAAAAGTTCATTTAACAAGTTAGGGCCGCAAGGTTTCCAATTTGCGAGTAGATGTAGAGCCCCCTTCCAAATGGCACAATGACGCGCAACCTATACGATAAAGGCCACACTATACCCGTGTTGGCAAGCCCCTCTAGCGCCCTTACGGGTAACCTCTAACAAGCTAGAAAAGGTCTTCATACTGAGCTAAAGCTAGAGCCATTATAGCTCTCATGATTGCATTGTAAATCCCAGATGATCATGTCTAGATAAGATCTCATATAGTTATAAATCATCTTTTAACGTTCATTACATAGTCATTAATCATCTTACAAGATCATGGATTAAAATTAGGCACTAGCAAGAACTACCCAAATGCATATCCAAATAGGGATCAAGGAATTCAGGATACCAATCATCTATGATTTCACTAAGCTTGTCAAGGTGGACACATACATATGCATATGATATATGTATTAAAGTGTATAGGTAATAAGGATAGTCCCAAGTTATACTTGCCTTAAACACTTGCTCAATTCTCACACCATCAGCTTTTGATCATCACCTTCTGATCTTCAGCGCTCACAAGCGGATCTCGTCTACTTGTAGCAAGCACCACACATAGGCAAACATACAAGCAACAAATAGAAACAACTAAGAACAACACATCAATCAAAAGAAAAGTTTTAAAATAGAGCGCACTAAACGACACGGCTCGATGCTAAGGTCACGAGAGTGCAAAAACAACCGAGAACGGAGCTATCGTTATAAAGGACATGACTATCGGGATATTTGTAACATAACCAAAAGAGCAAAGTAATCAAATCACTCTATGCTACGAGGTTGATCTAAGCATGTCTTAACTAAAAACTTGTTTATGTTGATATTAATAGTTTTAACATCGATTTATGAAAGACCATAGACTAAACCCTAATTTACTTTTGTCCTAAAAGAGCATTGAATAACTTTATTCAAGTTATGTTTTAACTAGAAAGAACCGTGTTAAACCTTAATCATATTTTAGTTATAAACATTTAATATTATCCAAGTCACTTAAACATTCATAGCTTGGAAATGTAGAAACAACTATTATAATCGGTACATGATTCATATTTTATTTATAGAAAAAGAGTATAAATCATTTAAGTCATTTAAACACTTATTTATTTATAAGACACAAAACATATGAAATCAACTAATTGATCAATATATGTTTCGAGATAGATCTATGTAGATAATTGTTGAAAAGACATTAATGTTAATATCAATCATATTATAATTAATTTATGAAAGACCGATATATAAACCTTAACTCACTTTTAATTAAATGACATTAGATAAATATTAAGCAAATTAATTGCATGCTTCATGTTTAACTAAACAAATTACAATTAAGAAATATTTAAGCTAATATTAGTCATGTTAGCATTTATTTATAAAGATTTAATTTATAAAGCTAAGTCACTTATAATTCAATAAGACATTATATAAGTATGAATGAAATTAATATGATTAATTGAATTCATAAACTCATAACATGACAAACATCGTTGCTAACACATAGCTTAAAGTTGACATCACAACACTCGAAATCACTAGTAGCGTAAAGCTCTTCCTTTGGCACCTCACTGAGCTCCCTATAGTACGGGCTGTTGACGGTTCTTAAGTATCAATTTTGATTATCAAATAAACAAGAGAAAGGACCAAAATGCAACCAACACCTAGAATTAGGGTTTGATCTGACAGAATTCCACGAGTTTTGTTGTTTATCTGTTTCTGCAGGGGGTTATCAGGAAATAAGGAAGAAAGGCCCACATGTCGGGATTACATAGAGATATCAACGCACCGCACGATTTTACATCATCTAGAAGACTCCAGAAGCCACGAGACCGAAGCGGAGGCGAAACTGGGCCAGGCCCAGGGCGCCCGCCCCCCTCTGGAGCCAGATCAGGACTCTCTTCGCTCGGGATATTCCACCGACCTATTGGATCAAGAAAAACATAGTACCACCTCGCCTATCGACCCAAAAACGCATAGAAGGGGAGGACTATATAAGCAAGGCCCCCCTGGCCCCTGGAGAAGACATGAAGAAATTATCATAGAGACTGAGGGGTGCCCTCGAAGGAAAACCTCTTCTCTAATTAATATTTCTTTTTAGGCTTAGCAACCAATGTAAGGTAGAAATAGATCTTCTAGTTTCTACTAGATTGAGAGAGATAGAGTGGAGGTGAAGAGTGGAGGAAGCCCGGCCTGTCGGTGTCTACTCCAAGCTTGTACCTGCGGGATCAAGTTCTCCTAACCCGAAGCTTGCTCCTAGGATTCTTCAGTAATTCGACTTCTAAATTCTAGTAAGTTCTTGTTTTATTGTTCTTATGGTTTATGAGTTTACTTTAATCTCTTCGCGTAGAGTTTAGAGTAATCATTGCTGGCGTAAACGTGGTGTTTAGGCTGGGGTACTCATAGATATTCCCTGACTAGCTGGACCGTGGTAGTAGTGAGGAACGTGACAATTCCGAGCTACCTTTGTAGATCACATCTCGTTAGCAGGAAGGATAGGGTTTATAGGTGCGGGTTGAACATCCTTTGTGGTGTCTAGATTCCGTTAGCCTCCCCATTAGAACAGTAGATCATCCTTACCAAGGTTAGAAGGAGACTACGGTTGCAGTCTTCTCTATTTATCACTCACATCGAAAGACATTCTTTGTGCCTAAAGGTTAGTAGTAATAGACCGGTTAGTTAGATGCACTCTTTCTCCTAGTGGTAAAAAAATAAATACGATACTCTGGATAATTTCCCGGGTGAAGTGCTCACCGATATCCGTGCGCTTGCGGATCAATTCCTTATTGCGTTCCCAAATATCAACAAGCATTTCTGGCGCCGTTGCCGGGGATCGAAGACGGTTGCTGAGATAACCTGTGTCTTACTATTAGCTTGTATCTATACTTTTATCTTTTCTTATCTTTTATATTATTTATTTTCTTTACTCTTACCTTATGGAAAACCAAAATTCTAAATCGATCCATGAGTCTGCAATCCCTTTAGCAACTGACCTTTTACCATGGGAATCATCACAGCCTATCCAAACATCCCAGTATAAGTTAAGTTCTAGGTTGATTGCCATGATTCAAAACCTAACTTTTTCGGGAAAGGAAGACGAAAACCCTTACCTTCATATTAGAGATTTTGAGCAAACATGTGATTGTCTTCGCATTGAAGGCATTTCTGATAAGACTTTACGTTGGAAGCTTTTTCCTTTTTCTCTAAGGGGAGAAGCTAGACAATGGTACAGTCAGAAGGTAAGTCAACAACAAGGTGAATGGGGAGTTTTACGAGCCAACTTTTGTCTAGATTTCTATTCCCTTGACCATATAGCCGACCTTAGACTCGAAGTCCTATCTTCTAAACAAAATATAATGAAACTTTGGGAAAATCCTGGAAACGTTTTTCTAATCTTTTAGAATCTGGTCCAAACCTTAATCTTGAAGACCCTGTTCTTTTATTTCACTTTTTTCGAGGTCTTCAGAAAAATCACAAACAAATGCTTCACACAATGTCTAGAGGTTCTTTCTTTCGCATCCCTGCTGATGAAGCAAGAGTGATCCTAGATAGAATCCTAGAAGCTGAGATGGATAATACCCTTCATGATGAAACCTACGAAGCCGAAGTAGACACTCTGCCAAATTCTTCATCTACTTTAGCTATTCCAAGTTTTGAGCCACAAGAGGAAGAAATTCCACTACCGGACTTCATGATGGATATAGAATCCGATCTTTTTGCCGATTTTGGAAATATTTCAAACTACCATTCTATTGACAAACCCCAAAATGGCCAGTTTAGCATTTATTTACCAAGTGAATATCAATTGAGAGAGCTTATCTCAGTAATGAGTAGCGAATGGTTGGAGGAATCAGAGCTTTCCTCTGATGTGATCCGTTTGGACACACCCTCTATAACTATACGCTGTGCTTATAATTCTGATCGATTTAATGCTCTTTATAATCCTATTGTGGGGATCAACATTATGTCTGAATCCTTTGCACTTAAACTATTTAAAAATCTTATCTTAACCCCCACAACAAAGGTCATAAAGGAATCTTCGGGACGATTAGTCCCCAGTCTTGGAATTATTAATATCCTACCTCTTACGGTAGAAGGCTCCATGGTTCATTTGAACTTCTATATCTTTGATACATGGGACTTCAACCTGTTGATAGGACAACCTTTTAGAAGACTCCTTTATGAAGGTCATACTGGAAAGCTACACATTTCTTTTGGAAAAACTTTTAAATTCCCAATAATAATTTCACACTCCTTAAATAATAAGGCCGAGTCATATCTTTTGCCTGATCCTATGGAGGAAGTAAAGGCTGCATCTCTAGAGCTTTTAGATGAACCAGACTTAGAAGACGAAACTCCTTTCTTCATAGAAGAAGAAGACGAACCTTCGAGCCTGAACCCTTAGATGAGTTTGCAGAAACACCTAGACCCCCCATAGAACTTAAAACTTTACCACCCGGTCTTACCTATGCTTTCCTAAACAATAATCTAGAGTTCCCTGTGATCATTAGCGATAAACTCACTCAGGATCAAACTCTGCGATTAATGACCATTCTTGAGAAACATCACTCAGTTTTCGGCTACTCACTTCAAGATCTTACAGGAATCAGTCCTATGATTTGTACCCATCGTATTCCAACAGATCCTTCTGTTACACCCTCTCGAGAACCCCAACGTAGACTTAACAACACTATGAGAGAGGTAGTTAAAAAGGAAGTTATAAAGTTGCTGCATGCAGGGATTATATATCCTGTGCCGCACAGTGAGTGGGTGAGCCCAGTACAAGTTGTGCCTAAAAAGGGAGGCATGACAGTTATTATGAATGAAAAGAATGAGCTAATTCCGCAACGCACTGTCACAGGATGGCGGATGTGCATAGACTATAGAAAATTAAACAAAGCCACGAGAAAGGATCACTTTCCTTTACCTTTTATAGATGAGATGCTAGAGCGGTTAGCAAACCATTCGTTCTTCTGTTTCTTAGATGGATACTCAGGATATCACCAAATCCCGATCCATCCCGATGATCAAAGCAAAACCACTTTTACATGCCCTTATGGAACTTATGCTTACCGTAGAATGTCTTTTGGGTTATGTAATACACCAGCTTCTTTTCAAAGATGCATGATGTCTATATTTTCTGATACGATCGAAGAGATTATGGAAGTTTTCATGGATGATTTCTCTGTTTATGGAAAAACTTTTGATAGTTGTCTTGAAAACTTAGACAAGGTTTTGCAAAGATGTGAAGAAAAGCACTTAATCCTTAATTGGGAAAAATGTCATTTTATGGTTAGGGAAGGAATAGTGCTAGGACACTTAGTGTCTGAAAGAGGTATTGAGGTAGACAAAGCTAAAATTGAAGTAATTGAACAACTACCTCCACCTGTGAATATAAAAGGAATTCGAAGCTTTCTTGGCCATGCTGGTTTTTATCGTAGATTCATAAAAGATTTTTCATTTATTGCTAGACCACTTACTCTTTTGCTAGCCAAGGATGCTCCTTTCGAATTTGATGATGCATGTCTAACATCTTTCAATTTATTAAAGAAAGCACTCATCTTTGCACCAATCATTCAACCCCCTGATTGGTCGTTGCCTTTTGAAATTATGTGTGATGCTAGTGATTATGCTGTGGGGGCAGTATTGGGACAAACTAAAGATAAGAAGCATCATGCAATTGCTTATGCCAGTAAAACTTTGACAGGAGCTCAACTTAACTATGCAACCACTGAAAAAGAGCTCCTGGCTGTTGTCTTTGCCATTGATAAATTTAGATCTTATTTAGTTGGAGCTAAAATAATTGTTTACACTGATCATGCTGCACTAAAATATTTGCTCACTAAAAAAGATGCTAAACCTCGCCTGATTAGATGGATCTTATTACTCCAAGAATTTGACTTAGAAATAAAAGATAAAAAGGGAGTAGAAAATTCTGTTGCTGATCACCTGTCTAGAATGTATTTTAAGAGTCCACAGGAAACCCCCATCAACGATTCACTCCGGGACGACATGCTCTACGGGATTAATAGGTCTGACCCCTGGTATGCAGATATTGTTAATTTTATGGTTTCAGGGTATGTACCACCAGGAGCAAGCAAGAAGAAGCTTCTTCAAGAAAGTCGTTCACATATATGGGATGAGCCATACCTCTTCCGAGTATGCTCTGATGGCCTACTCAGGAGATGTGTGACCACTGAGGAAGGATGGAAGATCATCGACAGATGTCATTCATCACCATATGGAGGTCACTATGGAGCATTCCGTACACATTCAAAGATCTGGCAGTGTGGATTCTATTGGCCTACAATGTATGAAGACACGAAGCAATATATCAGAAGATGTGGGCCATGTCAAAAGCACGGAAACATAAATACAAGGGATGCAATGCCACTCACCAACAACCTTCAGATTGAGCTCTTTGATGTCTGGGGAATAGACTACATGGGTCCATTTCCTCCATCAAAAAAGTGTGAGTACATCTTGGTGGCAGTTGACTATGTCTCCAAGTGGGTAGAAGCATTACCTTGCAAGCATGCCGACAACGTCAGTTCAAAGAGGATGTTTGAAGAAATTATATTTCCAAGATTTGGAGTCCCCAGAGTAGTGATAAGTGATGGAGGAGCACACTTCATCGACAAACGCTTCAAGCAAGACCTATCAAGACATGGAATCCGTCACAACGTCGCTACCCCCTATCATCCTCAGACAAGTGGCCAAGCAGAGACTTCCAACAAACAAATCAAGAATATTCTTCAGAAGACAGTAAATGAAATGGGAACGGCGTGGAAAGACAAGTTACCCGATGCACTCTGGGCATACCGGACAGCATACAAGACCCCAATTGGAATGTCTCCATACCAATTGGTGTACGGGAAGACTTGCCATCTACCTGTTGAACTAGAGTTCAAAGCACACTGGACCATAAAGAGATGGAATATGGACCTAGATGTTGCTGGAGATTATAGAAGAATGCAACTATCAGAATTGGAAGAATGGCGAGAGAAGACATATCACAATTCAAAGATCTACAAAGAAAGAGTTAAAAGGTGGCATGACAAAAGAATCAAGAAGAAGGAGTTCACACCCGGAGATAAGGTATTACTTTTTAATTCTAGGGTAATGCTTTTCGGACATGGAAAACTCCGGAGCAAATGGGAAGGACCATTCAAGGTAATCAATTCATCATCCCACGGAGCTATCACACTTCAAAACAGCGAAGGTACGTTATTCAAGGTAAATGGTCAACGTCTTAAATTATTTTTAGAGCCCAATGAGGAATTTGAAGAAATAGACGTAGTCCATTTTTACCTTCCCATGGAGAATTAGAGCCCGACACTTTTGGTCTGATGGTTTTGGGTCATATATATATTTTTCTAAATAATTTCGCATCTAGAAACACGCTCGGAGAAGTGGGCCCATAGAGGGGCCAGAGAGAGGGCGGGCGCCCAGATCAAGTGGGCGGGCGCCCAGCTCCTGTTCCCCCTCGGTCCCGACTTTCTCTGTTATGGAAAATGCACTTAGGGTGATCCGAATAATCCCTCGGATGGAAAGTTTCGCACGCACGTCGACGGGAGCAACCCGAACAACCCATAGAGGCATCCTTTTGACCCCTATATAAACAGACCCCTGACCTCAGTTTTCAAACACCAAGCCACCAAGCTTTCTCTGCTTCAATTAGAGCTTGATTAGCTCTCCTTCAATTAGAGCTTGATTAGCTCTACTTCAATTAAAGTTTTATTAGTTCCTTACTATTCCAATGGCCAAGAAGTACCACGATGATTGGGAAGTCGTCCCCTTCAACCTCAACATGGAGCCTGTGGAGGACCCCGTTGCCCGTGCTCTCGTCCCGGCCAACACAGAGCGTCAGCTAGAAGCCATGCCATTACGCCAACGTAGCTCAGCCCAATCTTACCATGCTCAACTAGTTCTCACCGCACCACCACAACCCCTACTCCTCAAAGGACCATCATCCAAGATGAAGACCACTATCAAGGTGCCAATCGGCACAAGGGTCCTTCCACCTAGACCCAATGAGAGGGTCGTTGGAGTCAAGACCAACCGAAGCGGCGAGATCAGCAGTATTCGCTACACTACAGAGGAGGAAAGGCCTTACTTTGAAGGGATTAGAGCAGCCAAAGTCCGTTTCATCCCTCCAAAGGCAGCCCCGAAGCACTCTCTCAATGCTTTTGAGACACCTTCCAAGCGTCGCAAGACTATAATGGATATTGATGAGGAAGTTCGCAGGCTAGATAGAGTTATCATAGACCTCCAGTCCTCGATTAATTCCCTCACTAGGCAGCTCTCTAACCACAACACCATTATACTAGGCCTTAGGCAGGATCTTGCCAGTGCCAACAAGAAGATCAAGGAATTAGAGCGCCGTTAAGTTATCTAGATTAGACCTTGAGGCAATGCATCTTAGTTATCTATCTTTAAATTCGGTTTAGGTTTACTATTATTATCAGTTTGCTATAAGTCTTTTGTAATAAATGCCTCAAGATCAATAAAAAATATTATTATTATTATTATGTCTTGTGTGTCTCTACTTTATTTTTGTAAGAAAGCAGAAAATAAGTATGGGGGAGATCCCTTGACATGCCAAACACACCACTCCACCACTCAGGTACACACTCTGCACACTTTACTTTATACATACATTTATTCTGGATTATGCAGACTACTGTTTCCGACATGATAAAATAAAAGGATTAAAATATTTCTAGTCATGATTAATCTCAATCTATGATATTTCCTGAAAACTTGCAATTATTATAAAATCATTTTAAAACCCTGTGTTACTTAAGTCAATTGGAATATGTGATGATAGAGTATGAGTTTCTTATTCTTGATATCATTGTTGCTTGGAGAATTTATTTCAAAATATTCAAAATTCTAGCTACAATCCTCAGTGTTTTATATGCCTGATAAAACTAAAAATATTAATTATGATTATAAAAGCTATCTGCTCTGTATTGAGTTTGTTCAAAATGAGTTAGACCCTTGTTGAGAGATTTATCATGCTCCTAAGATCAAGACATTATTTCAGAAAGATTCACTCTTCCGAAGTATTATTGCATTAGAGGCATGGGCTATGCAAAAAAAAATAGAGATATTTCGAGGAAATAAAAAGGAGCAAGTGCTCGACAACCTCGCAGAAAAAAAATGGACAAGTGTCCGGCAGTAGAATTAGGGGTACCTCAGTATCCACTTAAAAAAAAAGAAGAGAGAAAAGAGAAAAAATGATAGCCCATGGTCCCTCTAATAAGCAATATGCCAGCAAGAGTTGACAAAGATTTTAATTTCCAAAGTCTTTGATCTAAGAGTATGACATTCCCCTCCTCGGATCCCGTTTTGATCAGGCAATAAATGCAAAGTAAGAATGCTTGAGAATTTTTGCAAAATAAAACAGCCTCAGTGAGATATATGTAAAAGCTAATGAGTGATCTGAGAGAACCTATGAGGATAAAAAGGTATGCTAACTTTCTTTCAAAAATATACAAAAAAACTCCAAGTGGTAGGATTGAGAAGAAAGTATCTTTACTCTTAACCATATACATCCCTGACTATGGTACACAATGGATTTTTGACACCCTGCAATTATATAGAGAATGCTTTAAAATGTTTACCCTAGATATTTTTCTTAACCATCCTTTTCTCGAGGACGAGTAAAAGCCTAAGTATGGGGGTATTTGTTGACGGTTCTTAAGTATCAATTTTGATTATCAAATAAACAAGAGAAAGGACCAAAATGCAACCAACACCTAGAATTAGGGTTTGATCTGACAGAATTCCACGAGTTTTGTTGTTTATCTGTTTCTGCAGGGGGTTATCAGGAAATAAGGAAGAAAGGCCCACATGTCGGAATTACATAGAGATATCAACGCACCGCACGATTTTACATCATCTAGAAGACTCCAGAAGCCACGAGACCGAAGCGGAGGCGAAACTGGGCCAGGCCCAGGGCGCCCGCCCTGGTAGCCTGGGCGCCCGCCCCCCTCTGGAGCCAGATCAGGACTCTCTTCGCTCGGGATATTCCACCGACCTATTGGATCAAGAAAAACATAGTACCACCTCGCCTATCGACCCAAAAACGCATAGAAGGGGAGGACTATATAAGCAAGGCCCTCCTGGCCCCTGGAGAAGACATGAAGAAATTATCATAGAGACTGAGGGGTGCCCTCGAAGGAAAACCTCTTCTCTAATTAATATTTCTTTTTAGGCTTAGCAACCAATGTAAGGTAGAAATAGATCTTCTAGTTTCTACTAGATTGAGAGAGATAGAGTGGAGGTGAAGAGTGGAGGAAGCCCGGCCTGTCGGTGTCTACTCCAAGCTTGTACCTGCGGGATCAAGTTCTCCTAACCCGAAGCTTGCTCCTAGGATTCTTCAGTAATTCGACTTCTAAATTCTAGTAAGTTCTTGTTTTATTGTTCTTATGGTTTATGAGTTTACTTTAATCTCTTCGCGTAGAGTTTAGAGTAATCATTGCTGGCGTAAACGTGGTGTTTAGGCTGGGGTACTCATAGATATTCCCTGACTAGCTGGACCGTGGTAGTAGTGAGGAACGTGACAATTCCGAGCTACCTTTGTAGATCACATCTCGTTAGCAGGAAGGATAGGGTTTATAGGTGCGGGTTGAACATCCTTTGTGGTGTCTAGATTCCGTTAGCCTCCCCATTAGAACAGTAGATCATCCTTACCAAGGTTAGAAGGAGACTACGGTTGCAGTCTTCTCTATTTATCACTCACATCGAAAGACATTCTTTGTGCCTAAAGGTTAGTAGTAATAGACCGGTTAGTCAGATGCACTCTTTCTCCTAGTGGTAAAAAAATAAATACGATACTCTGGATAATTTCCCGGGTGAAGTGCTCACCGATATCCGTGCGCTTGCGGATCAATTCCTTATTGCGTTCCCAAATATCGACACGGGCGAATGCCGTATCCCTCCTTCCTACCTCTGTTCATCCCACCAATCCCAGATCTTCCGCTTGATTCAATACTGATTGACCTTCTTCTTCCATAGATCGTCGATTTCACTCATCACCAACCACTCCTCCAATTTTCCGATGATTTCGCCGGTGGATTCCACGGCTCCTTCTAAACCCGACCTAAATCCAATTTCTCCTCCATCCGCAAATCTACTCCTAAATCCACTCCGATCCATCTTCCTATCATGCTTTGTTCATCGTTTTGCATCGAATCTCCCCACCAGACTATACTTCATGCTTTATCCACTAGATGAAGCACCAGGTTCCAGCTTCTTCTCTTTGGCTGTTCGTCTCCTTTTACCGATTCCCACCATGGTCAGCGATAGCTCTGAAGCTCCGATCCCCTCTGGTATGGAGGATGTTGACGGTCGATAACGTCAACTTTTATTATAACTTTAGACCTAAGGGAGAACATGAAAACACACTAGTCTAGGGTTTAAACTGACAATTTCCACGAGTTTTGCATATTCTATGTTTTCTAGGGTCTATTTTCAGAAAAGCTGAAAAGAGGGATTCAAGTGCATATTTACCACAAAACTTATCTGCCATGAAAAAGATCACGAACGGGACGTGGGAAGACTCTGGAAGACACTAGAAGAAACCAGGGGCCACAGACAGCTAGGGGGGCCGGTCGGCCCCACCATGGCACCGGCCGGCGCCCCCCTGTTAGGGTTTCGGCCCCCCTTTTGGAAGCTTCCTCCACCGCCTCCGAGGAGACATCTTGGCCCTTGGTTAAGTCAGTTTGATCCTATGGCGCACGTCGATCCCCCCGGGCTATAAATAAAAGGGGCAGACCCCCTCCCTAGAGGCATCAAGTCATTTGGAGATCCATTCATCAAGAGCCTTCTCTAGTTCATCGGAGCCTCTGTAGTTCATAGTTTTAGCCTAGTTAGATTAGAAGTAGAAGTGTTCTAGTTCTGCAGCGGGATCCGGAGCCCCTGGCATCTGTCCGGAGTGCGGAGTTCGGTATAGCTCTAGTACCTTTCTCTTATTGTATTCAACATTATGATTCAGGCAACATTGTTCTTAATCTCTTATATATTCTTAATTGCAATAGTCATTGTCTACTTTGATTATATGTCTAGGATAGTTGGTTTGATCTTATCGAATTCATGTAATTGCTTGTATAGCGGTTTCCCAATCAATTGGTGGGTAGATGGTATACAATATGTAGACGTGTTGTTTAGATATCTTGTTTATCTGCGAGGGCACCCTGACATGCTGGGTCGTGTGGTAGTCCACGCAGGTGACAGGTGTGTTGGTTCCTCTGTAGTCCACCCTCCGTACGTAGGACAGCTTGGGCACAGTCGCGAAGGAGGTGACGGTTGCATCTTAAAACCCTCATTAGTTGATGTCTCTTTACATGTAATTATGATATAGGGTTGACTTACAATGATTTCCAGATGTAATTGCACTAATTAGAGTTATTCATTGACGTAGTTGTAGAATTACCTTAGTATTTCTTCCTGAGTTTACCCAATGGCTAGCTATTACTGTGACTTGAAGAGCTCTGGTATTTATCTATTTATGATGACTAATCATTGTTTATCTTATATCTTTTACCAAGTGACTTATCCCTGTTATGAGTAGGATTCTAGTTATGGTTTATCGTTCACACCAATAGTATAAGTTATAGTTATAAGTCCTATATATACCTTCCCTATGGATATGCTATTTAAAACCCCTGTGTAAAATGTTATATTGGAACGATATCTGTGCGCTTGCGGATAATGTTACTTAAATCTTATTTAAAGGAGTGCAGTTAATTTATACCAACAAGCATTTTTGGCACCGTTGCCGGGGAAGGTAGCTAGGCAATTAAGGAACATTGATAGACTTATACTCAAATATGTGATCGAGATAACCATTAACCCCTGCTCAAGCAGGATTACCCTTGTTTGTCTACTTTTATATCTTATGTAGGGTAATAAACGACCGGTTTATGACCTTCCGGCATGCTCCCCCAAAATAAGAAGAAACATAACAAATCCAATGTTGGAGAAAAAGGTCGACGTCACATGACTTTAATTCATATCTCAAGTGACGGGAACAAAGATGTTGCATCACTCATAAATTCCAGAATGTGAGTCATGGTAAGTATGATCAAATAAAGGTGAGAAAGTTTTGCTCATGGACTTCAACAATTATGAGTAGTTATCTTTTACATTCCACTGCATGTTTACATTAATCCATATATTCACACTATTTAGTTTAAATTTCCTCAGCCATAACTTGTTCCATTTCATATATTCATCTCACATGCATTAAAAAAAACTCACCATGATCATGCTCTTTTATCTCTATCTGAATAAATCTCTACTATATTTTCATGTTACCTTTATTTGATATGATATATGTTTAGGCTTTGAAGTACTTTCGTAAATCTCTTAAATGAAGCATGGTGGTTAGTTTCGGAGAAGTGGTTTTACTTTTAAAAGGCTTTTAAACTGAGCTCAGATTAAAATGCCTTCCTAAATCAAATTAGATGTGGTGTCTAGGTTGATTTTTGAGCCGATAGTATGTTGTAGTAGATACTGGATATTTTGTCGGACTAATCCCTACAAGAAAATTTTGAATTAAATCTGGAGAAGTCAAGAGATAAGTTCACACTAGGGATGAATCAAGGTAGATGATAACTTTGCACAAAAAGTCCAACTTGTGAGTACTAATATTTATCCATTTATCTTTTGTTACAAGTTATCTTTTCCTTGAACCATGCTAGATTGCAACAACAATATGAAATACAATAGACACAATTTATGCTAAATAATCTTAAACCGTATATCATCTTGATTAGCATAGAAGAAAATAAAAAAAATGGACAACAAAACCGATATTTCAATCTTGCTATTCCCTCGGGTATGTGTCCATTAATGTTTTGCAGGAAAGAACGACCTTACTCTATTGGAGAAGAAGTTATCAAATGAGCATTATCGCATCTCTAATAGACCCCAGCTCATCAACCAGAAATTAATCAAAGAAGTTAGGAAAAGGTTGATGAGTAAAGAGCATGTAATCTTCTATAGTTTCATTGAATGGTGAAAAGGCAAAGAATAAAAGGAATACAACATACGAGACAAGATGCTAATGAATAACCCATGATACAAGAAAAAAAGAGAGACCATTGAAACTCATCATGCTCTAACGAAGGTAACACCTTAAGATAAGTGGTCATTAATTTCTTCCTGATCTTGGTATGCAATAAATGAAAATACAACCATGTTACAGTTACAACTTAAATTGATCAACCTGATTAAACTCAACATGATTTGTTCTCTGAGTCTGTTCATAGCGCTATTCTTGTAATCTCAGTCTTAACCGAGTAAGCTAGAAATACTTCGTCTATTATTCTTGATATATTATAAAGATGAATAGCCTTTCTAATGGTTAAATAACTTTACTCTTTATCTCGCAAGTTTAAATATCATATTTATACTTCTGGTCCTCTCACCCATGATAGGAATGAACAATATGAAAAATATCAATCTTATTGTGCCCAAGGTTAGAGGATAAATAAATTTCTAGTTCTGTTGGTGTTTTCCCACCAACAGAGCCCATGCACTTGATCTCTACCTTGTCTTTATGAAGGTTTTCAACTAGTTATAATGATGCACATAAGATTGGCTTTGAGATGCCAACAACAGAAAGAAATAAGATGGCACCGCTATTGGGAGCCACTAGTGGAGGCACCACCTCAATCCTTACTGTCAAGAGCAACTCAAAGTACTCAATGAACCACTGCAAGGTGAAGTCCAGTTCGAAGGACTAAAAACATCAAACCCTCGCCGTGAGGTAACATCTGTAATTATCTATATCTACTTCCTTACATTGTATGAGTTAATTTCTCTTTAGTATGCTTACCTTTCTATATTGGCAATGCATAGAAATAACAAAAATAAATAGACTTGCATTAGGCTACATTCATCTTTAATAATAATAATAATATATATATTAAGCTCCATGTGAAACCCTTGTAGTGTAAAAGCTGTAGGAGTTCTCACTGTGGTGGCCTATAGAATAAAAATACATATCATGCATTTGCACTTTATGCATATAAACCCATAAAATCCAAAAAAAACTTAACTGAGCATCCTGCTACAGTACTGTTGTCTTAAAAATACTTTGAAACCACCACAACACCTAATCCTCCAAAAACGATAATCATTAACATTTTATCCTAATACCGTTCCACGAGTTTTGGTGATTTGTGAGAGCTTTCTGCAGGATGACTCCAAGAGCCAGCTTACCAAGGGATCTTCATCTTCATCACTTGAAGTATACCTTTCTAACATACAGCTGACCCCTGTATGAATGAAGTAACTTCTTGGATGATGAGATTGAAGTATTCCAGGCAACACTTGCTCTTATAAGCATGAGCTCCTCCATGAGGACCACTCAGCTTCAATGATCAACCATAAGCAAACATCTAGCTTGGGGAAGAGCATCCCCTAGCTATAAACATGGTTAGAAGCATGGGAGAAAGAGAATAAAGTTGAAGAGCTGGAGTGTTGGTATAAATTAACTGCACCCTAATAATGATTATAATCAGATTATCCGCAAGCGCACAGGTATATACTGATCAGCACTTCACCAAGATTAACCCAGTTTTAATATCAAACCAAAAGGAATAGTAGGTGATTTATGACTTAGCCTATAATTTCTTAATCTAAGGGGGCACAAACAATCTAGAAACTATTGATGATGGGGAAATACTAATGTACTCTGGTTCCAATAACTGGTAAACTTTGTATAGTATCATCTTATTGGGCAAGTAACCCAAATAGGGGAAGAATCAGAGTAATCCCCTACCAGGCACCTATAAGCCTATCAATTCTACCAATAGGAAGTGGATTACACAGGAATCAACGCAGCTATAAAGTCACCTATGCGAACTACCACTGTCCGGCTGATCAGGGGACATTCACAAGCAATCATAGCCCAGACACTACGGGTATGCTACGAATCACTACTCTGACCTAGGAGCTATCCAAATTGTAGTACTCAATATAATATGAGTTGCAAATCAAAGAATGAATACAAAGAAGTTGCTTACTTGAATCAGAAGGGTAAATACAAAAGTACCTCAAAATGCGGTTCTAGGCGAGGGAGCTGGATCCCGAAGAATACAGCTCCTAAGGAAGCTCCGACAGGCCGGACTCCTCTAAATCTCTACTCCTCTACTCTATCTCTCTCTCCAATATCTATCTTGATTGCTAGCCTAGATCTAGTGGATTTCTATCTAATGCCCTGGCTCTTCATCTCTTGATCTGGCCTCCTCTAGGGGGGTCTTGCCTTCTATTTATAGCCTGGTGGGGTGAACGCGCGCCGTTGTATCAAACCGACTTAACAAGCGGTCGAGATGGCTCCTCAAAGGCAGTAGAGGAAGCTTCCAGAAGGGGGGCTAACCCTAACCCTAGGGGGCCGGGCGGCACCAAAGTGGGGCCAGCCGGCCCGACCTGGTGGTGTCTGCCGGTCCCCTTGCTCCGAGAGTCTTCTGGAGTCTTCGTGATCCCTCTGGTGTCCTCCTTCCGTCGTGGATAAGTTTCATGGTTAATTGGCCCTTAAATACTTTTTTCAGCACTTTCTGAAATAATTCCTGAAAAACACAGAATATACACAACTCGTGGAAATTGTCAGTGATAACCCTATTTTAGTGGATATTCATTTCTGGTGGAGGAATAAATGCTAATAAATTTTATAAGTTAACAAGTGTCAACAATTACCCCCACACTTAGGCTTTTACTCGTCTCGAGAAAAAGGTTGGTTTTATCATACTGAGTAAGTGCATAACTTGGAAATTAAATTATATAAAACTGATCTAGTCATCATGTACTGCAGAAATTTAAAGTGCTTATCATGAATTCTATAGTTATTGCAGAGTGAGATAGCTTAAAAATAGACTACTCTCTTCCTTAAATTTTGTCTTGTGGAGAGTAAGTGAAGTTCATAAAAAAACATAGCTTTACCCTCTTCTCAATTGTAGTGGCATCACTGATTGTGATATTAATTTGTTGTTTCATAACCAGGGAGGGAAATATCATATTCCTGGATCAGACAAATTATTCACTTCCTTAGTGAAAGGTCCAAATGGCTAGAGGGGGGGGTGAATAGCCTATTTAAAATTCTCTATAAACTCAACTAGACAAGTTGATTAGTAAAACAAATGGTGAAGCTATTCTAGCACTAGCTCAACTAAGCTATGCAAGCCACCTAAACAAGTCTAGCAAGAAGGCTAAACACTAAGTCACAACAACAAAGCACAACTAAAGTTAACTACACTCCTATGTAAGAAGACTAAGTTACACAAGCTATACAAAAAGTAAGATGTGCAAGAAAGTAATGGAGAGGAGTGTGATTGTTACACCAACATTGTAGAATAGAGATATATCCAAACAATGACTCACAATCACAATCACAAGGAGAATCCTCGGCAAGAGATGACACAAGATTTTTACCGAGGTTCACTTGCTTCTCGGCAAGCTAGTCCTCGTTGTGGCGATACACCCACTTGGTGGATCATGAGCTAATTGGCAATGCAAAGCAAAACCCTCAGCAGGTGATGCACATCCACTCACAAGATGGGGATCCTCCAAGCCACGAGCAATCCACTAGAGTAGCCAATTGTGATCTCCCACGGGGAAGGCTCGAGAACCCCTCACAAATCACTTGGTGAGGCTCGAAACAATCTCCAATCACAAGCTCAACACCACCGCTGCTCCAAGCCGTCTAGGGCATCGGGAAACACCCAAGAGTAACAAGAAATCTGTAGCAAACTCAAGGATCAAGTGCCACTAGATGCAACTCTCAATGCAATGAACATGAATCTCACTCAATCTCACTAAGATTAGCAATCAACCAAGGAGATGAGTGGAGGGAGTGTTCTCTAGCTCAATGTATGCCTCAAGTAATCAAATGTCCAAGAGAGAGCCTTCCAAAGCTAGCCACCTCCAATTTATAGGCCCCCAAAGAGATAGAGCCGTTGGCTCTGTTACTGGGCTGAAATCGAGGGCACTAGACGCTCAGCAGGGTACCATCGGACGCTCGACCCCCTACATCCGGTGCTTGGTAGTTTGCCATGTGTCAAACTTTGAATCTCACACGTTGAACTCTAACAGTCACCTATGGACCACCGGACGTGACTAAGTGAGCACTGGACGTGTCCAGTACTCACCGGTCTCATGCGCAGAGAGTTCTGCAAACATGCGACCTCATCGGACTCGGTGCTCATCAGACTCATGCGCAGGGAGGTTTGCAAATTATGCTAACATCAGACCCACACCACCGGACGCACCCTGAGCGTCCGCTGCTCTCAGTCAGAAACTTAGGCCACACCGGACGCGCGCACAGGGAATACCCTGCGTCTGGCGCGGTGCGTCCAATGCTTAACCCTAGCAGGGCTATGCACTGACAGCACACCAGACGCGTCTAGTGCCTCTGCACCCTGCGTCTAGTGAGTGTTTCTCAGTGAGAAACACTCCCGTGACTTCTCCAAATTTCCCACCGGTGCAATAGAAAATATAGACTTCATTTTCTCAAAAGCGCCGAATCCCTCTCAACCCTAGGAACTCCACCTCCTTTGCAAATGTGCTAACACCACCAAGTGTCCACTGTTGACGGTCCTTAAGTACTAAATTTAACCATCAACTAAACATGGAAAAGGACCAATATGCACTAAACATCTAGAATTAGGGTTTTATCTGACAGAATTCCACGAGTTTTGGTGTTTGTCTATTTCTGCAGGGGTTATCAGAAAATATGGAGAGAAGGCCCACATGTCAGGTTTACAACGAGATAATTACGTACCGCGCAATTTTCCTCAATCAAGAAGAGTCCAGAAGCCACGGGAACGAACGGGAGGCCGATCGGGCCCAGGGGCAGGGCGCCCGCCTTGCCCTGGTGACCAATCAGGGCAGGTCTCGCGGATCGTGCTCCACCGCCTCTAATCTTCAAGAATAACCGTGCGATTAAGGTCGGTTTGATCCGACGGCCCAAATTCATCTGAGGGGGCTATATAAGCAAGGCCTCTCCACTCCAAGGAGAGAGGATAAATCATTATCAGAGCAAGCCATCAAAGTTAGGGTTTAGGAATTTCTCTCCCACAGAGAATTAGAACTAGCTACTCCCAATTCCTTCAAGTTCTATAGGATTTATTAGATAGAATTAGAGAAGTAGAGCCTAGCGCTTTGGATTTTGGATCTTCATCAATAAAGATTGGTATTATTTCATATCTTTCTCTACTACTTTATTCTTATTGCATTATGTCTCTATTTATTATGTTCTTAGTTTGCTCTAGTTCTATATTTGATATAGTTATGATTGATAATGAGTTCATGTATAAGTTTGCAAAGCGCTTAGCTCTTGACTCGAGGGAGCTAAGTGGTAGATCATATGTGGGCGTGGTGCTTAGATGTTATTTACCTGCAAATGTATCCTATTGGCCGGGTTGTGTGGTAGTTCATGATGGTGACAGCTTCGTTGATTCTTATATAGTCCACCCTCCGTTGATAGGACAGGCAGAATTTGTATTGCGGAGTAAGTCTTGCTATGTTCTGATTTACTTTAGCAATGTTCCTTATACATGAATAAAGAGTCATTTATGCTATATATGATCTTGTAGATAACTAGAGTAGATTGTGACTTAGTAGATAGTAGATACTCAGAATCCATTCTCTAGCTAATCCGACGTCACCTTACATTTATGTGGAGTAGTCTATTTCTAATCGTTGTGTTATTTACCCATGAGCTTATATTTTATTATCTTTATTATTATGGCTTACCCCCTGCAAAAGCAAGTGACTGTGTGATGAGTTCCTCATTAGTAATCATGTTATTGCAAGTTTATCTCTAGTTTATGCCTTGATAGATTTTACCCTTGTTTTCAATTTCGCCGTTCTCTTAAGCAAAATATAAATAACGATACCCGGAATACTTTTCCTGGTGAAATGCTACAATGATGTATTTTATCTGTGTGCTTGCGGATAGAATAGATTATTTTCTAGAGAGCCTTCATATTCATAAATACACTCTAGTGCCATGCTGGGGATGACAACCTAGTATTCAAGTGGTGTTAGCAAGTGTCAACAAGCATTTCTGGCGCCGTTGCCGAGGAACGGTATGGAAAGTCAGGAAGTCAGTCAAGGTTATTCACATAAAAATATTAGACTAAACTATGGAGAAATAATTGCATAAACAGCTACTAAATGAGAAATCATAACAAGGCACCTCTGCTTTGGCAGGTTCACCCTGTTGTTTTTCTATGTTTGTATTTTTATACAGGGTATATCAGGATTGACTTTGGTACATTCAACTCTTCATCATCAGAACCAAAGCAATCAAGAAAGAAAGAAGAAGCTACCTACCAATTGCTGAAGCTATGGCACAAAAGACCTTGCGAGAATTCTCTGCTCCAAGTCTCGAGAACATTCCAACTGGTCCAAGATTTGAAGTAGAAGAAGGAGCACCCAAGTTTGAGCTCAAGTCAAGCCTCATCAATTTGGTGCAAGCTACACAATTCAGTGGAAAGGCACATGAAGATGCTAGTGCACACTTGCAGAATTTCTTAGAGATTGGAAGCACAATTTGCATCAATGGAGTCGACAAAAACATCATACTGCTTCGCCTTTTTCCATTCTCACTAGAAGGGAAGGCGAGGAAGTGGTTCTACACCCATCAAGATAACATTAACAACTGGACGAACTTGTCAGATGCCTTTCTATCAAAGTTTTTCCCTATAGGCAAAACAGCTGCCTTAAGAGGAAATATTGTCAGTTTCCAACAGCAGAAGACAAAAACCATTCCACAAGCATGGGAGCGTTTTCAAGGATACATATCAGATTGTCCTCACCATAGAATGGCCAAATGGTTACTTATGCAGACCTTCTAACATGGATTAACCCAGAAGGCTCGTGAGTGCCTGGATGCATCTGCTAAGGGATCATTTTTGGAGCTTACAATTGGAAAAGCAGAGATACTTTTGGATAAGATATCAGAAAATCAAAGCTGGTTCCAAGATAAAGCTCAGCATTGTCATCAAACTGAAGAAATACCAGAAGATGTAAATGCACTATCAACCAAGATGGAAAATTTGCTCCATTTGATTGACCAGAGGGCCAAGTTCAAAGAAGATCAAAGGGCCATTGAGACAGCATACTGTTGGGCATTCTTAACGTCACTACCAAAAGTAGACTTAGTTTTATAATTCTGATAACGGCGCCAAAAATGCCAAACCTATCCCTCATGCCACTTAAGCCAAGTTGTCTTCCCCAGCATGACATAAGAGACGCGGTATTGAAATATGCAATTGCTCTTCTAAATAAATAACAAATGGGATCTGCAAGCACACAGATTAATACCGATGTAGCATTTTAACCAGGAAGTATTCCAGGTATCGTTATTTATATATTTTTACCACTGGGAAGGGATTAGTAATCATCAATGTTGATTATAGAATGGAATATAAGATTGAGTATCTATCATTGCATGTATAATTGAGAACATTTATCTATCTCTTTCATACAGGGATAAGTGTCACATAAAGGATATATAAAGTAATAAATGGTGACAAAGATAATTAATCTGATCAGCATAACTTAGCCACATATAAATATGATAAGCACCTCAATTAGATATTCTAGCAAGTCATTAGCATGGAATTAGGATGAACTACAAGAATATTTCCTAAGTTATTCTTAACTATACAGTTTAGCATATCATAGTTAGTGCAATTATACTTAGCAATCACTGTGAGATAGGACTACGCCCATGCATAGTGATATTCTCAAGGAATATATATATATATAAGCACAAAATCTTTATTTGGTTTTTCATAGTTATGTATATTTATATTTTAATGCAGTACAAGTATAAAGATAGATAGAAATACTTAGCGGGATAAATGGCGGTGCTCTCCCCCAAGCTGAATTTTGACGTAATTTCTTTTTGATGTAGCTAGCAGGTGGTAAAGGTATATTTGAAAGTCGGTAGCACCTTGACAGCGATTAGGATGTCCTCCGTCTGCTAGTCTTCTTGATCCTTAAGTTATGTGGAGCTCAAATAGAAAACAAAGCCTTGTGGACTGATTAAGTGTTAGCATAAATATCTAGCCTTTATCATATTGAGACTCCTCAATAAATATTACTCTCTATTTTTTATATTTTCATTTTATAAAGCAGAAAAATTATTTATTTTATTTTTATGCCACCACAGTGAATGTACTTATGGGTTTTATGCCACTCGTATACTCACATGGGGCTTACTGTTTTTTAACATTTTTATTTTCTTTTTAGGATAGTATGAACATGATTAACTAAGCAAACTGTTTGAAATAATTGAAAGGGAAAGGATAACTACCAAGTTTATCTCTTGGCAAGGCATTCGGTGTTTTTAAGTCCTCCGAACGGGACTCTCCGTTTTCTTAGTTGTCCTGGGATTCGTTGGATGGCGGAGTCGGTGCTTCCGGCGGCGCCTCCTCTTCGTGTATAGTTATCTTCTCTCTCCACACCTGACTTGGTGCTACGGTCTCCTCTGGATAATTCTGTTCAAGCTGTATGTCTTCAGACCTTACCACTTCTCCTTCGTAGTCTGCCCATCCGTCCTTGATGATTTGCCTTCTCTGGTTGCGGTTGCGTCGTCTTCTTCTTGTCCTGACCTACTTAGAGTCTTCAACGATATAATTAGGGTCAGTAAAATAGCGGCGTACCTTCTCTAAGGGGAAGTGCATATGGACTTCTCCAGTTCCAATGTAGATGATTGCTTTAACGGTGCTGAGGAACGGTCTTCCAAGGATGATGGGTGGATCGTACTCGTCTTCTCCCATGTCAATAACCTGAAAGTCTGTATGGACAAAATGATCGTCTATTTTGACAGGGACATCAGTTACTATACCTTCAACCTCTCGAAATGTCTGATCTGCCATCTAGAGCTGAATGTATGTTGGTTTTAGGGGCATGGTTCCGAACAAGAGCCGATAGGTGACTGCGGCCATTATGTTGACGCCCGATCCGGTGTCGCAAGTCGTCTTGTAGAAGTTGTATCCATTTATGGAGCAATAGATGCTTGGCATTCCTGGGTCGTCCTTCTTGGTCAGAAACGGTGACTTAAGTCGATGATCTTAACCTCCTTGAACTGCAGTGACCATCTTAGCTGACTTGGTCCACACTTGCTTGTTCCTATTCCTCCTGTGGGTCCTCTTCCTTGGTTCATGTCGGGATTGCTCTGGAATTTGTGTAGTCTTGTTCTTGAAGAAAAACATCTCCTTCCTCCCTTTGATGTAAAAACTGATCTTGGCAGCACTAGCGTAGATGACAGCTCCCGAGGTGTTTAAGAATGACCTCCCTAAGATGACGGGTGGCCTCTCATCATTACCGGTCTCTATCACCACGAAGTCTGCTGGGGCGTATAAGGTACCAACTCGGACGCAAAGGTTCTTCAATGTTCCCTTTGGGAAACTTAATACCTGATCTGCAAACTACAAACACATGGTTGTTTCTAATAAAGGATATGTAAAGAATTTTTCATAGAGTACCCTGGGCATAATGTTGACACTAGAGCCAATGTCACAAAGTGCTTCTGGGAAGTCCACCATGCCGATGGAGATCGGGATGACGGGGCATCCTGGACCGCCTCTCTTGACCGGCAGAAGGTCAGTAGTAACTTCAGTGATGGGGTTACTCCAGTAGTTACCTGCATCAAACATGTCTACAAGATTTGCAGATTCTAATCCTTCCGGTTGTGATGGTATACCAGGGTTAGTAGCAGGAACAACAACAGCTATTTGATTTAACTGAGATTCAATCATTTTATTAAAGCTAATTTGATTCTTGATGGCAGTAGAGAAATTATCCATTCTGCTATTTATATTTTCTAGCATTTTATCATTAGATGCCAATTTCTTAGATAGGTTATCCATTAGCTTTCCTTGATTAGACACTAACTCTCTTAGGGGTGGAAGATTATTATTATTGTTGTAAGAATTGTTACCTTGATAATTACCTGAGTAGTTAGGCCTCTGTTGATTCCAAACTTGATTTTGTTGAGGATGATTGTAGTAGTAGTTGTTGTTATTGTTGATGTAGTTCACATCCTCAAGCATCTCAGGGCAGTGATTGCCTGAGTGTCCAGTATCTCCACACTCCTCACAAGTCATGTGAGAGTCGTAGATGTGCATAACTTCTTTCTTATCTCCAGCTCTATCATCGAGCTTCTTCATGAGCAGGTCTAGCTTAGCGGACAGCATGTCTACCTCCTTGAGCTGATGCATACCTCCACCTCTCTTGCGTGTTTGGGTCCTTTCTTCATTCCAGCCTTGGTTGGACGCCATCTTCTCCACAAGAGCTGTGGCTTGTGATATAGTGAGTGATAGGAATGCTCCTTGTTGGCTATTTTAAACGCAAACAGAAAAATCCACAAGCGCACGGATACCGATGTAGCTTTCACCCGAGAGTATTCCAGAGTATCGATTTTCCACAGGGAACGTGAGTGTACTAATTAAGATTCAAGATCGCCCAAGGATAACTATATAATTATTTTTGGTGGGAAGAGAGGAAGTTTCCTGAGAGTTCTCTAGTTGATCTAAGAATCAAGAATTACTTCAAAGATTATTTATTTCGGGACATCAGAACACTAACCACAGAAAGAGGTGAGAAGGGGGCTAGGAAGCTCTGACTATGGTCCTACAAACACCGATCCGAACGAGGTGGAATACGTCGACCGTTAGGGCTGTCACTACCCTAGGGCTACCACAACAATCCACAGGATTGGGTGCAATTCCAGGTAATTGAAAGACTAAACACCACGTCTAATCTATTAATTACTACTCTAGCGTTATAAAGACTAGAGCACTTGATGCAAGCGGGAATCCAATAAATAACTTGAATGTAAATAAAAGTAATTAAAGAACTCAGGAATTATGAATTGAAGAACCTGGAGAACGATGAAGAACGAACCAGTTGCTGCAAAAGTACAATGTTGAGGAAGATCCGACAGATCCGGCTCCTCCTCCGCTCTCCTCTTCTCTCTCCCTATTTTCTAGATTACAACTAGAACTAACTAGAACTAGAACTAGAGGAACTAGAACTTGAACTAGATGAACTAGAGGGATCCTCTCTACTTGGATGAAGAATTGAAACCCTAGCTTTGATTCTGTAGAACAGGTATGCTCTCCAGGGTCCAGGGGGCCTTTGTTATATAGTCTTTTCAGATGAATCTGGGCCGTCGGATCAAACCGACATTGATTGAATGGTTATCCTTGATCCTTTAGGTTGGTGGAGCGTGATCCGCGAGACGGGTCCGAATTGGACACTATAGGAGGGCGGGCGCCCTGGTCCTTAGGGCGGGCGCCCTGGGCTTCTAGAGTCTTCTAGATGATAGAAAATTGCGCGGCACGTTAATATATCTATGTAAACCCGACGTGTGGGCCTTTCCTCCGTATTTCCTGATAACCCCCTGCAGAAATAGACAAACACCAAAACTCGTGGAATTCTGTCAGACACTAAACTGGGTGTTAGTTGCATTTGGATCCTTTTCCATGATTAGTTGACGGTTAAATGTGAGCATTAAGGACCGTCAACAAGCTCCCCCAAGCTTAACCTTTGCTCGTCCCTGAGCAAAGATGAACTCAAGAGTTTCTGCAGTGGTTTCATGCCTTAAAGATATACATGCGTTTAAACAAGATCTCATCTCTGAGTTAGGGTAAACTGTCAAGACTTAAAACTTACTTGTTTTACCTTTTACCATGGGACTTGTAACCGTCACTTCTGTCTTGAGCAGTTAAAAGATAGAACGGTCTAGTCAAGTGCCATGTCTCTTATTCTTGATCAGCTATAGCTCTGGAGTTTTTGCAGATTTTCAAATAAAACTCAGAGATTCCTTGTATGACTCTCTCAGATCTCTCTTTTGTGGTATTTCTGGATCCTTACCAAGGCAGTGATGGTATATGCCTTCTCTCAAAGTATATAGTATTTGTGGTATAAGGCATAATGACATTGCCTTCTCTCTCATCCTACTGTAATAAGGCTTTGATATCTGGAGCTCATAAGTGGGAGATAAAGTATACATACTGACAAGACATTTATTGCATAGTCAAACCATGGATCCAGAGAAACAAGTCAGTAAGTCAAATCAAGATGTGCATGTGTGGCGAATGAATGGTGTATGGTGATGATGGTGATAACAATGGTGAAAGTCTAATTCTACTTTTGCTCTTTTGAGGGGATACATACCTTTCTTGCTCTTTTGAAACTTTGAGGAGAATGACATGCTCTGTATTTTCTTTTTCTTTCCTCTCAGGTGGGTATCTTGTACCCCTAATTCTACTATCAGACACTTGTCCATTTTTACCTCTCGTCTCACTTTTTCTTTTCTTTCGAGGTTCCGGGCACTTGCCCCTTTTTATTTCCTCGTGTCTCTTTTTTTTATATATTTTTTAGAGCACTCATCTCTTGAAATAATATAGCAAGTGGTAGTAACCAAGGTATCTCGAGCATTTATTTCACAGGGAAAAACAGAAATAGGAGAATGTTTTTGGCTATTCTCTCTCGGATTAGGAGTAGAATACTTTTGGGTGGTTCTGGAGATAGAAATGAGTGGATATATGTGGATGCGCACTTCCGGAGTAGAAGTAGCATGTATGAGTGAACGTGCAAGTGAATCTTGATTTTAACCGCATGACAAGCTCCTAAAGGTCTACACAGCTTGACCACACTCAATGCTCATAAGCAGTAAAAATTAAATGTGTGCCTCAAAGTCTAGCAAGCATGTATATATGGTTGTGGTAGGAATTTAAACTCTCATCATACAGGAACTCATCATGTGTTATTTTAAAGATTTTCAAAGATAAAATTGTCCAGTTTTCTAGCATCTCTAGGAACAGATAAACAACAGCTCAACCTTCCCCTATCATATCCGTTAACAACTTAGACTTCAGATCAAGTACTCTCCCCACAAGTTTAGGTTTTAGAGCAGGTTTAAATTATAACAGTTATGCCTAAACTTGAGTGAGATTTCAATTTTGAGAACTAGTCATGGTAGAGCAACTATTCATCAATTCCATGTGAGAGCTTATAATTTAAGTTCAGTTTGGCCTAAACACTTTATTTATTTATTTATCAAACTAAGCAAAGATATATAAGCACAAAATTTTTATTTGGGTTTTCATGATTATGCATCTTTTTATTATTTGAGTAAAGTATAAACGTGAGTAGAAACACTTAGCTGGATAAATGGGGGTGCTCTCCCACAAGCTGGATTTTGACGTAATTTCTTCTGATGTAGCTAGCAGGTGGCGGAGGTGTATTTGAATGTCGGCAGCACCCTGACAGCGATTAGGATGTCCTCCGTCTGCTAGTCTTCTCTGATCCTTGAATTCTGTGGAGCTCAAATAGACAACAAAGCTTTGTGGAACTAGTTAAGTGTTAGCACAAATATCTAGCCTTTATCATGTTGAGCTTCCTCAATAAATGTTACTATTTTTAGTAGGATCATAAATTTATTTTTATATTTTCATTTTTATCGGACAGAAATATATTTATTTTATTTTTATGCCACCACAGTGAATGTACATATGGGTTTTATGCCATGAGCATACTCACATGGGGCTTACTATTTTTAACATTTTTATTTTCTTTTCAAGATGATATGAACTTGATTAACTAAGCAAACTATTTTAAATAATTGAAAGGAAAAGGATAACTAACAAGTTTACCTCTTGGCAAGGCGTTCGGTGTTTATAAGTCCTCCGAACGGGACTCTCCATTTTCTCAGTCGTCCTGGGATTCGCTGGATGGTGTAGTCGGTGGTTCCGGCGGCGCCTCCTCTTCATGTATAACTACCTTCTCTCTCCACACCTAACTCGGTGCTACGGTCTCCTCAGGATAGTTCTGTTCAAGTTGTATGTCTTCAGGCTTTATAACTTCTCCTTCATAGTCTGCTCATCCGTCCTTGATGATTTGCCTCCTCTGGTTGCGGTTGCATCGTATTCTCCCATGTCAATAACCTTCAACCTTTTGGAATGTCTCATCTGCCATCTGGAGCTGAATGTATGTCGATTTTAGGGGTATGGTTCCGAACAGGAGCTGATAGGTGACTGCGGCCATTACGTTGACGCCTGACCCGGTGTCGCAAAGCATCTTCTGGAAGTTGTATCCATTAATGGAGCACTAGATGCTTGGCATACCTGGGTCATCCTTTTTGGTCAAGAACGGTGACTTAAGTCAACGGTCTTGACCTCCTTGAACTGCAGTGACCATCTTAGCTGACTTGGTCCACATTTGCTTGTTCCTGTTCCTTGGTTCATGTCGAGATTGCTCTGAGACTTGTGCAGTCTTGTTCTTGAAGGAAAATGTCTCCTTCCTCCCCTTGATGTAGAAACTGATCTTGGCAGCACTAGCGTAGATGACAGCTCCCGAGGTGTTCAGGAATGGCCTCCGTAAGATGACGGGTGCCCTCTCATCAGAACCGGTCTCTATCACCACGAAGTCTGCTGGGGCGTACAAGGTACCAACTCGGACGCAGAGGTTCTTCAATATTCCCTTTGGGAAACTTAGTGTCCGATCTGCAGGCTGTAAACACATGGTTGTTTCTAGTAAAGGATGTGTAAAGAACTTTTCATAGAGTACCCTGGGCATAATATTGACGCTGGAGCCAAGGTCGCAGAGTGCTTCTGGGAAGTCCACCATACCGATGGAGATCGGGATGATGGGGCGTCCTGGATCGCCTCTCTTGACCGGCAGAACGTCAGTAATTACTTCCACAACAGGGTTACTCCAGTAGTTACCTGCATCAAACATGTCTACAAGATTTTGTAGATTCTAATCCTTCCGGTTGTGATGGTATACCGGGGTTAGTAGCAGGAACAACAGCATCTATTTGATTTAACTGAGATTCAATCATTTTAATAAAGCTAATTTGATTCTTCGATTGGTTTCCGGATCTGTTAGACATCTAGATTAGCATAGCTACATAGGATTAGAACTAGAAGGAGTCAATCTTCGATTGGTTTCCGGATCTGTCAAGAGGATTCTTGGTAATTCTCTAATTATTCTTCTAATCATCTTTGTTCTTCAATATTATGAATATGACTTTGTTCTACTTCAATATATTGCTTATGACTTTGCTCTACTTGTTTATATTCAAGATTATATTTTTCTTAGTTTATCATGGTTATATACTTGGCTTAGTTAGATTGGATCTATATACATGCTTAGGATCGTATAGCATTTATCCATCGGATCCATGGGTAGATGATAGATATTGTGTAGGCGTGGTGCTTATACCGTATTTATCTGCAATCGTACCCAATATGCCAGATCGTGGGGTAGTTCGTGATAGTGACAGTTTCATTGATTCTTATATAGTCCCCCTCTCGTGTATTGGGCTGGCAGAGCAACATTATTACAGGGGAGTGATTGCTATGTTTCTCATTTACCTTGATAATATCACTATGCATGGGCGTAGTCTTGTCTCACAATGATTGCTAAGTATGCTTGCACTAACTATGATAATACTAGACTATATAGTTGAGAATAACTTAGGAAATATTCTTTTAGTTCGTTCTAATACCATGCTAATGACTTTCTAGAGTATCTAATTGAGGTTCTTATCATATTTATATGTGGCTAAGTTATGCTGATCAGATTAATTATCTTTATCACTATTCATTACTTTATATCTTTTATGTGACACTTATCCCTGTATGAAAGAGTTAGATCAATGTTCTCAATTATACATGCAATGATAGATACTCAATCTTATATTCCATTCTATAATCAACATTGATGATTACTAATCCCTTCCTAGTGGTAAAAATATAAATAACGATACCTGGAATACTTCCCGGTTAAAATGCTACATCGGTATTAATCTGTGCGCTTGCAGATCCCATTCATTATTTTTTTAGATGAGCAATTGTATATTTCAATACCGCGTCTCTCATGTCATGCTGGGGATGACAACTTGGCTTAAGTGGTATGAGGAATAGGTTTGACATTTTTGGCACCGTTATCAGAATTAGAAAACTAAGTCTACTTTTGGTAATGATGTTAAGAATACCCAACAGTAGTTTACATTCTCAAGCATCTCAGGGCAGTGATTGCCTGAGTGTCCAGTATCTCCAGTGTGTTTGTGCTCGTAGATCTAGGTTCTTCACTTGGTGGAGTCTGGGAGTTGTAAAACTCCATCATATTTTGCTCGAAGTGTACCTACTCATAGAGACAAGGCAGAGATCAAGTGCATGAGCCCTGTTGATGAAAAACACCAACAGAACTAAAAGTGTATTTGTTCTTCTCTAACCTTAAGCATAGTGAGCAAGACAAAATTGATGGATAATAAAATCATGAGTGTAGCATTTAAAACATTTGTCAGATCAAATCGCTCAACCTAATGGAAAGATAATCTATCTATACTTATGTTTTTCTTTATATATATCTTCCAAAGATTGAGTGTGCAACATTTTAGCTCATATGATTAGGAGTGTGGGATCACAAAGGTGGAAGGACTCAACATGTTAAATCGATTGGGTTAGTTAATCTAGAGTTGTAAATCATACATGTTTGTCTCTTTTATTCATGTGAACGCCAGAACCAAGGAGAAGCTTATAGAAGTGATAGTCAAGTACCTTAAGAAGTTACCTTAATTGAAGAGTGATGGTACAGTATCACCTTGTGGAAGCTTTCCTTTCTTAGCGGTTGTGCATCGTGTTTGTGGCACCCTCCATGGATCATCTCTTGTGAGCTATGCTTCCTTGTGTAAATTGTTAACCTTCATGTGTCTCTCTCTTTGTCTCCATTGTGAGTTTATCTCAGGACTTCCCAGGTCGATATTGAAATTTTTCTTGCAGGGGTTAGTGCAACAAAATATCCAATATCTACTATAGCATACTATCGGCTCAAAAATCAACCTAGACACCATGTCTAATTTGATTTAGAAGGACATTTTAACCTAAGCACCATGCTTAATTTAAAATCCCTTGGAAGTAAGATCGTCATTCCTAAACTAAGCACCATGATTAATTAAGAGATAAATGAAACTACTCCAAACCTAGACATATGCTAAAGCAAATAAAGGTAGTATGAGAGCATTTATAGAGATCTACTTAAATGGAGATGAAGTAGTGTGATTAGTATTTAACAAATTGAGCATGTCTCAAAGGTAGGGACAACCAACATAGCAACATGGCAAAGGATGTTTTTATGTAAAGTACTCCCCCAAGCTTAAATTTTGCAAAATTCAAGTTTGGATGAATTTAATTCAATGTTGTATGATGATTGGTTGGACATACCTTGCGCTTGTCATTCATCCGATCTTCTTGCTCCAATCCTGGAAAGGTTAGTGACAAGAATACCCGAAGGAATTTTTTACAATTATCCTTATATGCTCAATACACAAGGTAATGTTGCAAATAATTAAAAGCTCATGTTACAATCTGATCAATGCTTATTTTAGGACACTAAACTTGTCCTTGGGAAACCATCAATTTATGTCGGCGAAGTGGTTTCCCCTCCAATGCTGACCTAACTCAACTCAACAAGATCTGCAATATTTATTATAGACATATGCATCGACAACCGTCCTTTTAGAGTTTTTATAAATAGGAAGGAAGAGGGGGTTGGAGATCTCGAATGTGGTGATGTTGGAGAGACCAAAAGATTGGGAAGATGTTGCATATGAGCATGGAGCAAATGAAGTGGCTATGAAATAAATTCCATGCTCATTAAAGCTTAGAGTGAAATCCATGTGGTGTGGTGAAAATGGTAAGGTGAGTGTGGTAAAAAAAGGAAAAGAAAAGGATACACGGGCGACTTGGTTCGAAACTAGCACAGCTACCGTTCCCCAGCAACGGCACTAGAAAGCTGGTTGGGTATTTTAAACGCAAACAGAAAAATCCGCAAGCGCACGGATACCGATGTAGCTTTCACCCGGGAGTATTCCAGAGTATCGATTTTCCACAGGGAACGTGAGTGTACTAATTGAGATTTAAGATCGCCCAAGGATAACTATATAATTATTTTTGGTGGGAAGAGAGGAAGTTTCCTGAGAGTTCTCTAGTTGATCTAAGAATCAAGAATTACTTCAAAGATTATTTATTTCGGGACATCAGAACACTAACCAAAGAAAGAGGTGAGAAGGGGGCTAGGAAGCTCTGACTACGGTCCTACAAACACCGATCCAAACGAGGTGGAATACGTCGACCGTTAGGGCTGTCACTACCCTAGGGCTACCACAACAATCCGCAGGATTGGGTGCAATTCCAGGTAATTGCAAGACTAAACACCACGTCTAATCTATTAATTACTACTCTAGCGTTATAAAGACTAGAGCACTTGATGCAAGCGGGAATCCAATAATTAACTTGACTGTAAATAAAAGTAATTAAAGAACTCAGGAATTATGAATTGAAGAACCTAGAGAACGATGAAGAACGAACCAGTTGCTGCAAAAGTACAATGTTGAGGAAGATCCGACAGATCCGGCTCCTCCTCCTCCGCTCTCCTCTTCTCTCTCCCTATTTTCTAGATTACAACTAGAACTAACTAGAACTAGAACTAGAACTAGATGAACTAGAGGGATCCTCTCTACTTGGATGAAGAATTGAAACCCTAGCTTTGATTCTGTAGAAGAGGTATGCTCTCCAGGGGCCAGGGGGCCTTGCTTATATAGTCTTTTTAGATGAATCTGGGCCGTCGGATCAAACCAACATTGATTGAATGGTTATCCTTGATCCTTTAGGTTGGTGGAGTGTTATCTGCGAGATGTGTCTGAATTGGACACTATAGGAGGGTGGGCGCCCTGGTCCTTAGGGCGGGCGCCCTAGGCCAGGCCCCGTTCGGTCTCCCGTTCGTTCCCGTGGCTTCTGGACTCTTCTAGATGTAAGATAATTGTGCGGTCCGTTAATATCTCTATGTAAACCCGACGTGTGGGCCTTTCTTCCGTATTTCCTGATAACCCCCTGCAAAAATAGACAAACACCAAAACTCGTGGAATTCTGTCAGATAAAACCCTAAGTCTGGATGTCGGTTGCATTTGGATCCTTTTCTTTGTTTATTTGTTAATTAAATTTGATACTTAAGGACCGTCAACACATACAAATATCAACCTACTTTGAGTCAACCCAATATCAAATGTATGAATTCAGGTAACACTTTCAAGCAACTTTCATTAAAAGAGATAATTGCTCAACAAACCAAAACTAATGATGAAGTTAAACAAAGGCTAGATACAAATGAATCAGCTCTAAAAGACATACATAATAAAATGGATTTTCTATTAACTGCCTTTGATGAGCAAAACACTCTTAATAAAAGGGTAGAGCTTAAATTAATAAAGTTAGCTGCTGCATTGCCTGTTGCCACTAACATTGAGCAGGTAAAGAACATAACTACTAGAGGAGGCAAAGCTACCAGGGATCCCCCATACCCAAAAGAGAAACAGAGAACATCAGCACCAGTGCAACCAACAGTGATAGAAGAAGAAAGCCCAGTTGAAGTAGAAGATCTACTATAACCACCAAGAGCTGGAGAAATGAGGAAAGATTTTCACGACACCAACTATTTGCCATTTCCCAGAAGAAACAGAGGACTGCAGTCGGATGAGCAGTTTGGTAAGTTTGTAGAGGTCATTCAGAAATTATATGTCAACATACCTCTACTTGATGTCATACAGGTACCCACATATGCAAAGTACATCAGAGACATTCTTAACAAGAAGAGACCACTGCCCACCACTGTGGTTATCAAGCTGACAGAAGAATGTAGCGCGGCCATCCTCAACAAACCACCAAGGAAGAAGAAGGATCCAGGATGTCCCACCATTGATTGCTCGATCGGAAACCAACACTTCAACAATGCACTTTGTGATCTCGGAGCAAGTGTCAGTGTGATGCCAGCATCAGTCTACAAGAAGCTTGAGCATACGACAATAGAACCAACATCAATGTGCCTGCAACTAGCAGATCAATCAGTTCGACACCCGATGGGCATCGCTGAAAACGTCCCAGTCAAGATAAGAGATTTCCTTGTGCCAGTAGACTTCGTGGTACTGGACATGAGTCCTAACTCAAAAGTGTCCATCATCCTTGGAAGGCCATTTCTAAGCACTACCAATGCCCACATTGATGTCGGGAAGGGAGAAATCAAGTTCAACATAAACGGACAAGAAGAACACTTCACATTCAAACCCAGACCAGAAAGAGACTCTACAGTGAAGGAAGTTCATGAAGAAGAACCACTAGAGACACCATCTCTAGAGGAAGGTAATTCAGAAGATTAAAAGATTTGGAGGTCCAGCTTGGGGGACCTAAAAATCCCAAATCCTCGCCGGGAGGTAAATCGGTATTTATCCACATCGTCTAAATTCTTGCATTAGTCATATTTATTCATAGCATTATTATAATAATGAAAAGCCCCATATAAATAATATTTATGGTGTGTAACAACCCATATTTATTAATTATTGTGGAGGCACAAAAATATTTTTCCATGATCATTTTTGAATAAATTTGAATTCTCATAGTTTTTCCTACATTATATTTATATCAACCTTCTAGAAGCATGACCCACACCCCTTGGGTCCCACATGTCATACACCACACCTCATATATATCTCATCACATTATTTGATCCACCAACATATCTCCACTCACCAGCATTTTTCCACTGACCAACCACCACCCATGAATCATTTTTTGGCGTAAAGACTAAGAAAAGGAGGGGATAGAGAAGTTGCAGCCAGGGAGGCCACCTGAGTGGGGCGCCCGCCCACCTACAGAGGGTGCCCGCCCTGTCCCCCCTTCCTTCTATAAATCACCACCTCCTGCCTCCATCTCCATCACACAAGCATTCCAGAAAGCCCACGCACGCTCGGTTTCTAGAGGAGGAGCTCTAGTAGTGAAGTGAGAAGGAGAGTAGAGGGGAAGAGAAGAGTGAAAGTGAGTTTGATAGCCTGGGAGTAAGAGAGCAAGGTTCATTATTAAGTAGTGACCCTGCTGTCCAAAGCGAAATTAAAAGTTGTTTAGGGGGAAGTGTCACCAAACTTAAAACTTGTCTCGGACGACTAACCCCTGGACAACTGACATTTCAGACTGTTGGCCTTTAACATTTTCCAAAAGTTGTGTTTGTGTCAACTTTTGTTTGTAGGATGTTCAAGAAGGTGAAGAATGTGGGCAAGACCCTCAAGAACATAGGTACGAGGAGTTCATCCTAACTCTCCTCGCACCAATCGGAGATGAGCGTCGACCCGACGCCCCCGCAAGCTCCATCATCTTCATCAGATACACGAGTCAAGGTTCTCCTCAAGACAGGAGACCTTGGACTGAAGACCCGCAGGGAGAAGGAAGTTTTCCAGCAGCTGAAGAACAAGGATTTCATTCACACCCCCACTCTTGATCCTATCTTTCTACAAGAAACAGGTATGGATACCAAATTTGACTTGATTTTCCAGATGGTGGGATGGATAAACTTTTGGGATATAACTGAGCTAGGTTCCCATCTTCTCACCCTTGAATTTCTCTGCACTTTGCAATATTATGAGGGGGAATTGCTTTTCGGATGTTCAAACAGGACATTATGTTGTCTTGGACAGAATTGAGCAACCATCTCGGTTTCTCTTCAAGATGCATCCTGGACATTGACTCCGACTTACCCAATTTTGAGAGACACCAGTTCTGGAGAGAGATATCTAGGGATGAGTTTTATAGTCAAGCCCGAACCAGCGACATGGAACACCCCACTCTTAGGATGTTCCACAAATGGCTCGGGTACAATCTTTTCCATCGCGATGATATTAGAAAAGTAAGAGTAGGAGACTTACAACTTCTTTATGCTGCTATAAATAAAATACCCACTTCACCTGTTACTCTTTTGGTTTCTCATTGGCTTAGTATACCTAGTCTTCAGGGACCTGTTGGTTGTACTTCACTCATCACTCCTCTAGCCTCTAGTCTCAATTTGCTAGAAAACTCATCAGTGGAATTCATTGACGAGTTACGAATTTATCATGGCTATGACACATTTAGGCAAGCTCAGATGCTAAAAAAAGAGGGGAATGTAATGTATATGTTATACGATAATAAAGGCAAGATTCGGTTACCTAACCCAAACCTTGGCCTCTATGTTGTTCAAAATTATTTGATTGAGATTGCAGTGGCACCGGTAAACCAGAGAGCTCCACAACGAGTGGCATCCAAAAGGATGATCACCCATCAAGAATGCACCTGGTATGGAGCTGATCCCGGGCCGGAAGAAGCAGCGCACCTGCATTACCGCGACTATAACCCCCGAGTCCTTCGGAACCCGTGGGTTCGACATGCTCAGCCGCAGGAGCCGACACAGAAGACGTGGCCAGAAGGCCAAGATCACTAGTGGACAAACCCGCCTTTTAGTACGGGTAGGTACTCCACTGATCCATATGGAGCTTCAGGGTCTAGGCCCCAGCCCCAATTCGATGCAGGACGGTACTCTGACGCCTCTTATGCTTTCACGAACAACTTCTACCAAGAGGCCGGCGCCTTCTTCAACCGTACCGACAACACCCTCCTCGACATCCAGAATATGCAAGCAGAACATGGACGACTCCTCGAACAACAACCAAAGTGGAACTAGGACCACGCCACTGCAGTACAAAAACTGAGGCAAGACACCACGACAATGAACGACAACATCACCACCATGATGCGATTTTGGAACATTTAATAGGATCAACACAACATCCAGCTTGTGGGAGTTCCTCCCCATTTTTACCGAGTAAGTTTTTATTTGTTTTTCTTATTTATTTATCTGTTTTATTATTTCAAAAAAAAAACCAATAAATATTTTCTTGTTTTAATTTACTACATTCCATGAAGATGAAAACAAAATAAAAAGAGTGTGTAGATAAGTGTGCTTTATTTATCTACCAAGTGTTAATCTCTAGAAAAAAAAGACTAAAAAGATGCACGATGGAAATGATGAACAGTTGCTCTGTTTGCTTACTTTCAAGTACCTAGCTTTTATATTATAGTTCTTTCAGGAATTACTAAAACTAAAATTTACTATCTATGGGAAGCATGAACCTAAAACCAAAGTCTAGGTAAGAGAAGGACATGATATAAAGTTTGAGCTACTGTTTATCTTGTTCTTACTACACTATGTTCTGGAGATTTATTTTGAAAACTTGCAAATCACGTGATGAGTTCCTAGCATGACAAAATTCCTACCACAGCCATACTTGCTATAACATCTTTTGCTACTTATATTCACATTGAGTTCGATCGAGCTGTGTAGACCCTTAGGAGCTTTTCATGTGGTTAAATTAAGATATTCACTTGCACACATCTACTACACCATCCACCACCATTCAGTAAAATTGCTAAAAATTTTATCACTCACTATCCCAATTGTTGTTATTCTCTCTCTCCAAAAAGATTCAATGCAGAAGAGACATGGGTTATGCAAAAATATACGAGGAAATAAAAAGGGGCAAGTGCCCGGAACCTTGAAAAAGAAAGAAAAAGAGTGAGACGAGAGGTAAAAATGGACAAGTGTCCGGAGTAGAATTAGGGGTACAAAGTTACCCACTTGAGCGGAAAAAATGGACAAGTGTCCGACAGTAGAATTAGGGGTATTTACTACCCACCTGAAAAAAAAGAAGAGAAAGAAAAAGATAGCCCATGCTCTCCCAAAGCAAAGATCAAAGAGGAGGAGATATAGCAATATGAGGAGCAATGAGAAGTAAGTACTTATATTTCCATCATTACTAACATTTACTCCACCACACATGCACATCTTAATTTAATTACATGTTGAGTTCCTTCGGATCCATGGCTTGATTAGACAACATATGTATGAGCTGTTTTTCACACCTATGAGCTTCGCATAAACATTCCCTTAGTTATAGGTAAGTGACTTTTTTGGTGAGGATCCACAAATACCATATATAGAGAGACTTGAGAGAATCATAGCTGGGAACTCTGAGCTTTATTTTTGAAAACTTATGCAAAACTCCGGAACAAAGGTGAAGCATAATCACGAGGAATGGTGCTTGACTTAATTATTTTGTCTTTCAATTACTTAAGATGTAAGTGCAGGTACTAAGCTCCATGACACTTCACTCTAATCTTGGAGAATTTTATATGAAAGCATGTGTGCCTGTCAGGAAAGAAAACATCAAAGAAACTCCTGATCCATCTGAGTTTAGCTGTTTGCTCAGGGACGAGCAAAGGGTAAGCTTGGGGGAGTTTGTTGACGATCCTTAAGTACTAAATTTAACCATCAACTAAACATGGAAAAGGATCAATATGCACTAAACATCTAGAATTAGGGTTTTATCTGACAAAATTCCACAAGTTTTGGTGTTTGTCTATTTCTGCAGGGGGTTATCAGAAAATATGGACAGAAGGCCCACATGTCAGGTTTACAACGAGATAATTATTTATCGCGCAATTTTCCTCAATCAAGAAGAGTCCAGAAGCCACGGGAACGAACCGGAGGCCGATCGGGCCCTGGGGCAGGGCACCCGCCCTCCCCCCTTGGGCGCCCACCCTGCCCTGGTGACCAATCAGGGCAGGTCTCGCAGATCGTGCACCACCGCCTCTAATCTTGAAGAATAACCATGCGATTAAGCTCGGTTTGATCCGACGGCCCAAATTCATCTGAGGGGGCTATATAAGTAAGACCTCTCCACCCCAAGGAGAGAGGATGTTGACACCGTTTTTGGACACATATCTTTAGATACGTATCTGGAGTTAATGAGGTGTAGATCGGCAGGCAAGAAAGTGGTGGCTAGTTTACAGACGGGTTGCCGATGAGGGTCGGTGCCGATTGGAAAACAACAGGATATGGCTAAGTCCAGGAGTGGTGATAGATTCATGCCGATGACTGGTGCTGATGGTTGCCGATGGCTATGAGAGGTGGCTTGTCGATAGTCATGGAGAAAGGCGTAGGGGTTGTTGATCAACTCATGGCGGTGTACCGATCGGTTGTGGAGGATGATTTAATGTTTTCCATAGTTATTAGAGTTTGTTTTGTATACAAATTCCGTTTAATTTAGAATTCGAATCCTAGTCGTGTCTAGTTGTAACTCTTGTGAGCAGGGTATAAATATAGACCCCGTGGCAATGTAATGATCAATCAATCAATCAAACACAAGTTTTTACACATATTCTAGCATCTACTTTTCGACGACTTCGTCATATTTTCTTTTTACTACGAGTTCTCAAGGATTCTTTGAGTCAATCTCGATGAGTTCTTAAGTTCCACGTGAGCACCTCTGAAAGGTCCTAATATGGCTAGAGGGGGGTGAATAGCCAATTTAAAAATTCTACAAAATCACTAGAGCAAGAGGTTAGTAAATAACAAAGCGAAGCTTTTTGCTCTAGCTCTAAAGGTGTGTTTGCAAGCCACCTATCCAACAATTCTAGTTGATAAAATCTCTAGACACACAAGAACTATGTCACTACTTAGACTAGAGAGCTACCTAAAGTTTCTATACAAGTAAGTAAGTTACTCTAGTTTGCAAGAAAGTAAGAGAGATGGTTTGAACTTTATACCACGGCGTAGAGGGGATGAACAAATCAATAATATGAAGTCCAATCACCGGGAGAAATCCAAAGCACAATCACAATGGAGACACACGATTTTCTCCCGAGGTTCACGTGCTTGCCGACACGCTACGTCCCCGTTGTGTCGACCAACACTTGGTGGTTCGGTGGCTAAGAGGTGTAGCACGAACCTCGTCCTCACTAGGACACCACAAGAACCTACCCACAAGTGAGGTAACTCAATGACACGAGCAATCCACTAGAGTTACCTTTCGGCTCTCCGCCGGAGAAGGTACAAGACCCCTCACAATCACCGGGAGATGGCCACGAACAATCACCAACTCATGCCAAAGCTCCTCTGCTGCTCCAAGCAGTCTAGGTGGCGGCAACCACCAAGAATAACAAGAAAACCGCAGCTAAAAACGATCCCCAAGTACCACTAGATGCAATCACTCAAGCAAATGGACTTGGAATCACTCCCAATCTCACAAAGAAGTTTAATCTATAAAGGAGATGAGTGGGAGGTGTTTGCTTAGGCTCACAAGGATGTCTAGTAGTCAAGAATGCCAAGAGAGTGAGCCCTAAGCCGGCCAAAAACTATTTATAGACCCCTCAAACAAATAGAGCCGTTGGCTCTTTCACTGGGCAAAACTCGGGGTCACCGGACGCTCTTAAAGGGGCACCGGACGCTCAACACCTGCGTCCGGTGCTCCAACGTCAATCACGTGTCAGAGTCTAATGGTAACCTGTAGAGCACCGGATGCTGAGCAAGTTGCTACAGGACGCATCCGGTGCACACTGGACCCGTGCGCAGAGAGCTCCGCAAACTCGCAGGGTCACCGGACGCGAGCCACCGGATGCACCCCAAGCGTCCGGTGCTCACCGGACTTAAACTCAGAGAGCACTGCAAAACGGACCTCGCACCGGACATGGACCACCGGACGCACAGGCCTGCGTCCGGTGCCTGTCGTCCGGTGCCTTACCCTAGCCGGGCCAGGCACTGTCCGCACCGGACACTCAGACGCAGCGTCCGGTGCTCCAGAAGCCAGCGTTCGGTGAGTGTTTTCTCAGTGAGAAACACTCCCGCGACTTCTCCAAATTTCCCACCGGCACAATAGAAAATATGCACCTCATTTTCTCGAAAAGCACCGAATCTCGCCGAGCAAGCTCGGCGGGAGGGAGAGAGGAACCCATCCTCTCTCTACCCTTCAAACTCCACCTCCTTCTCAAAGTGTGCCAACACCACAAAGTGTGTACCAACAAGCGTGCACGTGTGTTAGCATTTTCACAATCATTTTCTTTGAAGGAGTTAAGTTAGCTTACTAGGTTCTAAATGCATGCACATGAACAATGACACCTAATGGCACTTGATAACCGCTTAGCCAAAGAATTCCCCTCTTTATAGTACGGCTATCTATCCTAAATGTGATCACACCCTCTATGGTGTCTTGATCACCAAAACCAAAACCCTAAGCAATACCTTGGCCTTGATCTCCATAGGGTTTTGTTTTTCTCTTTCTTCTTTTCCAAGTTGAGCACTTGATCATCTTGTGGTCATCACAATCATCACCATGATCATCACTTGCTCCATCACTTGACATGTACCAACCTCATTAAGTCTACACACACTTAGTATAGAGGTTAGTACTAGGGTTTCATCAATTATCCAAAACCAAACTAGGGCTTTCAATCTCCCCCTTTTTGGTAATTGATGACAACCCTTTTTACAAAGATTTTCAATAAAAATTTTTCTTGGATTCATGTTGCTTGCCCAAGCATTTTACCATATGCAAAGATTATGGACAAGTTTTATAAACCCAAATTGGTAGCAATTGCTCCCCCTACATATGTGCTAAGAGTTTGGATTTGAAAGCTTGCACATATGCTTGAATAGGAAATATAGGAGTCAATTTCTACCAAATGATGCTAAGGTGTAAAGAATGGACCTTTGAAGCGTGATACCAATCGGAGTTGCCAAAGTACACCATCCTTAGCACCATTAGTAACTAGACATTCATAAAACTAGAACACCCTGTGAGATCAACATTATAAACAAGGTTCTAGTACCACTTATGAAGTAACTCAAGGTCTAGTTACACTACCTATTTATGCTAGTTCTTCATTTCATCAATCAAACTTACAACTATCATTCACCACACAAGCAAGGCATTGGAGAGAAAGCTTCTAAAGCTAATGCAAATGCAAGCATACTATGTGATGCACATTCAAATGCAACATACAAGTTTGTGAGCTTGCTCCCCCTACTTGTGTGCTTCAAAATTTTAATTGATCCCCTTCTTTTATCATGTTACTCACCTATCTTAAACCTTTGGGAAATTTTCTCCCCCTTTGTCATCAATGACCACAAAAGGTGAGCTCAAATTTTAGATAGGTTAGTGTGAACCATGTGAAGTGAGATCATTTTCCCAAATTGGTCCAATCTAGATTACTTGCCTAAGATATTTAACTCGGTTTGATCCAAGGACAAGCTTCTTCGCACCTCCAAATAAGGGTTATCTTGTACCATGTTGAGTTAAACACTTATAGCTCATATTCTAGATCAAGCACTAGGATTGCAAGCCCACAAACATGTCATATGCTACCACTAGATTAAGTCAAGCATAAAAGCAATAGTGGTACCATACAAGCATCAAATTCATTTGATTTTCATGAATGAACCTAAGACATGTAGGGAATGACTAGATGCACTAAGCAAGTCCTTAGCATAGCATGGATGACATGTCAAACAATTTTACCTTGCTTTGCTCGAAGGAGAGGCATGTCATATAATGGGGGTGCATCAACACATATTTGAAAAGTCAAGTATGTTCAATTCATTCCTTAGCTTGCAAAACCTCTTCTCATCAAGTGGCTTGGTGAATATATCGGCAAGTTGATCATCGATGCCTATGCTCTCAATGCAAATGTCCCCTTTTTGTTGATGATCTCTTATGAAATGATGGCAGACATCTATGTTAGTGAGCTTTACGGCACTTTCATTGTCACATAGCAATGGCACTAGTTTGAAATTGATTCCAAAGTCCTTCAATGTTGCCTTCATGCATAGGATTTGTGCACAACAACTACCGGCCGCAATGTACTCTGCTTCGGCGGTTGATAGTGTAGCACTATTTTGCTTCTTGGATGACCATGAGACAAGAGATCTCCCCAATAGTTGACATGTGCCCGATGTGCTTCTTCTCTCAACTTTGCATCCCGCATAGTCCGAATCGGAATATCCAACAAGTTCAAACTTTGCACCTTTGGGATACCACAAACCAACATTTTGTGTATGCTTCAAGTACCTCAATATTCTCTTTGTTGCTTTCAAATGACTTTCTTTTGGTGAGGCTTGGAATCTTGCACACATGCGTACGCTAAACATGACATCCGGTCTTGATACGGTCACATAGAGTAGGCTTCCAATCATAGACCGATACAACTTTTGATCCACCATATTTCCACTTGTATCACTATCTAGGCTTCCATTTGTTCCCATTGGAGTGCTAATAGATTTTGCATCATCCATTCCAAACTTCTTCAGCATGTCTTTTATGTACTTGCCTTGACTCACAAATGTGCCATTCTTCAATTGCTTGAATTGAAGACCAAGGAAGTAACTAAGCTCTCCAATCATTGACATCTCAAACTCATTAGCCATCATGTTGCCAAACTCCTCACAAAATTCTTCGTTGGTTGATCCAAATATGATATCATCAACATATATTTGCAACACAAACAAGTCTTTGCCAATCTTCTTGGTGAAGAGAGTGGTGTCAACCTTGCCCATCTTGAAACCTTTAGAGAGTAAGAAATCTCTCAATCTCTCATACCATGCTCTTGGTGCTTGCTTCAAACCATACAAAGCCTTTCTTAGCTTGTAAACATGGTTGGGTTTCTTGTCATCTTCAAAACTGGGAGGTTGCAAAACATAGACTTCTTCATTGATATAGCCATTGAGAAATGCACTCTTCACATCCATTTGATAGAGCTTGATGTTATGAGCACAAGCATAGGCCAACAAGATCCTAATTGCTTCCAATCTTGCAACCGGGGCATATGTTTCACCAAAGTCAAGACCTTCAACTTGAGTATAGCCTTGTGCTACCAATCTTGCTTTGTTCCTTACAACTATCCCATCTTGATCTTGTTTGTTGCGAAAGACCCATCTAGTACCAATGACATTATGATCATTAGGCCTCTCAACTAATTCCCATACTTGATTTCTCTTGAAATTGTTAAGCTCTTCATGCATAGCATTGACCCAATCAACATCTCTCAATGCTTCATCAATCTTCTTTGGCTCAATGTGAGACACAAAGGAGAAATGCTCACAAAATGATGCTAGTCTTGATCTAGTTTGCACTCCTCTTTGAATATCACCAATGATATGATCCAATGGATGATCTCTTGCAATGTTTGTTGGTTGGAGTATTTGCACTTGATTGCTTGCACTTGGTTGATCATGAGATGATGTACTAGCTTGTTGATCTTGCACTTGAGTACCACTTGTACTAGCTTGATTTTGATCATGAGAACCACTAGCTTGCACATTAGAGGTAGGAAGCACTTGATCTTTGTCTTCTTCAACATCAATCACTTCTCTAGGCCTTAAATCACCAATGTCCATATTCTTCATTGCATCGGCCAATTGAGTGCCTCTCACATCATCTAGATTCTCATCTTCCTCTTGAGAGCCATTTGTTTCATCAAATTCAACATCAAGCACCTCTTCAAGAGTACCACTAGCCAAATTCCAAACTCTATAAGCTTTGCTAGTAGTTGAGTAACCAAGCAAGAATACTTCATCACATTTCTTCTCAAATTTACTCAATCTAGTTCCTTTCTTCAATATGTAGCATTTGCAACCAAAAACCCGAAAGTATGCAATGTTGGGCTTTCTTCCATTCAAAAGCTCATATGGTGTCTTCTCCATCATTGAGTGACAATAGAGTCGGTTGCTATAGTAGCAAGCCGTGTTGATTGCTTCGGCCCAAAAAGAATGACTCACATTGTACTCACTCAACATTGATCTTGCCATCTCAATCAAGGTTCTATTCTTCCTCTCAACAAGACCATTTGTTTGTGGAGTGTACTTGGCCGAGAATTGATGCCTAATGCCAAATTCATCACAAAGCTCATCAACTCTTGTATTCTTGAATTCACTTCCATTGTCACTTCTTACTTTCTTGATGGTTGTTTCAAACTCATTGTGCCTTCCTCCGGCTTTATAGTTTACCTACAAAACAAATCAATGTTTCTTAGGTACCCATACTTGTTTGGGTCCTTGGAGGTTAGTGACTAAGCTCTTTGGAACCCAAATGGCCTTCTTCTTTGGACCCACAATTGGTGTACCAACAAACTTAGCATGCACACCCTTCTCACCCTTGGTAAGCACATAACAAGAATCAAAAGGAATGTAAGGTACATTAGCATTTTTCTTGTTCTTATTCATTTTGTTGCAATTAAGCTCTAAGTGCCCAACTTGCTTGCATTTGTTGCAATACCGACCATTGCTCTTCACAAAGCTAGGCTTGTGAGTTGCAAAGGCTTTCTTGCCCTTCTTGGGGGTATAGCCTAATCCCTCTTTATTGAGAGAAAACCTTTGGCTACCCAAGCACTTTAGCAAGCGGGCCTCACCACCATAGGCTTTGCCTAGGGCGTGAGTGAGCTCATCCACCTCTCTCTTGAGAGTCTCATTCTCAACCTTTAGTGAGGTGTCACAAGTGACACTAACACTAGAAGTGGAGGTAGAGTTGGTGGTGGTGGATGAAGACCTACAAGAAGAGTTAGTGGCAACAACAATAGGTGTGTTGGGTGATTCTTTAATTAAGTCACATGTTGTGCCCACATCACATGATACAACAACCTTTTCCTTGTTCTCTTCTAACAACAAGGAGTGAGCTTTCTCAAGCTTGGTGTGAGCCTTGCCAAGCTTCTCATGGGCTTCCACTAGCCTCTTATGATTAGCATTGAGCTCATCAAGGGATTGCTCAAGAGCTTTTAACTTCTTGGCCAATTCTTTGCACTTCTTTTTTTTAGATTGAATAAGTGAATCGGCTTGTTCTAGCATGTCCATGAGTTGTTCATTAGTGAATTCATTTTCATCATCACTATCACTATCATGTTCATGTTCACTTTCACTTTCACTCTCATCATATTGTACCTTGTGGCCCTTGGCCATGAAGCATGAAGGAGTGTCGAAGAGTGATGGCTTGTTGATAGCAATGCTTGCAAGCGCCTTCTTCTTGGATGCCTTGTCATCATCACTAGAATCATCATCCGAAGAAGCATCACTATCCCATGTCACAACATAGGATCCACCCTTCTTCTTCTTCTTGAAGACCATCTTCTTGTCCTTCTTTTCTTTCTTCTCCTTCTTGTTCTTCTTCTCATGCTCATCATGATCACTATTGTATGGACAATCCGCCACAATATGATCGGGGCTCTTGCACTTGTAGCATAGCCTCACATATTCTTTGTTCTTGGAGTTGTCCCTTCTCTTTCTTGTATGGTAGCCCTTCTTCATCATCTTGCCAAACTTGCGGACAAAGAGTGCTAGTGCTTCATCGTCACTATCATCATTGGAGCACTCCTCATCACTTGATTCTTCTTTCTTGGCCTTGCCCTTGTTCTTGCTCTTGGATGAAGAGCTAGCTTTGAATGCTACGCTCTTCTTCTTCTTGTCATCATCATCCTTCTTCATGACCTCATCATCATCATTGTCATTATATTGATCTTCGGTCATAACATCTCCAAGTACCTCATTGGGAGATACACCCGTCAATCCACCTCTAAAGATGATTGTTCTCAATGTCTTGAACCTCTTAGGCAAGCACATCAAGAACTTGTGAATGAAGTCCTCATCTTTCACTTTCTCACCAAGGCCCTTGAGATCATTGATGATGACTTGGAGCCTATAGAACATCTCCGGTATAGACTCATCATCCTTCATCTTGAAGTTGGATAGCTTGTCCTTGAGCATATACAATTTGGCACTTTTTACCGTCGTAGTGCCCTCATATGTTTCTTCTAGCCTTGTCCAGACTTCACTCGCTCTCTCAAGATCTTTGACTTGTTCAAATACCTTTGAATCAATGCCATTATAGATTGTGTTGAGAGCCATTGTATTGCATTGCTTGTTTGCTCTCTCATTGTCGGTGGGGTTAGCGGGGTCAAGGATCACAAAATCATTCTCCGTGACTTCCCACACTCTATCATTTATTGATCCAAGGTACATTTTCATCTTTCTTTTCCAATAGTCAAAAGAACTTGTGCCATCAAAGAATGGTGGTTTACCCCCAACATGGTTGAACACTATTTGAGCCATAATTTGAGCACCGAGGTTGTTAAGCCTTCACAAACGGTGACCACGGCTCTGATACCACTTGAAAGGTCCTAATATGGCTAGAGGGGGGTGAATAGCCTATTTAAAAATTCTACAAAATCACTAGAGCAAGAGGTTAGTAAATAACAAAGCGAAGCTTTTTGCTCTAGCTCTAAAGGTGTGTTTGCAAGCCACCTATCCAACAATTCTAGTTGATAAAATCTCTAGGCACACAAGAACTATGTCACTACTTACACTAGAGAGCTACCTAAAGTTTCTATACAAGTAAGTTACTCAAGTTTGCAAGAAAGTAAGAGAGATGGTTTGAACTTTATACCACGGCGTAGAGGGGATGAACCAATTAATAATATGAAGTCCAATCACCGAGAGAAATCCAAAGCACAATCACAATGGAGACACACGATTTTCTCCCGAGGTTCACGTGCTTGCCGACACGCTACGTCCCTGTTGTGTCGACCAACACTTGGTGGTTCGGTGGCTAAGAGGTGTAGCACGAACCTCGTCCTCACTAGGACACCACAAGAACCTACCCACAAGTGAGGTAACTCAATGACACGAGCAATCCACTAGAGTTACCTTTCGGCTCTCCGCCGGGGAAGGTACAAGACCCCTCACAATCACCAGGAGATGGCCACGAATAATCGCCAACTCGTGCCAAAGCTCCTCCGCTGCTCCAAGCCGTCTAGGTGGCGGCAACCACCAAGAGTAACAAGAAAACCGCAGCTAAAAACGATCCCCAAGTGCCACTAGATGCAATCACTCAAGCAAATGCACTTGGAATCACTCCCAATCTCACAAAGGTATTTAATCTATGAAGGAGATGAGTGGGAGGTGTTTGCTTAGGCTCACAAGGATGTCTAGTAGTCAAGAATGCCAAGAGAGTGAGCCCTAAGCCGGCAACAACTAATTATAGACCCCTCAAACAAATAGAGCCGTTGGCTCTTTCACTAGGCAAAACTCGGGGTCATCGAACGCTCTTAAAGGGGCACCGGACGCTCAACACATGCGTCCGGTGCTCCAACGTCAATCACGTGTCAGAGTCTAACGGTAACCTGCAGAGCACCGGACGCTGAGCAAGTTGCTACCGGACGCGTCCGGTGCACACCGGACCCGTGCGCAGAGAGCTCCGCAAACTCGCAGGGTCACCGGACGCGAGCCACTGGACGCAGCCCAAGCGTCCGGTCCTCACCGGACTTAAACTCAGAGAGCACTGCAAAACGGACCTCACACCAGACATGGACCACCGGACGCACAGGCCTGCGTCCGGTGCCTATCGTCCGGTGCCTTACCCTAGCTGGGCCAAGCACTGTCTGCATCGGACACTCAGACGCAGCGTCCGGTGCTCCAGAAGCCATCGTCCGGTGAGTGTTTTCTCAGCGAGAAACACTCCCACGACTTCTCCAAATTTCCCACCGGCGCAATAGAAAATATGCACTTCATTTTCTCAAAAGAATTCCCCTCTTTATAGTATGGCTATCTATCCTAAATGTGATCACACCCTCTATGGTGTCTTGATCACCAAAACCAAAACCCTAAGAAATACCTTTGCCTTGATCTCCATAGGGTTTTGTTTTTCTCTTTCTTCTTTTCAAAGTTGAGCACTTGATCATCTTGTGGTCATCACCATCATCACCATGATCATCACTTGCTCCATCACTTAACATGTACCAACCTCATTAAGTCTACACACACTTAGTATAGAGGTTAGTACTAGGGTTTCATCAATTATCCAAAACCAAACTAGGGCTTTCAACCTCTTGGCCGTGACATTCGGGTGCATCACTGTTGTCGGGACCAAAGTGTTCGAGTTACCACCTTTGTCGGTTGTAAGGTAAAATCGGCTGGCACGCCTTAACGTTTGAATCGGGTATTAGCCCTTTGTGTTTGCAGATCAGCTTTTGCACCAACACATCTTTTGGCACGCTCGGTGGGACCGAGATTCAACATCAAGATCAACATGTCGAATACAGATTTCGATTTGGAGAACGTCATCCCTGTGACAGAGGCTAATCTCAGGGATGAGCAGAAGCAAGCTATGACAAAAGCTATGGAGGACTACAAGCAGCTATGTTTGAAATCCTTCAGCATCAACAGGAGCAGTGAAGTGATCTAGAAGGAAGCACTACCAATGCCTCGGCAAGTTACTTTTTAAGCCAATCCTGGTAAACTGCAAGAGATGGTTGATAGTGCTGTCAATCGTGCTCTGATCAATCAATCTGGTGTACTGTCCAATACAGTTTTCAATGCTGTAGCTAGAACTTTCAAAGAAGGACAAGTACCACCAAATTACGTGGGTCCTGCCTATCACCAGCTAGGGTCATCATCGGTTATGGCTCCATCGGCTACTACGGCCGTTGCAGGTTCAGAAGTTACGTCTCCTCCAAGCACATTAGGGATGACTAATGCGCAATCTACACCGATGACGACCAATCCATCAACATCAAAGGGACAAGTTAAACTTGCTACAGATTTATTGGCATCGGCAATGTCAGGGTCTATTCCTCCTAATTGGTGGGGATATGGTATGCCCCCAAAGTTCATGCCAAAAAATTCTGGAACATCCCAAGTGGCTAATATGACAGGCAAGGCTCCTATGGCATCGGCACCTCTAGTATCACCGATGACGCAGAATCCCCAGTATTCCACAACTACTACTGCAAGACCTTTCACTGGGAATTCTCATGTGCCAACGTTCCAGATGCCTAACGCATCGGCAGATTCAATGCCAACGCAGCAGAGGTTTATGACACAGCTAGGGTATGTCAATTCAATGATAATGCCCAATTATCACTCATCGGCTGGGCCTACACCGATGAATGTTAATAATGGATGGATAGGGCAGTTTGTTTTTCCACAAATGCCTCACCAGAATCATTAGGCTATGGGGTTTCAGCAGGGACCAGTGCAACCTAGATTTCAGAATCAGGGATTGATTAATCAGCCGATGAATCTTGGTCAGCAAGTTGGTGGTCAGCAGGCAATGACTAATCCAATGTTCCCTGGAGATCGTGTACCACAAAGACACGTGGAAGCTTATCAGCAGATGCCAGATGCACAGCCAGTTCATTGGCAAGATGCTGATGCTTATTGGGCCGATATGATAGCTGAGGTGATGAGAGACCAATTTGGGATAAAACCCAAAGTCAACACTTAGTCTTATCGGACACCGTATCCTCCTGCATATGACTTAATTCCACTTCCAAATCGGTACAAGGTACCAGATTTCACCAAGTTTTCTAGGCAAGATGATACATCGACCATGGAGCACGTTAACAGGTTCATCATCCAGTGTGGGGAAGCTGCTAACAGAGATGAGTTAAGCGTTCGCTTGTTCTCATCATCTTTGTCTAGATCGGCTTTTACTTGGTTTATTTCATTATCTCCGAATTCAGTGATCACTTCGGCCGATCTAGAGAAACTGTTTCACAAATACTTCTTTTCTAGAGTTCATGAGAAGAAAATTACTGATTTAGTTAGGCTAAAGCAACGCAATGATGAATCCGTTGAAAGCTTTGTTCAAAGATTGCGAGATGTCAAGAATAAATGCTATAGTCTGGTTCTGGATGATCAGCAGCTAGCCGATTTGGCTTTCCAGGGATTGTTGCCACATATAAGAGACAAGTATGCTTCTCAAGAGTTTGAAAGTTTAAGCCATTTAGTGCAGAGGATTTTGGACCAAGACGTCAAGGCTTTTGAACCTAAAAGGGCATGGAACAAAAAGGTGTCATTTGTCGATGAGGCAACAAGCTCAGACTCTGATGAAGAACCAGTCATCGGCTTGGCAGAGTGGGTAAAGAATAAGAAGCCGATGTCTTGCCCTTTTGGGCATAAAGAACCAGAGAAGTTTGCATTTGATATCACCAAAGCCAATAGGATATTTGATTTTCTGCTTCAAGAAGGGCAAATTAAGTTGTCACCCAATCATGTGATTCCATCGGCAGAGGAATTAAGGAAAATTAAGTACTGCAAATGGCATCATGCGACATCTCATAGTACAAATGAATGTAAGGTTTTTAGGCAGCAGCTACAATCGGCTATAGAATCTAGGAGAATAAAGTTTGATAATTCCAAACCCAAAAGCCGATGAAGATCGATCAGCATCATTTCCCTACGAATATGTTGGATGCTAAGGGAAAGACTAAAGTTTTGACGTCAGAGGCAGCTGAAAGAAGTGCATCGGTAGATCCTCAGCATCATATTACTGCCGATGATGCCAAAGGCAAAGGTTTGATCCAAGAAGGAACCAGCTCAGGAAGACCTCCCTGATCTGGCATTGTGATCACTCATAGAAGGCATCGGGAGACCTGGCAGCAACGTGAAGATCGGTATCGGCGCCAACAGGAGGATCGTCGTCAGGAGGAAGAAAGGCGCCGACAAGAGTGGAATCGGCACAAAGATCACTGGAATTGCCCATTCTTTATCCACTGTTGGGAGCAAAACATCAAGCTACCCACTGTTGGAGACTGCCCTGAGTGCAATGGTTATGATCGGTATGATAGACCTAATTGGCAGTATCAGAACAATGATCAGCGTTTTAATGGGCCGATTAGGGGAAGAGCTTCAGTTCGTGATCAGCTGGTGGGAAGGCTTAATGTGCATGACAGGCTGGGTGAGCGTGTCGGTTATTTTCCCAGAAATCAAGAGGAGCTTGAAGAGATGGCAGATGCACGAGTCCCCGATGAGTTTATATTTTGCAGAGATGCTAATACTTGTCGAGTGGAATCAAGGGAAAATCGTGGCCAATCGGTAAGGCAGCCACAACTTCCTCCATGGTGTCCAGAGGGGCTGACTTGAACACAGAAAAGAAGGCTGCAGCGGGAAAGATGAGAAGAGCTGAGTAAAGAAGAGAATTCTACTAAATCTGGAGATCAGCAGCAGCCGAATCCTAAAGGAAAAGGGCCATCGACAGATGTTAATATGGTGTTTATGTTGCCGATGGAATTCCTTGCGCCTTTCAGTGATGATGAGGGGGAAGATTTTTCCGACCAGATAGCCCAGTTGGCTCTAGATCCGATGACGGCAAAGGCAGGGTTGATAATGAGAGACAGCATCTTAAAGCTCTATTTGTCAAAGGTAGGGTTGATGGACAGCCGATGACCAAGATACTTGTTGACGGTGGGGCTGCTATCAATATTATGCCGTATGCAGTCTGTCGAAAGCTTGGGAAAGGAGATCAAGACTTGAGCGATATGATGCTGAAGGACTTTGAAGGAAATGTGTCTCCAGTCAATGGAGCCATATGTGTTGAGTTGACCATCGGCAGCAAAACCTTGCCGACAAGTTTCATCGTCATCAGTGGAAAGAGTGCTTACAATCTGCTATTAGGGAGAGATTCGATCCATGCCAATTGTTGTATCCCATCTACGATGCACCAATGCTTGGTTCAGTGGGTAGGTGACAAGATTGAAATTGTCCTGGGGGATTCTTCATATGTCATAGCTTCGGCAGAAGCAGATACTTACGAAAGGACCAGATGCATTTCAGGGGAGATTTGGGAGAAGGATTTTCTCAAAGTTGCCGATTATGAAATTCCACTGATCCAAGCAGTCGGTTCTGACGAAGAGTTTTAATGGATAGGTTCACCGATGATGGAAAGTTAGGCTAGGGGTTTACATCGGCCGATGATTTGGTAGAAGTAGATATAAGTAATGGTGATAGGCCAAGGCCTACTTCTATTAGTGCTAAGTTAGATTTTGAGTGTAAGCAACAGTTAACCGATTTGTTGAAGGAATATAAAGATTGCTTTGCTTGGGATTATACTGAGATGCCTGGTTTAGACTGACCGATCGTTGAACATCAGTTGTCTATCAAGTCTGGATTTCGACCACATCAGCAGCCAGCTCGTCGATGTAATCCTAGTATTCTTCCTGATATAAAGGCTGAAATAACTAAACTTATTGAAGCTAAATTTATTCGGCAATTTCGGTATGCCGAGTGGATTTCCAATGTTGTTCCAGTTTACAAGAAGAATGGGAAACTTTGTGTCTGCATTGATTTTAGGAATCTTAACAAGGCTACGCCGATGGATGGCTATCCAATGCCAGTTGCCGATTTACTAATTGATGCTGCAGCAAGACATTGGATCATTAGCTTTATGGATGGTAATGCAGGATATAATCAGATATTCATGGCCGAAGAAGATATTCCAAAGACCGCATTTAGATGTCCTGGTCATGTTGGGTTGTTTGAGTGGATAGTCATGACCTTTGGCTTGAAAAATGCTGGTGCTACTTATCAGGGGGCTATGAATTTCAACTTTCATGAGTTCATCGGCAAGTTGGTGGAAATTTACATTGATGATGTAATGGTTAAGTCTAGGGATTTTACAAAGCATCTTGCCGATCTATGAAAGGTGTTAGAGTGCATAAGGAAACATGGTTTGAAGATGAATCCTAACAAATGTGCATTTAGTGTATCGGCAGGACAATTCCTTGGTTTCATGGTGCATCAGAGAGGAATTGAAATTAGCAGGAGGTCTATCGATGCTATCAACAAAATAGTTGCTCCCACCAACAAGACTGAACTCCAATCACTGATCGGCAAGATAAATTTCATCATGCGATTTATATTTAACTTGTCTCGTAAGATTCGTGGTTTTAGTCCTTTACTTAAGTTGAAAGCCGATCAAGAGTTTGTATGGGGAGAAGAGCAACAGTCAGCACTAGATGAAATCAAGAATTATTTGACAAATCCTCCAGTTCTGATTCCACCTCAGCAAGGAAAGCCTTTCAAATTATATTTGTCCACCGATGGAATGGTCATCGGTTCAGCTCTAATTCAAGAATTTGAAGGGAAACAATGTGTGATTTACTATTTAAGTAGGAGACTGATTGATGCTGAGACCAGGTATTCGGCAATTGAAAAATTATGCTTATGCTTATATTTTTCATGTACTAAGTTGAGACACTATTTGCTATCGGCCGAATGCACTGTTATATGCAAAGATGATGTAGTCCGGTACATGCTATCTATGCCGATTATGAGCGGAAGAATCAGCAAATGGATTTTGGCGCTGTCAGAATTTGACCTACATTACGAATCGGCTAAGGCAGTCAAAGGGCAGATTATGGCCGATTTTGTGACTCAGCATTGCGGTGCAGTAGGGACTTTGGAGATTGTTCCTTGGACACTCTTCTTTGATGGATCCACGTGTGACCGGGGGCAGGAATCGGTATAGTACTAATTTCTCCTCGGGGAAAGAAGTATGAGTTCTCTTTGCCGATTGTTGCTATGTCGACAAATAATCAAGCCGAGTATCAAGCTTTGATCAAAGGGTTAGAATTGTTAAAAGAGGTTCATGCTGATGCTGTTGAAATCTTTGGTGATTCTATGTTGGTTATAAATCAATTGGCTGGGATTTATGAGTGCTGAAGCGAGGTCTTGATAACCTATTATGAAAAAAGTATACAACTATTGAAGGAATTCAAGGATTTCCGATTAGAGCATGTTCCTCGATTGCATAATGAGGAGGCTAATCGGTTGGCTCAGCATGCCTCGGGGTATCAGCCTATCTTAAATGTATTATCGGCAATCAGTGCCGATGATTGGAGAAATGGATATTATTGGCCGACTATACTCGAGGATTGCTTTGAATATTTGAAAGGATGTCAAGGATGTTAGAAATTTGGCAATATTCAAAGGGCACCCGCATCGGCCATGAATCCTATTATTAAACCTTGGCCGTTCCGGGGATGGGCTATTGATCTAATCGGCTAAATTTATCCGCCATCAAGCAAGGGGCATAAGTTCATATTGGTTGCTACTGATTATTTCACCAAGTGGGTTGAAGCTATTCCTTTGAAGAAAGTAACATAGGCCAACATGATTGATTTCGTGAAAGAACACATTGTCTACCGATTTGGGATTCCTCAAACGATTACTACCGATCAGGGTACCATGTTCACATCGGGAGAGTTTGATGAATTTGCGATCGGTATGAGGATTAAAGTGTTGAATTCTTCTACTTATTATGCTCAAGCCAATGGGCAGGCCAAAGAATCTAACAAAGGAATTATTAAACTCATCAAACGAAAGATTGAAGAAAATCCTGAAAAGTGGCATACATTGTTGAATGAAGCTTTATGGTCATATCGGATGGCATGTCATGGATCGACCAAAGTTTCACCTTATCAGTTAGTGTATGGACATGATGTAGTGCTACCATGGGAAATTAAGACTAGATCTAGGCGACTATCTTTTCAAGATCAGTTGGCTACCGATGACTATGTTACTTTGATGAAAGATGAGTTAGACGATTTAGCAGGGCATCGGCTGAGGGCTCTGATAAGTATAGAAGAAAATAAAAAGAGAGTTGCTAGATGGTATGATAAAAGGGTAAAAGCTAAAGAGTTTGCCGATGAAGATTTGGTATGGAAGTTGATTTTACCAATTGGGACTAAAAGTTCAAAGTTTGGAAAATGGTCTCCTAATTGGGAAGGTCCTTATCAGATAAATCGGTCCACTCCTGGTAATGCTTATATTGTGGAAACTCTCTAAGGAGTTGAATTTCCCAGAGCATTAAATGGAAAATATTTAAAGAGGTATTACCCAAGCATTTGGGTTGATGCATGAAAGTCTAAGTGTCGATAATACTCCTATCAGCTGGATTAAGATGTATCTGGGACTGAGCATAATGTTTTAAAGGATGCCGATAACAATCCTATCGGCTAGACCAAAATAATTAGAAGTTTCTAAAGGCAAAGCAAGACAAGTTGCCGATGAAGAACTCATACATTCAGCAAGGCTTGGATGGCTGATATGGCGCGCAGGCGGATTTGATTGGCTTCCTCTATCTCCCGGATGTCTTCATCGGCATAACCTTCCACTGGCTTCAGCTTCTTCTTCATCTGCAGCGCCTTGCGAGCCCAGATGTTTCGTTCCTGCTAAAGAGTTTTGATCATCTTAGGTAGTTGGTTTTCTTCTTGCTGGGCTTGGGACAGAGCTTCTTCCACTTGTTTGAGTTCAGCCAGCAAAGCCTCCCTTTTAGCCGATAGAGTGGAGATCTTTTGCTTCAATTCATCTCCTAAGGACTGCAGGATGCCGATGCTTTTGTGCTTCTCATCGGCGAGGCGCTTCACTTGCATTTTCTCTTTTGAAAGTTGGGCATGAGTGGCTCTATCGGCAAGACGCTGGGTAGCCTTTTGGTACTAGAGTTGGCGGCTCTCCAAGTGTGCAGCCTGGAAGAGAATTTCTTCGGCATCGGCTGGGATTTGACCCCTAAGAGCTTTGAACAGAGCTTTGGCTGGATCAGAGTCATCAACCAATTGAGCAGTGTCTTGGTGTAGCAAGGCCAGCAGATCCTCCAGTTTTGCTCTGATTTCTGCCGATGAAATCCCTATTGCTTGAGAGGAGCTTGCTTCCTCGCCTTCATCATCGGAAATCTCGATGGCAAAGGAAAACAAGCTGTCCGGAGAGTCTTGTTCCTAAAAAAAATAAGATAAGCTATTTGATGATCGGATATTAGTAATATAAGGAATAGAAATCAGATGACTTACTTGTTTCAAGGCTATTTCACGCCTCTGACTAGTTGACGCTGTTGGTACCACGGGTCGATCGACTGGAGTTGCCAATGGAGCAATGTCAACTGAAAAGATAATAAGGTTGCTTATAATTTGAAGAGGTAAATCCATCGGTGATAATGTTGTGGACAGTACTTTACCTTGTGGGGGTACAATGCTTGTCTGTTCTGAAGGAACCACCGATGGTATGATTGGATCTACCGGATCGGCAGTCTGCTCAAGTACGTCGGCTAGCGTTTCTTGAGGCTGAGGTGCTGATTGAGGAGGGATTGGTGCTTGCTGAGTCTGGGCTTCTGGTGAAGAAGGGGATGATTCCACATGAATCGGCGACACTGGATGAGGAGGAGAAGGTGTTGTTGTCTTCTGACGTTTTGCTTGTGACTTGGTGCTTTTGGGGCCTTTTCTCTTGACTTGGCTGGACTGGGGGGCATCGGCACTTGTCTTGGTACTTCTGGTCTTTGCCGATTTACTAGTTTGCTGTTACAATAAACAAAATTTTCATGAGTCCAAATATGAAAGGATGTTAATGAGAATTTTTGCTAAAAGATAGAAGTTACCGATGAGGTTCCCATGGCAACCGATGTGTCCTGAAAAAATCGTATGAGTATAGAATGGGATCGGTATAAATTGAGGAAATCAAAGATTTACCTTGAAAGCTTGTGCCAAGGTAGCAGCGGCAACCGATGGAGATGTCTATCTTCTTGAAATGCACATTCCGGTGCAATAGAGCTGCTAGGCTTGGTGCATTGTTGCCGATTAGAGAAATCGGGCCTGATGGAAGGAGCTCGATCGGCTTTCACTTTTCGACGACTTCGTCATATTTTCTTTTTACTACGAGTTCTTAAGGATTCTTCGAGTCAATCTCGACGAGTTCTCAAGTTCCGCGTGAGCACCTCTTGGCCGTGACATCCGGGCGCATCGCTGTTGACGGGACCAAAGTGTTCGAGTTACCACATTTGTCGGTTGTAAGGTCAAATCGGCTGGCACGCCTTAACGTTTGAATCGGGTATTAGCCATTTGTGTTTGCAGATCAGCTTTTGCACCAACAGAGGAGAAATCATTATCAGAGGATGTAATACTCCTAGTGTTAGCTTGCATTTTAACTATGAGCATTGCATAAACATAAGCATCATCATGCTCATTCATAAGCATCCATCATGATCACATGTCATCGTATGTATACCATGTATGATTAAATTGCTTGTGTGAATTGATTTGAGTGACTTTAGTGGGTGACCAATGCATGTAAGTGTACAATCTTTTCCAAAATACTTTAATCATGTTTAGAATAACATTTTGAACAAAGTTTGTGTTGGGGGTTTTGTCCAAAAATACCCCTAAGTCATGGTTAGCCCTAGGTTGACCTAGTTGACCCCCTAGACCTCTTTTCAAAGATGTTTTATGAAACTGGTGTTAGAGACCTTGCATGTAAATGACACCTAAAACAAAGTTGTAGTAAATTTCATGAGCCACAAAAGTTATGTTGATGACTTTTTATGAAAATGCATGGAACCTGACCAAAAGTGGCCCACAAGCCAGGAAACAGTGCTGTTTCTACACTTAGCCAAATTTGGCTAAGTCTGGAATCCTACAATTTCGACATAGGGTGATTGGGGGCTTTGCAGTTTGAAATCCAAGCCGAATTAGACTTGGATCATGTAAGCAAACTTGTAGATCTCCTGTAGCTCTATCTAAAGGATCAAATTTGAGCCAAAACCATCGAGTGAGCTGAGAGTAAAACGTTGTCAAAGATCGAGTTTCAGTCTCTGTGATTGAGCGATTCAGAAAACGTTTCAGTTTGGACAGTCGCCGTCCGCCGCCGCGTGTCCGGCCAGGTGTCGGCCGTACGCCGTCGACGGCCCCTCCTGTCAGCCCCGACGTCATCCACAAGACGCCACACACCGAGTGGACGCCTCAGACGCGCCATTCGCCCCTCCAGAGCGCCACATTGCATCCGCCTTCGTCCTCGGCGAGCTCCGCCGCGCTTCGGCGAGCTCTTCCGGCCACTCCTCCGCGTCTCCGGCCATGCCAGTCCACCCAGAGCTCCGCCTCGACGTCCACTCCTTTCCCTTAGCCGAGCACTAGTGAGGCCGCATTGCCTCCTCCGTCGCGAGCTCCACCTTGTCGGAGTTCGCAGAGATCACCGGCAACGTCGCCAGACCTCTCTGGTCCACCTCTGGCCGTGATTCTTCTTCCTATAGCTTCGCCTTGAGTCACTCTTGCTCGTCCGCAACCTCTACCGCGTCGCCGTTGCCTAGGTTCGCCGGCGTAACGCCGCGCAGCACCGCCGCTCCGCCATTCGCGATGGTGAGCACCCTAGGGTCCAGTAGAGCGCGAGTGAAGTAGGTCAACGGATTCGCCTTGAGGAGAGGAACACGTAGATGCCCTTGGATCCGACCGAGACCTCGCAGTCGTCGAGTTTCGCCAGCGACGAGCGTCTCCCCTGTCTCTGTCTCTCTGTCACATGGGTCCCATGTGTCAGCGGATCCCACCTGTCAGTCACTCAGTCTCACATCCCTGGTTCACTGTTTTGCAGATCCTGTGTTGATTTTGTAAAATTCATATCTTGAGTTTTACAGATCCAAATGATGTGGTTCCAATTTTGCTAGGTTTTTATGTTAATCTAGTTTTTATTAAAAATATGAAACATGGCATGTTTTTGCAGAAATAAATACATCTGATTTAATCTTGATTTTATAGGAGGTAATTATATCTTGAGATCAGTTGATCTGGTGGCCATGCAAATTTAGGGTGTTGTCACTTATGACATGAATAGGCTCTGATAAATTTATCATAATTTTTGGAAGTCTGATTGTGAAGTTAAAAATATTTCTTGCTTAAATAGGATTTTCTTGTGGTATTTTTAGTAAATAGAGTATAGCTCCTTTTATGGTGAAACTTGTTGAGTGTTGTACTCATATGTAAACAAAGCTCAGAAAAATCTGAAATCTGTTGTTTGACACTTTTTGATAGGGTTTCACATTTATGCCTTGCATGCCCTTGCTAGCTTGTTATTTTTGAAGCTCATAACCTGCATGTGCAAGTGCCCTAAAAATTTTACAGTAACCTTATGATAGTATAGATAGCTTGCTGTAATTTTCTTAGGATTTTTAGAGCACTTGTGGTATATGCTCATTAAATCACCTTAATAATTAAATAAATAGAAAATGTGATGATAGAAATAAGTTTAGACCTTGCCATGATGTTTTCTGGTGTTCCTTATACATGTTCTATCCACTGGTGCATTTGGTTTGAGCCAATGTTACATTATTGGTATGTGTAAAATATTACTTTTGCTATTTATGCCTTTCCTAGAGCATTCCTGAGCAGCTGATAGCTTTTGCTTAAGAACTAATTGAAGATGATGTTTTCTGGGAAACTTGTCTATAACAAACTTGTAGCTAACTTGCTTGTCTACTTTGTGTCCAAATTTCATGACATTTGGTTCAGTAGTTTAAAAGTTATGAAGGTTACAAGTAGCTGCTGCAAAGTGCTTGCTCTCTGGATTTTCCAAGACAGCCAGCCAACTTTGTATGTTTTAGCATATTTCGGTTGGGAATCATTCTGGGATGTCTAAAAGTGAATTGTAGACAATTTGCTAAGCTTTCCAGAAAGTATCTATTTACTTAGTTTGGCCAAATAATGCTTAAGTTATAACTGAAACTTGTGACAAGTTGGTCTGTCTATGAAACCAGTGACTGAGTAGGAGTAGCTAAGGTTGATTAACTTGTCCAGTTAGCCTCTCTACCAGAGAAGAAGTATGCACTTACTTGTTATTCTATGATTCACTTAATTTTAGGAGTTTATGCCCATGTTTATACTTTGTTGTGTGTTCCTTGGCTCAGCATCATGACATATTGCATTTTTATGTGCATTCCCTATGTTTATCACCTTGTCATGCATACATAGGTGTACCCAAGGGAGTGACGGTACTGGAGTACGAACTGCCCGAGCCGGAGGAACAGCAAGAGGAGCCACCTCGAGGAGCTGAGGAGGAGGATCTGCCAGAGTGCCCTGACCACCGTCCCTCTACTTACATTGAAGGCAAGCCCCGGAGCATTATAAGCCTCCTACTATTTTGTTATCATGTCCAGCTATCAACTGATTATGGTTATATATTGTTGCATTAAGTGTTAGGTGTTGATATGATACCCTTGCTGCATAATTAACTACCTTGTCCACCTCCTACCTTACCTAAGTAGGTCCAGGATGGAAATGATGCTTAGCCATGCTTAGCTCGGTAGAAGCCGGGTGATTTCCTATCACCTGCGAGAAATAGGTGGATGCTGATCACGGTTGGCTATATTTGCTATCATGGAAATAACCATGTGCTAATAATGAACTTGAGACCGGGCGGGATGACGATAGTGCGGCAACAAGGCATGGAGGTCTTGGGTGTGAATCTATCCCCGTCTGTGTCGTTTAAGGACCGAATCGCTGTACGTCCCCGTGTCATGTTGAACTCATGCCTAACATTTAGTTGGCCGGATAAGTCGTTCCGACCGCGAAGCCTACGAGTGCAACTTCGGCCGGATACCCCGTTCTGTATGAGTGTGCACCCCGGTTGGTAGTAAGTATGTGCAGGGAGTCAATGGCGTAAGTCCGAGGAGTCAGGTTAGAGTCCTGACCCTGGCAGATTGGCGGTCCCTGGGGGTGCGGCGCTGGGCGGACCCGCGAATTGGTCCGGAGTTGTGCTAAGATGATCCGAGCTGCGGTCATGAAGTATGCTTGGGTGAGTGTTAGGAATACCCCTCCAGCTGGATAGGAATCGATTCGAATCGCCGTGTTTCCCGGATAGTGAGAACTTGACTTGGGCAGCGGCAACGTAGAATTCACTAAGTAAACTTAATGGTTATGATGAGGATGTTGATAGCAAAGTGATAATCCGGATATGGTTATTATTGTGATGCTTAAAGTACTCAAGTGTGTGCTTAGAACAGGTGCTAACCTAGTGGATAGTTGTTAAATAATGAACCTGTTGCTGAGATGCCATAAATATGATACTACAACTAATGCTTTTGATGCTAAAAGGTGAGTCAAACCAGTCCACAAATATGAGCCTTGCATACTCCTTGGTGTCACTTTATTTCTGGTTTATGACGGGTAAGTCTAGCTGAGTACATTCTCGTACTCAGGGTTTTATTTACCCTTGTTGCAGATGATGTTGTTTATCACGGCAGTGCTAACTGTCATCATCCAGCTGCAGGCGATGAGTAGATCATGGGCATGATCACCTCCGTTATCTTCAGTTGTGCTTTTGTTGGGATGACTATGGAACTGGCATGTAATTAAACTGAGTATATGTGTGGTTTGAAAAATACTTTGCTTCCGCTACTAAACTAGTTTGTAATAACTTTGTTCAAACTCCGAGGTGTTGTAAAACTATGTTCTGTTATGAATGTATGTAATCTGTGATGGCGATGCTTGATCATGTACGATATTGGTGGTATGTTGGTTGAATCGAGGTCTTTTGAGATTTCGTCGGACTACCGGGTTTATATGGGTTCAAGTCCATTGGCTTGACTGCTTTGTGGTCGCTAATTCACTTGAATTCTTATAAATTGGACGGTTCTCTTACAGCTGGCATCGGAGCAAGATTAAGCATTTAACCATCATAGATGTATTTAAAAACAAATGAATTTGTTTTCCCAAACTAATTGGCAAATTAGACTATACATAGGGCTGTTTTTAAAATGTTTCAATAACTTATACCATGCCAGTGGTCATACCTTTTATGCCCATATAAGGACTTCTAGGTGGCTTAATATTACTAACATGGGGGTTTTTTCTTTCGTTGTCCATATGGCGTGCAATTATATGGATGCCACTTACTTAAGTGATAATGAATGGACCATATACCTCTACGCCATGGTAAGCAATGATTGTTTTCTTTTGTCGTCCATACGGCGTGAAATTGTATGGATGCCACTTGCTTGGGTGGTAATGTATGGATCTATATGCCTCTACGCTACGGTAAGTGTGAGCTGTGAGAGCATGACCGTCCAACCGTCGGTCTAGGGGAGTGTTAGTTGTGGTTACTGGAATATTTACATGTTCCACACATGTATATATGAAGGTACTTAATTGTGGTTAGTAGGTGCAGCCATGTATACATGTTTGATGTATATATGGGTGTATCCCAAATGGGTAGGGTGCTGCGATATATGTTTGGGAATATATATCGAAGTACCTAGCTTGAATATAGATGATTGGATTTTCATTTCTGCACATATACTCTTGTGGGGTTGGGCTGAAATGGAACTTCCTGCAGGTACACTAACAATGAAACGTGTAGACCGTGTAGTTGCGTATAAAGAGTGCACGTATGTATGCCACCGACTAGACCGTTAGAACCTTATTTTAGAAATGGAAAGGACGTATGGAACGTACATGCATCATGAATCATTCATGCATTCCTTATGCACTACCCAAATCTGAAGTTTCGAAATTTATTTAGTTACCTTCCCTTGTAATTAATCTCCCTTATTCAAATTGTGGTCTTTCCTACAGATGGCAGCCCCACACGCAAGTGAGACTTTTCTGGACATGTTTGGCACTCCTACCTTGTTGTGGAGGGTGCTAAGTTCAGTGGGATATGAGGAACCACCTCAATACACTTGGACAGAGGCCGAGCATGCAGGATCTTTACCTTGGGTAGATGTCCAAATTACAATTCCCCCTTGTCCAAATAACCCATAGTGGCTAGGTTGGATAGTAGAGTCCGATGGTCAAACTCTTTGGGAGGGTGCCCAAGTAGCAGCTTTAGAAGTGCTATTGAAAATATGCCAAGACTATGGAGATGAGCTAATTAATGGCCCAGCTGGATCATTTCCTAGGGTGAGTGTGACTGACACTTTTGTGTCCCAGATATGAACCGAGCCTCTAGAAATGAGAGAAACCATGCTAGGATATAGCTCTAGCCCTGCCATGAGTGCCATGCTGGTGGTACTTAAGCTGTACTATGTACGCCAATACACCAACATAGAAGCCATGCTAGCACTTCAGCAAGCCCAAGTTGGACAGCGCAAACTGTGTAAGCGCGTGCGCAACCACCGCAAGGCCTTTAGCGATGCACAAGCTGAAATCCAAAACTATCACACTGCTTTGCAAGCCCGCCGCAACCAAGTTGAAAATGCAGTTAGAGAGCGCAATGAGGCACAAGCCCGCATGATGCAAATGACTAGAGAGCGAGATGAGGCTATGCGCTTGGCTGAAAATAGAGAAGCTGCTAGAGTTAGAGCCTTGTTCCATGCTGAGATTAGAGAGGAAGAGCTAATCACTAGGATTGCTGAGCTGTAGTTAGATGTCCATCGCCTAAATAATATCATAAATCCTATTCCGCACCCTGTTCCCTTTAATCTGCAGAAGCTCCTAGTGAGGATCCAGGATGATGGCATAATTTCTAATGGAGAATCTGAGGAAGATATGTAGCCTAGCAATAGTTTCCATGCTCATGTATTAGTATCCGTCTCTTTATGTAATGGACATGTAATCTGAATTTCAGCTGAGACTCTATGTATTTGGCCATGGTGCCCCTCCTGTAAGACTTAAGTTGTGGCAGTGACTTTATATAACCCTATGCACTTATTGTGATGCTCCATGTTTATGTTGAGCTTAAATAATCTTCTGCAATGTCTTTAATCCTTGTGAATTGTGACGGTGAATGATCGCGAGAATAACCAAGTGTCGGGGATGATATTCTCTTGTTGTACATGGATTATTGTGCCTTGGATTATGTGAATTTATTTTGTTAAACTCCGTATGGTAGCAATCGAGATTCATGGCAATTATATCTGTTATCCTAAACGGTCACTTGGTATTCCTTGTACAGATGGCTCGCAATACTCGCTCCGGTCACAATGAGGTGCCGCCACCACCACCTCCTCCCCCGCCTACACCTGCGGAGCTCCTAGCAACTCTTGTTGAGGGTCAGCGGATGCTCAATGAAGCTATGCAGACTATGGCGCAGCAGAACCGGGGTGGTCGCCATGCCCGCTAAGGCGGAGAGGCAAATCAGTACAGCAACTTCAAGGATTTCCAGGACACAAAGCCGCCGCTTTTCAAGGAGGCCGTTGAACCTCTGGAAGCTGATCAACGGCTGAACACTCTTGAGCAGAAATTCCGCTTGCTGAGGGTAACTGAAGAATTGAAGGCGGAGTATGCGGCACACCAGCTGGAAGGCAAAGCCGGTGTCTGGTGGAGTCATTACAGGACCAGTGTTGATGGTTCTTAAGTATCAATTTTAATTATAAAATAAACAAGAGAAAGGACCAATATGCAAACAACACCTAGAATTAGGGTTTGGTCTGACAGAATTCCACGAGTTTTGTTGTTTATCTGTTTCTGTAGGGGGTTATCAGGAAATAAGGAAGAAAGGCCCACATGTCGGGATTACATAGAGATATCAATGCACCACGCGATTTTCTACCATCTAGAAGACTCCAGAAGCCACGGGAAGAAAGCAGAGGCCGAAAGGGGCCAGGCCCAGGGCGCCCGCCCTGAGGACCTGGGCGCCCGCCCACCTCTGGACTCCGTTCGGGACTCTCTTCGCACACGATGTTCCACTGACCTAATGGATCAAGGATAACGTAGTACCACCTCACCTACCGACCCAAAAATGCATAGAGGAGGAGGACTATATAAGGAGACCCCCCCTGGCCCCTGGAGGAGACAAGAAGTTATCATAGAGTTGAGGGGTGCCCTCGAAGGAAAACCTCTTCTCTAAACAAAATTTCTTTTTAGGTTTAGCAACCAATGTAAGTAGAAATAGATCTTCTAGTTTCTACTAGATTGAGAGAGATAGAGTGGAGGTGTGGATCGGAGGAAGGCCGGCCTGTCGGTGTCTACTCCGAGCTTGTACCTGCGGGATCAAGATCTCCTAACCCGAGGCTTGCTCCTAGGATTCTTCAATATTTTGACTTCTAAATTCTATTAAGTTCTTGTTTTATTGTTCTTTTGGTTTATGAGTTTACTTTAATCTCTTTGCGTAGAGTTTAGAGTAATCATTGCTGGCGTAAATGTGGTGTTTAGGATGGGGTACTCATAGATATTCCCTGACTAGCTGGACCGTGGTAGTAGCGAGGAACGTGACAATTCCGAGTTACCTTTGCAGACCATATCTCGTTAGCAGGAAGGATAGGGTTTATAGGTGCGGGTTGAACATCCTTTGAGGTGTCTAGATTCCTTTAGCCTCCCCAATAGAGCAGTAGATCATCCTTACCAAGGTTAGAAGGAGATTACGGTTGTAGTCTTCTCTATTTATCACTCACATCGAGAACATTCTTTGTTGCCTAAAGGGTTAGTAGTAATAGACCGGTTAGTCAGATGCACTCTTTCTCCTAGTGGTAAAAAAATAAATACGATACTCTAGATAACCTCCCGGGTGAAGTGCTCACCGATATCCGTGTGCTTGCGGATCAATTCCTTATTGGGTTCCCAAATATCAACAAGCATTTCTGGCGCCGTTGCCGGGGAGAAAGACGGTTTACTGAGATAACCTTGAGTCTTACTACTAGCTTGTATTTATACTTTTATCTTTTCTTATCTTTTATATTTTGTATTTATTTTCTTTACTCATACCTTATGGAAAACCAAAATTCTAAATCTATCCATGAGTCTGCAATCCCTTCAGTAACTGACCTTTTACCATGGGAGTCATCACAGCCTATCCAAACATCCCAGTATAAGTTACGTTCTAGGTTGATTGCCATGATTCAAAACCTATCTTATTCGGGAAAGGAAGACGAAAAACCTTACCTTCATATTAGAGATTTTGAGCAAACATGTGATTGTCTTCGCATTGAAGGCATTTCTGATAAAACTTTACGTTGGAAGCTTTTCCCTTTTTCCTTAAGGGGAGAAGCTAGACAATGGTACAGTCAGAAGGTAAGTCAACAACGAGGTGAATGGGGAGTTTTACGAGCCAACTTTTGTCTAGATTTCTATTCCCTCGACCGTATAGCCGACCTTAGACTCGAAGTCCTATCTTTTAAACAAAAAGATAATGAAACTTTGGGAAAATCCTAGAAACGTTTTTCTGATCTTTTAGAATCTGGTCCAAAGCTTAATCTTGAAGATCCTGTTCTTTTATTTCACTTTTTTTGAGGTCTTCAGAAAAATCACAAACAAATGCTACACACAATGTCTAGAGATTCTTTCTTTCGCATCCCTACTGATGAAGCTAGAGTGATCCTAGATAGAATCCTAGAAGCTGAGATGGATAATACCCTTCATGATGAAACCTACGAAGCCGAAGTAGACACTCTGTCAAATCCTTCATCTACTTTAGCTATCCCAAGTTCTGAGCCACAAGAGGAAGAAATTCCACCACCAGACTTCATGCTGGATATAGAATCTGATCTTTTTGCCGATTTTGGAAACATTTCAAACTACCATTCTATTGACAAACCCCGAAACGGCCAGTTTAGCATTTATTTGCCAAGTGAATATCAATTGAGAGAGCTTATCTCAGTCTTGAGTAGCGAATGGTTGGAGGAATCGGAGCTTTCCTCTAATGTGATCCGTTTGGACACACCCTCTATAACGATATGTTGTGCTTATGATTCTGATCGATTTAATGCTCTCTATAATCCTATTGTGGGGATCAACATCATGTCTGAATATTTTGCACTTAAACTATTTAAAAATCTTATCTTAACTCCCACAACAAAGGTCATAAAGGAATCTTCAGGACGATTAGTCCCCAGCCTTGGAATTATTAATGTCCTACCTCTTACGGTAGAAGGCTCCATGGTTCATTTGAACTTCTATATCTTTGATACATGGGACATCGACCTGTTGATAGAACAACCTTTTAGAAGACTCCTTTATGAAGGTCATACTGGAAAGCTACACATTTCTTTTGGAAAAACCTTTAAATTCCCAAAAACAATTTCACACTCCTTAAATAATAAGGCCGAGTCATATCTTTTGCCTGATCCTATGGAGGAGGTAAAGGCTGCATCTCTTGAACTTTTAGAAGAATCAGACTTAGAAGATGAAACTCCTTTCTTCATAGAAGAAGAAGCCGAACCTTCTAAACCTGAACCCTTAGATGAGATTGTAGAAACACCTAGACCCCCCATAGAGCTTAAAACTTTACCACCCGGTCTTATCTATGCTTTCCTAAACAATAATCCCGAGTTTCCTGTGATCATTAGCGATAAACTCACTCAGGAGCAAACTCTGCGATTAATGACCATTCTTGAGAAACATCACTCAGTTTTCGGTTACTCACTCCAAGATCTTACAGGAATCAGTCCTATGATTTGTACCCATCGTATTCCAACAGATCCTTCTGTTTCACCTTCTCGAGAACCCCAACGTAGACTTAACAACACTATGAGAGAGGTAGTTAAAAAGGAAGTTATAAAGTTGCTGCATGCAGGGATTATATATCCTGTGCCGCACAGTGAGTGGGTAAGCCCAGTACAAGTTGTGCCTAAAAAGGGAGGCATGACTGTTATTATGAATGAAAAGAACGAGCTAATTCCGCAACGCACCGTCACATGATGGCGGATGTGCATAGACTATAGAAAACTAAACAAATCCACGAGAAAGGATCACTTTCCTTTACCTTTTATAGATGAGATGCTATAGCGATTAGCGAACCATTCGTTCTTCTGTTTCTTAGATGGATATTCAGGGTATTACCAAATCCCGATCCATCCCGATGATCAAAGCAAAACCACTTTTACATGCCCATACGGAACTTATGCTTACCGTAGAATGTCTTTTGGGTTATGTAATGCACCAGCTTCTTTTCAAAGATGCATGATGTCTATATTTTCTGATATGATTGAAGAGATTATGGAAGTTTTCATGGATGATTTCTCTGTTTATGGAAAAACTTTTGATAGTTGTCTTGAAAACTTAGACAAGGTTTTGCAAAGATGTGAAGAAAAGCACTTAGTCCTTAATTGGGAAAAATGTCATTTTATGGTTAGGGAAGGAATAGTGCTGGGACACTTAGTGTCTGAAAGAGGTATTGAGGTAGATAAAGCTAAAATTGAAGTAATTGAACAACTACCTCCACCTGTGAATATAAAAGGAATTCGAAGCTTTCTTGGCCATGCTGATTTTTATCGTAGATTCATAAAAGATTTTTCATTTATTGCTAGACCACTTACTCTTTTTCTAGCCAAGGATGCTCCTTTCGAATTTGATGATGCATGTCTAACATCTTTCAATTTATTAAAGAAAGCACTCATCTCTGCACCAATCATTCAACCCCCTGATTGGTCGTTGCCTTTTGAAATTATGTGTGATGCCAGTGATTATGCTGTGGGGGTAGTTTTGGGACAAACTAAAAATAAGAAGCATCATGCAATTGCTTATGCCAGTAAAACTTTGACAGGAGCTCAACTTAACTATGCAACCACTGAAAAAGAGCTTCTAGCTGTTGTCTTTGCCATTGATAAATTTAGATCTTATTTAGTTGGAGCTAAAATAATTGTTTACACTGATCATGCTGCACTAAAATATTTGCTCACTAAAAAAGATGCTAAACCTCGCCTGATTAGATGGATCTTATTACTTCAAGAATTTGACTTAGAAATAAAAGATAAAAAGGGAGTAGAAAATTCTGTTGCTGATCACTTGTCTAGAATGTATTTTAAGAGTCCACAGGAAACCCCCATCAATGATTCACTCCAGGACGACATGCTCTACGGGATTAACAGGTCTGACCCCTGGTATGCAGATATTGTTAATTTTATGGTTTCAGGGTATGTACCACCAGGAGCAAACAAGAAGAAGCTTATTCAAGAAAGTCGTTCACATATATGGGATGAGCCATACCTCTTCCGAGTATGCTCTGATGGCTTACTCAGGAGATGTGTGACCACTGAGGAAGGATGGAAGATCATCAACAGATGTCATTCATCACCATATGGAGGTCACTATGGAGCATTCCGTACACATTCAAAGATCTGGCAGTGTGGACTCTACTGGCCTACAATGTATGAAGACACGAAGCAATATATCAGAAGATGTGGTCCATGTCAAAGGCACGGAAACATAAATACAAGAGATGCCATGCCACTCACCACCAACCTTCAGATTGAGCTCTTTGATGTTTGGGGAATAGACTATATGGGTCCATTTCCTCCATCAAAGAAGTGTGAGTACATCTTGGTGGCAGTTGACTACGTCTCCAAGTGGGTAGAGGCATTACCTTGCAAGCATGCCGACAACATCAGTTCAAAGAGGATGTTTGAAGAAATTATATTTCCAAGATTTGGAGTCCCCAGAGTAGTGATAAGTGATGGAGGAGCACACTTCATCGACAAACGCTTCAAGCAATATCTATCAAAACATGGAATCTGTCACAACGTTGCTACCCCCTATCATCCTCAGACAAGTGGCCAAGCAGAGACTTCCAACAAACAAATCAAGAATATTCTTCAAAAGACAGTAAATGAAATGGGAACGGCGTGGAAAGACAAGTTACCCGATGCACTCTGGGCATACCGGACAGCATACAAGACCCCAATTGGAATGTCTCCATACCAATTGGTGTACGGGAATACTTGCCACCTACCTGTTGAACTAGAGTTCAAAGCACACTGGGCCATAAAGAGATGGAATATGGACCTAGATGTTGCTGGAGATCATAGAAGAATGCAACTATCAGAATTGGAAGAATGGCGAGAGAAGGCATATCACAATTCAAAGATCTACAAAGAAAGAGTCAAAAGGTGGCATGACAAGAGAATCAAGAAGGAGTTCACACCCGGAGATAAGGTATTACTTTTTAATTCCAGGGTGAAGCTTTTCGGGCATGGAAAACTCCGGAGCAAATGGGAAGGACCATTCAAGGTAATTAATTCATCATCCCACGGAGCTATCACACTTCAAAATGACGAAGGTACGTTATTCAAGGTAAATGGTCAACGTCTTAAATTATTTTTAGAGCCCAATAAAGAATTAGAAGAAATAGACATAGTCCATTTTTACCTTCCCATGGAGAATTAGAGCCCGACCTTCTTATTCTTACGTTTTTGGGTCATACATATATTTTCCTAAATAGTTTTGCATCTAGAAACGCGCTCGAGAAAGTGGACCCACAGAGGGGCCAGAGAGAGGGCGGGCGCCCAGATCAGGTGGGCGGGTGCCCAGCTCCTGTTCCCCCTCGGTCCCGATTTTCTCTGTTATGGAAAATGCACTTATGGTAATCCGAATAATCCCTCAGATGGAAAGTTTCGCACGCACATCGACGGGAGCAACCCGAACAACCCATAGAGGCACTTTTTGACCCCTATATAAACAGACCCCTGACCTCAGTTTTCAAACACCAAACCACCAAGCCTTCTCTTCTTCAATTAGAGCTTGATTAGTTCCTTGCTGCTCCAATGGCCGAGAAGTTCCACGATGATTGGGAAGTCGTCCCCTTCAACCTCAACATGAAGCTTGTGGAAGACCCCGACGCCCGTGCTCTCGTCCCGGCCAACACAGAGCGACAGCTAGAAGCCATGCCATTACGCCAACGCAGCTCCGCCTAATCTTACCATGCTCAACCAGTTCTCACCGCACCGCCACAACCCCTACTCCTCAAGGGATCATCATCCAAGACGAAGACCACCATCAAGGTGCCAACCGGCACAAGGATCCTTCCACCTAGACCCAATGAGAGGGTCGTTGGAGTCAAGACCAACCGGAGCAGCGAGATCAGCAGTATTCGCTATACTACGGAGGAGGAGAGACCTTACTTTGAAGGGATTAGAGCAGCCAAAGTCCGTTTCATCCCTCCAAAGGCAGCCCCGAAGCACGCTCTCAATGCTTTTGAGACACCTCCCAAGCGTCGCAAGACTATAATGGATATTGATGAGGACGTTCGCAGGCTAGACAGAGTTATCATAGACCTCCAGTCCTCGATTAATTCCCTCACTAGGCGGCTCTCTAACCACAACACCGTTATACTAGGCCTTAGGCAGGATCTTGCCAGAGCCAATAGGAAGATTAAGGAATTAGAGCGCCGCTAAGTTATCTAGATTAGACCTTGAGGCAATGCATCTTAGTCATTTATCTTTAAATTTGGTTTAGGTTTACTATTGTCATCAGTTTGCTACTAGTGATTTGTAATAAATGCCTCAAGATTAATAAAGAGTATTATTATTATTATGTCTTGTGTGTCTCTACTTTATTTTTGTGCAAGAAAGCAGAAAACAAGTATGGGGGAGATCCCTCGACATGCTCAACACACTTCGACCACACCACTCCACGATTCAGGTACACACTCGGCACTTTACTTTACACATACTCATATATATCTTAGAATATGCAGAATACTGTTTCCGACATAATAAAGCTTAAAATGTTTCTAATCATGATTAATCTCACTCTCTGATATTTCCTAAAAACTTGCAACTATTATTATAAAATCATTTTTAAAACCCTGTGTTACTTAAGCCAATATGGAATGTGAGAAGGTAGAGTATGAGTTTCTTATTCTTGATATCATTGTTGCTTGGAGAATTTATTTCAAAATCTTCAAAATTCTAGCTACCATCCTCAGTGTTTTATATGCCTGATAAAACTGAAAATATTAATTATGATTATAAAAGCTATCTACTCTGTATTGAGTTTGTTCAAAATGAGTTAGACCCTTGTTGAGAGATTTATCATGCCCCTAAGATCAAGACACTTATTTAGAAAGATTCACTCTTCCGAAGTATTATTGCTTTAGAGGCATGGGCTATGCAAAAATAAAGATATTTCGAGGAAATAAAAAGGAGCAAGTGCTCGATAACCTCGCAGAAAAAAATGGACAAGTGTCCGACAGTAGAATTAGGGGTACCTCGGTATCCACTTAAAAAAAGAGAGAAAAAGAAAGAAAATGATAGCCCATGGTCCCTCTAATAAGCAATATGCCAGCAAAAGTTGACAAAGATTTTAATTTCCAAAGTCTTTGATCTAAGAGTATGACATTCCCCTCCTCAGATCCCAGTGGGATTAGGCAATAAATGCAAAGTAAGTATGCTTGAGAATTTTTGCAAATTAAAACAGCCTCAGTGAGATATATAAAAGATAATGAGTGATCTGAGAAGACCTATGAGGATAAAAGGTATGCTAATTTTCTTTCAAAAATATACAAAAACTCCAAGTGATAGGATTAAGAAGAAAGGATCTTTACTCTTAACCATATACTTCCCTGACTATAGTACACAGTGGATTTTAACACCCTGCAATTATAAAGAATGTTTTAAAATATTTTACCCCAGATATTATTCTTAACCATCCTTTTCTCGAGGACGAGTAAAAGCCTAAGTATGGGGGTATTTATTGATGGTTCTTAAGTATCAATTTTAATTATCAAATAAACAAGAGAAAGGACCAATATGCAAACAACACCTAGAATTAGGGTTTGGTCTGACAGAATTCCATGAGTTTTGTTGTTTATCTGTTTCTGCAGGGGGTTATCAGGAAATAAGGAAGAAAGGCCCACATGTCGGGATTACATAGAGATATCAACGCACCGCGTGATTTTCTACCATCTAGAAGACTCCAGAAGCCACGGGAAGAAAGCAGAGGCGGAAAGGGGCCAGGCCCAGGGCGCCCGCCCTGAGGACCTGGGCGCCCGCCCACCTCTGGACTCCGTTCGGGACTCTCTTCGCACACGATGTTCCACCGACCTGATGGATCAAGGATAACGTAGTACCACCTCGCCTACCGACCCAAAAATGCATAGAGGAGGAGGACTATATAAGGAGACCCCCCTGGCCCCTGGAGGAGACAAGAAGTTATCATAGAGTTGAGGGGTGCCCTCGAAGGAAAACCTCTTCTCTAAACAAAATTTCTTTTTAGGCTTAGCAACCAATGTAAGTAGAAATAGATCTTCTAGTTTCTACTAGATTGAGAGAGATAGAGTGGAGGTGTGGATCAGAGGAAGGCCGGCCTGTCGGTGTCTACTCCGAGCTTGTACCTGCGGGATCAAGTTCTCCTAACCCGAGGCTTGCTCCTAGGATTCTTTAGTATTTCGACTTCTAAATTCTAGTAAGTTCTTTTTTATTGTTCTTTTGGTTTATGAGTTTACTTTAATCTCTTCGCGTAGAGTTTAGAGTAATCATTGCTGGCGTAAATGTGGTGTTTAGGCTGGGGTACTCATAGATATTCCCTGACTAGCTGGACCGTGGTAGTAGCGAGGAACGTGACAATTTCGAGTTACCTTTGCAGACCATATCTCGTTAGTAGGAAGGATAGGGTTTATAGGTGCGGGTTGAACATCCTTTGAGGTGTCTAGATTCCGTTAGCCTCCCCAATAGAGCAGTAGATCATCCTTACCAAGGTTAGAAGGAGATTACGGTTGTAGTCTTCTCTATTTATCACTCACATCGAGAACATTCTTTGTTGCCTAAAGGGTTAGTAGTAATAGACCGGTTAGTCAGATGCACTCTTTCACCTAGTGGTAAAAAAATAAATACGATACTCTGGATAACCTCCCAGGTGAAGTGCTCACCGATATCCGTGCGCTTGTGGATCAATTCCTTATTGTGTTCCCAAATATCAACAACCAGCTTGCCTGCCAATGCTGTTGTAACCTGGGATCAGTTCAAAACTGCTTTCAGGAACACTTATATTCCCCAAGGCTTAATGACTATTAAGCATACCGAGTTCATGAACCTGACTCAGGGCACTAAAAGCTTGACTGAGTATCTTCATGCTTTTAATAATTTGTCTCGCTATGCTCCTGAAATGGTTGATACTGAGGTCAAGAAGCTTGCAAGTTTCAAGAGGGGACTGGGACCCAAGCTGTCCAAGAACATAGCTGGTAACAAGAGTACCACCTTCAACGAGTTTGTGAGTGATGCGTTGACCCAGGAGAACTCCAATGTTGTTTATGCCACGTCCAAGAACCGCAAAAGGGCCTATGAGGCAGGTGCTTCACAGTCCAAGGCTCCGGTGACAAACAAACCGGCCTATCGCCCGCCCAATGCTATGACAAGGTACATGCCGCCGCAGAAGAAGTCAAATGTGAAGACAGGAGTTCGTAAGTCCTTCACAATTGCTCTTCCTAGGGGTGCTACAGGTCAAGGAAGCCCCAAGACTCCCCCTGATAACCGTCCCTGCTTCAATTGCAAACAAGTTGGTCACTAGGCGAGGGATTGCCCTTATCCCAAGAGGAATTCTGCAGTTGGGGGTAATAACCGTACTAGCCGAGTGCACTATACCACCATTGAAGAAATCCCCGAAGGTGAAGTGGTCACGGCTGGTATGTTTCTTGTAAATCAGCACCCTGCAGTTGTCTTGTTTGATTCTGGAGCTTCGCATTCATTCATGAGTCAAGCATTCGCATCTAAGCATGGGCAACATGTAATTGACCTTGACAGTGGAAAATTTTGCATTAGTGTTGCTGGTAATCAGATCTCTACAAATCAATTAGTGAGGGATGTGCATATTACCATTGAAGGGCGTAACTATTCAGCAAATCTTGTAATCTTACCGGGCTTGGGGATAGATGTTATCCTAGGAATGAAATGGATGAGTGACCATGGAGTGTTAATAGACACCTCGACTAGGGTAATCATGTTGAGGGAGCCCGATAGCGAAGAAGCTTTCTTAGTTCAACTTCCTAGAAGCAACGACATCCGTCACGCTGCTAATGCTATTAGACCACTCACTGTGGTAGAGATTCCGGTAGTATGCAAGTTTCCAGATGTCTTTCCAGAGGATCTGCCTGGGTTGCCACCAGACAGAGACATAGAGTTTAAAATTGATCTTATTCCTCGTACCGCACCTATCTCTAGAAGGCCATATCGAATGCCACCCAATGAATTAGCTGAGTTGAAGAAGCAATTGCAAGAACTCCTAGAGAAAGGTCTTATTCGACCTAGTTCTTCTCCATGGGGTTGTCCGGCTCTCTTTGTCAAGAAGAAGGACAAGTCTCTGCGTATGTGTGTAGACTATCGTCCGCTGAATGTCGTGACTGTCAAAAACAAGTATCCACTGCCTCGCATTGATATCCTATTTGATCAATTAGCTAAGGCTAAGGTATTCTCCAAGATTGATCTGAGATCTAGGTATCATCAAATCAAGATCCGACCCGAAGACATTCCTAAAACGTCTTTCTCTACCAGGTATGGGTTGTATGAGTATCTAGTCTTGTCCTTTGGTCTGACTAATGCCCCTGCTCATTTCATGTACCTGATGAATTCGGTGTTCATGCCCGAACTGGATAAGTTTGTGGTAGTATTCATCGATGACATATTGGTGTACTCTGAGAATGCCCAAGAACATGAGAAGCACCTTCGGATTGTACTCACTAGATTGCGAGAACATCAGCTCTATGCCAAGTTCAGCAAGTGTGAGTTTTGGCTGAAGAAAGTGCCTTTCTTAGGCCATATTCTATCCGAAGACGGTATTTCTGTTGACCCATCAAAGGTGCATGAGGTTCTTGACTGGAAGGCCCCGACTTCGGTACATGAGGTTCGGAGTTTTCTCGGTCTAGCGGGATATTATCGTCGTTTTATTCCAGACTTCTCCAAAATAGCTAAGCCTATGACTAGGCTACTGCAAAAAGATATGAAGTTTGTGTGGTCCCAGGAGTGTGAAGCTGCTTTCACAGCTTTACGTCATCTACTGACCACTGCTCCTGTTTTGGCACAGCCTGACATTGAAAAGCCATTTGATGTCTTTTGTGACGCATCAGGCACCGGCCTAGGTTGTGTGCTTATGCAAGATGGCCGAGTTATTGCCTACGCCTCCCGGCAGTTGAGGAAGCATGAAGCTAACTACCCGACTCATGATCTAGAGTTAGCAGCAGTTGTACACGCATTGAAACTCTAGAGGCATTATTTGTTGGGTAATCTATGTCACATTTATACTGACCATAAGAGCCTCAAATATATATTTACTCAGCCCGAGTTAAACATGAGACAAAGGAGATGGTTGGAATTGATAATGGACTATAATCTGGAAGTACACTATCATCCAGGCAAAGCCAATGTTGTGGCTGATGCTCTTAGCCAAAAGCAACATGTTGGACCTCCCCTAGAGGAAGGCTTCAATTTATTGCATCCGGTGGTCCTACACAACATTGTAGTCAGTTGCTCGTTAGAGAGTCAAATTATAGAGCTCCAAAAGACTGATCCGGGTATTTTCCATATCAAGAGAAAAATGAAAGAGCAAGACACCAAGCATTTCAGGGTAGATGAGAAGGGTGTACTATGGTTTGACGATCGACTAGTTGTACCTAAAGACCGTGACCTACGCAACAAAATCTTAGACGAAGCCCATTCTTCCAAGTTGTCCATTCATCCTGGTAGTAGCAAAATGTACCAAGACTTAAAACTTTGTTTCTGGTGGACCAAGATGAAGAAGGAGATAGCAGCTTATGTTGCTAGGTGTGATACTTGCTGCAGGGTAAAAGCAGTTCACCTCAAACCTGCAGGTTTATTGCAACCTTTGTCTATTCCGGGTTGGAAGTGGGAAGAAATCAGCATGGATTTCATTGTCGGATTTCCCCTTACCCAAAAGGGACACAATTCTATATGGGTGATTGTTGACCGTTTGACCAAGTCAGCTCATTTTATTCCTGTACATTCTACATACCGACCATCCGACTATGCTGAGTTGTACTTCTCTCAGATTGTTAGATTGCACGGAGTGCCTCGCACTATTATTTCCGATAGAGGTCCTCAGTTCACTGCCCGCTTTTGGGAGCATTTGCATTCACTCCTTGGTACGAAGTTGGTTCGCAGTTCAGCTTACCACCCTCAAACCTCCGGTCAGACTGAGCGTGTGAATCAAATTTTAGAGGATATGTTGAGGGCATGTGTGATATCTTCCAAGGGTGCATGGGAGAAATGGCTACCCTTAGTGGAGTTCTCTTACAACAATAGTTATCAAGAGAGTATCTAAATGGCTCCTTTTGAAGCTTTGTATGGCCGCAAGTGTAGAACTCCTCTAAACTGGGTCGAACCTGGTGAAAGAAGGTACTACGGGATTGACTTTGTCAAAGAAGCCGAAAAGCAAGTTCTCATTATCCAGAAACACATGGAAGCCGCCCAGGCCAGATAGAAAAGCTATGCCGACTGAAGAAGAAAGCCACTGGAGTTCAAAGTAGGTGACTTTGTGTACCTGAAGGTATCACCCATGAAAGGAGTAAATCGCTTTGGTGTAAAAAGAAAGCTTGCCCCTAGGTATGTGGGTCCCTATCAAATTATCGAAAAAAGTGGCAAGGTAGCTTACAAGGTACAACTACCCCCGGAAATGAGAGCTATTTTCCCTGTATTCCACGTGTCTCAACTCAAGAAGTGTCTTCGTGTGCCCGAAGAGAGAGTTGAAACAAGAGATATCAAGTTGCAGTCTGATCTATCTTATGAAGAAAAGCCTGTACAAGTCCTTGACATCAAGGAAAGAATTACTCGCGGGAGAGTGATCAAACTCTTTAGAGTTTTGTGGAACCGTCAAAGTGAGACAGATGCCACTTGGGAAAGGGAAGACTATTTACAAGTAACTTATCCCTCATTCTATGAAAAATGGTACGTCTTTCAAATCTCGGGACGAGATTTTTGTAAGGGGGAGGGCTGTAACACTCCTAGTGTTAGCTTGCATTTTAACCATGAGCATTGCATCAACATAAGCATCATCATGCTCATTCATAAGCATCCATCATGATCACATGTCATCTTATGTATACCATGTATGATTAAATTGCTTGTGTGAATTGATTTGAGTGACTTTAGTGGGTGACCAATGCATGTAAGTGTACAATCTTTTCCAAAATACTTTAATCATGTTTAGAATAACATTTTGAACAAAGTTTGTGTTGGGGGTTTTGTCCAAAAATACCCCTAAGTCATAGTTAGCCCTAGGTTGACCTAGTTGACCCCCTAGACCTCTTTCCAAAGATGTTTTATGAAACTGGTGTTAGAGACCTTGCATGTAAATGACACCTAAAACAAAGTTGTAGTAACTTTCATGAGCCGCAAAAGTTATGTTGATGACTTTTTATGAAAATGGATGGAGCCTGACCAAACGTGGCCCACAAGCCAGGAAACAGTGCTGTTTCTATACTTAGCCGAATTTGGCTAAGTCTGGAATCCTACAGTTTCGACATAGGGTGATTGGGGGCTTTGCAGTTTGAAATCCAGGCCGAATTAGACTTGGATCATGTAAGAAAACTTGTAGATCTCCTGTAGCTCTATCCAAAGGATCAAATTTGAGCCAAAACCATCGAGTGAGCTAAGAGTAAAACGTTGTCAAAGATCGAGTTTCAGTCTCTGTGATTGAGCGATTCAGAAAACGTTTCAGTTTGGACAGTCGCCGTCCGCCGCCGCGTGTCCGGCCTGGTGTCGGCCGTACGCCGTCCACAGCCCCTCTAGTCAGCCCCGACGTCGTCCACAAGACGCCACGCACCGAGTGGACGCCTCAGACGCGCCATTCGCCCCTCTAGAGCGCCACATTGCGTCCGCCTTCGTCCTCGGCGAGCTTCGCCGCGCTTCGGCGAGCTCTTCCGGCCGCTCCTCCGCGTCCCCGGCCAAGCCAGTCCACCCAGAGCTCCGCCTCGACGTCCACTCCTTTCCCTTAGCCGAGCACTTGTGAGGCCGCATTGCCACCTCCGTCGCGAGCTCCACCTCGCCGGAGTTCGCAGAGATCACCGGCAACGTGGTCAGACCTCTCTGGTCCACCTCTGGCCGTGATTCTTCTTCCTATAGCTTCGCCTTGAGTCACTCTTGCTCGTCCGCAACCTCTACCGCGTCGCCGTTGCCTAGGTTCGCCGGCGTAACGCCGCGCAGCACCGCCGCTCCGCCATTCGCGACGGCGAGCACATTAGGGTCCAGTAGAGCGCGAGTGAAGTAGGTCAACGGATTCGCCTTGAGGAGAGGAACACGTAGATGCCCTTGGATCCGACCGAGACCTCGCCGTCGTCGAGTTTCGCCGGCAACGAGCGTCTCCCCTGTCTCTGTCTCTCTGTCACGTGGGTCCCGTGTGTCAGCGGATCCCACCTGTCAGTCACTCACTCTCACATCCCTGGTTCACTGTTTTGCAGATCCTATGTTGATTTTGTAAAATTCATATCTTGAGTTTTACAGATCCAAATGATGTGGTTCCAATTTTGCTAGGTTTTCATGTTAATCTAGTTTTTATTAAAAATATGAAACATGCCATGTTTTTGTAGAAATAAATACATATGATTTAATCTTGATTTTATAGAAGGTAATTATATCTTGAGATCAGTTGATCTGGTGGCCATGCAAATTTAGGGTGTTGTCACTTATGACATGAATAGGCTCTGACAAATTTATCATGATTTTTGGAAGTCTGATTGTGAAGTTAAAAATATTTCTTACTGAAATAGGATTTTCTTGTGGTATTTTTAGTAAATAGAGTATAGCTCCTTTTATGGTGAAACTTTTTGAGTGTTGTACACATATGTAAACAAAGCTAGGAAAAATCTGAAATTTGTTGTTTGACACTTTTTGATAGGGTTTCACATTTATGCCTTGCATGCCCTTGCTAGCTTGTTATTTTTGAAGCTCACAACCTGCATGTGCAAGTGCCCTAAAAATTTTACAGTAACCTTATGATAGTATAGATAGCTTGCTGTAATTTTCTTAGGATTTTTGGAGCACTTGTGGTATATGCTCATTAAATCACCTTAATAATTAAATAAATAGAAAATGTGATGATAGAAATAAGTTTAGACCTTGCCATGATGTTTTCTGGTGTTGCTTAGACATGTTCTATCCACTGGTGCATTTGGTTTGAGCCAATGTTACATTATTGGTATGTGTAAAATATTACTTTTGCTATTTATGCCTTTCCTAGAGCATTCCTGAGCAGCTGATAGCTTTTGCTTAAGAACTAATTGAAGATGATGTTTTCTGGGAAACTTGTCTATAACAAACTTGTAGCTAACTTGCTTATCTACTTTGTGTCCAAATTTCATGACATTTGGTTGAGTAGTTTAAAAGTTATGAAGGTTACAAGTAGCTGCTGCAAAGTGCTTGCTCTCTAGATTTTCCAGGATAGCCAGCCAACTTTGTATGTTTTAGCATATTTCGGTTGGGAATCATTCTGGGATGTCTAAAAGTGAATTGTAGACAATTTGCTAATATTTCCAGAAAGTATCTATTTACTTAGTTTGGCCAACTAATGCTTAAGTTATAACTGAAACTTGTGACAAGTTGGTCTGTCTATGAAACCAGTGACTGAGTAGGAGTAGCTAAGGTTGATTAACTTGTCCAGTTAGCCTCTCTACCAGAGAAGAAGTATGCACTTACTTGTTATTCTATGATTCACTTAATTTTAGGAGTTTATGCCCATGTTTATACTTTGTTGTGTGTTCCTTGGCTCAGCATCATGACATATTGCATTTTTATGTGCATTCCCTATGTTTATCACCTTGTCATGCATACATAGGTGTACCCAAGGGAGTGACGGTACTGGAGTACGAACTGCCCGAGCCGGAGGAACAGCAAGAGGAGCCACCTCGAGGAGCTGAGGAGGAGGATCTGCCAGAGTGCCCTGACCACCGTCCCTCTACTTACATTGAAGGCAAGCCCCGGAGCATTATAAGCCTCCTACTATTTTGTTATCATGTCCAGCTATCAACTGATTATGGTTATATATTGTTGCATTAAGTGTTAGGCATTGATATGATACCCTTACTGCATAATTAACTACCTTGTCCACCTCCTACCTTACCTAAGTTGGTCCAGGATCGAAATGATGCTTAGCCATGCTTAGCTCGGTAGAAGCCGGGTGATTTCCTATCACCTGCGAGAAATAGGTGGATGCTGATCACGGTTGGCTATATTTGCTATCGTGGAAATAACCATGTGCTAATAATGAACTTGAGACCGGGCGGGATGACGATAGTGCAGCAACAAGGCATGGAGGTCTTGGGTGTGAATCTACCCCCGTCTGTGTCGTTTAAGGACCGAATCGCTGTACGTCCCCGTGTCATGTTGAACGCATGCCTAACATTTAGTTGGCCGGATAAGTCGTTCCGACCGCGAAGCCTACGAGTGCAACTCCGGCCGGATACCCCGTTCTGTATGAGTGTGCACCCCGGTTGGTAGTAAGTATGTGCAGGGAGTCAATGGCGTAAGTCCGAGGAGTCAGGTTAGAGTCCTGACCCTGGCAGATTGGCGGTCCCTGGGGGTGCGGCGCTGGGTGGACCCGCGAATTGGTCCAGAGTTGTGCTAAAGGTGATCCGAGCTGCCGTCATGAAGAATGCTTGGGTGAGTGTTAGGAATACCCCTCCAGCTGGATAGGAATCGATTCGAATCGCCGTTTCTCCCGGATAGTGAGAACTTGACTTGGGCAGCGGCAACGTAGAATTCACTAAGTAAACTTAATGGTTATGATGAGGATGTTGATAGCGAAGTGATAATCCGGATATGGTTATTATTGTGATGCTTAAAGTACTCAATTGTGTGCTTAGAACAGGTGCTAACCTAGTGGATAGTTGTTAAATAATGAACCTGCTGCTGAGATGCCATAAATATGATACTACAACTAATGCTTTTGATGCTAAAAGGTGAGTCAAACCAGTCCACAAATATGAGCCTTGCATACTCCTTGGTGTCACTTAAATTCTGGTTTATGACGGGTAAGTCTAGCTGAGTATATTCTCGTACTCAGGGTTTTATTTACCCTTGTTGCAGATGATGTTGTTTATCACGGCTATTGTGCTAACTGTCAGCATCCGGCTGCGTACGATGAGTAGATCATGGGCATGATCACCTCCGTTATCTTCAGTTGTGCTTTTGTTGGGATGACTATGGAACTGGCATGTAATTAAATGGAGTATGTGTGTGGTTTGAAAAATACTTTGCTTCCGCTACTAAACTGGTTTGTAATAACTTTGTTCAAACTCCGAGGTGTTGTAAAACTATGTTCTGTTATGAATGTATGTAATCTGTGATGGCGATGCTTGATCATGTACGATCTTGGTTGTATGTTGGTTGAATCGAGGTCTTTTGAGATTTCGTCGGACTACCGGGTTTATATGGGTTCAAGTCCATTGGCTTGACTGCTTTGTGGTCGCTAATTCACTTGAATTCTTATAAATTGGACGGTTCTGTTACAGAGGAAGCCATCAAAGTTAGGGTTTAGGAATTTCTCTCCCACAGAGAATTAGAACTAGCTACTCCCAATTCCTTCAAGTTCTATAGGATTAATTAGATAGAATTAGAGAAGTAGAGCCTAGCGGTCTGGATTTCGGATCTTCATCAATAAAGATTTGTATTATTTCATATCTTTCTCTACTACTTTATTCTAATTGCATTATGTCTCTATTCATTATGTTCTTAGTTTTCTCTAGTTCTATATTTGATATAGTTATGATTGATAATGAGTTCATGTATAAGTTTGCAAAGCGCTTAGCTCTTGACTCGAGGGAGCTAAGTGGTAGATCATATGTGGGCGTGGTGCTTAGATGTTATTTACCTGCAAATTTATCCTATTGGCTGGGTTGTGTGGTAGTTCGCGATGGTGACAGCTTCGTTAATTCTTATATAGTCTGTTGACGGTCCTTAAGTACCAAATATAATCATCAAATAAATAAAGAAAATGATCCAAATGCAACCAACACCTAGACTTAGGGTTTTATCTGATAGAATTCCACGAGTTTTGGTGTTTGTCTATTTCTGTAGGGGTTATCAGGAAATATGGAAGAAAGGCCCACACGTCGGGTTTACATAGAGATATTAACGTGCCGCGCAATTTTCTATCATCTAGAAGACTCTAGAAGCCACGGAAACGAACAGGAAGGCGATCGGGCCCGGGGGCAGGGCGCCCGCCCTCCCCCCTAGGGCGCCCGCCCTGGTGCAGAGTCCAATCAGGATCCGTCTCGCGGATTATGCTCCACCGACCTAAAGGATCAAGGATAACCGTTCAATCAATGTCGGTTTGATCCAACAGCCCAGATTCACTTGAGGGGACTATATAAGCAAACCCCCTGGCCCCTGGAGGAGAACAAGTTCATCATAGAGTTGAGAGGTGCCCTCGAAGGATAACCTTTCCTCTAAATAGACTTAGGGCATAGCATCCAATGTGAGAGTAGAATTAGTTCTTCTAAGTTCTACTAGATTGAGAGAGATAGAGTGGAGGTGTAGATCGGAGGAAGCCGGCCTGTCGGTGTCTACTCCGAGGTTGTACCTGCGGGATCAAGTCTCCTAACCCGAGGCTTGCTCCTAGGATTCTTCAGTAATTCGACTTCTAAATTCTAGTAAGTTCTTGTTTTATTGTTCTTTGGTTTATGAGTTTACTTTAATCTCTTCCGATTGAGTTTAGAGTAATCATTGCTAGCGTAAACGTGGTGTTTGGGCTAGGTTACTCATAGATATCCCCTGACTAGCTGGACCGTGGTAGTAGCGAGGAACGTGACATTTCCGTGTTACCTTTGCAGCCCACATCTCGTTAGCAGGACGGGTAGGGTTTATAGGTGTGGGTCGAACATCCTCTATGATGTCTAGATTCCGTGAGCCTCCCCAATAGAACAATAGATCATCCTTACCAAGGTTAGAACGAGACTACGGTTGTAGTCTTCTCTATACATCGCTCACATCGAGAAACATTCTTTGTAGCCTAAAGGGTAGTAGCAATAGATTTGGTTAGTTAGATGCACGCTTTCTCCCAGTGATAAAAATATAAATACGATACTCTGGATAACCTCCCGGGTGGCGTTACCAAATATCAACAAGCATTTCCGGCGCCGTTGCTGGGGAGGGCGATGGTTTGCTGAGATAACTTTAAGTCTTGCTATTATCTTGTATTATACTTTTATTCTTTTATCTTTTTATTTTTTTCCATCTTTATGGATAACTCAAATTCCACACCTATTATTGAATTCTTTGCACCTTCGGAGACCAGCCATAGACCATGGGAGTCAACAAGTCCTTTCTTTGCCCCTAATTATGATCTGTGTCCGGAGTTGATTGCAATAGGTCAAAACCAACCCTTTTCTATAGCTGAGGTCCTATCTTTTAATCAAGAAGATAATGAACTTTTAGCTACACCTAGGGAATCTTTTAATCTTTCTATAAATTCTGGTTTAAACCTAGCCCTACAAGACCATGTTTTTCCTCAATATTTTCACATTGGTCTTAATCATATAACCTTTGGTAGAGTTTTTCTTTCTTCATCTATTAGTAAAATAAGGTATGTCTTCATTCGTGGACATCCTTCTTGCACTAGTCTTCATAGAAAAATCTTAGAGATAGAGAAGGAATCATCTCCCATACAAGGAAAGGAAGTTTCAATAGCCAATTTCCCAACATTTCAATCCCATGATTCGGCTATCCAACCCATCCTTGAGCTTAATAATTTCTACTACGCTCTTTCTCTTGAACCTCCCGATGATCCTATGAATCTCTCTAGACATCCCATGCATAAGAGTCACCAAGACCACAAGGAGGATCGAGAAGAGCAACATCAATGGCTAGAGGGCATTCAAAATCCATGTGCTATGACCATTGAGTGGATGGACAAGGAAGAAGCCTTAATGGATTCTGACTTTGTCTCAATTTCAAATGGTGAGTTCTTGACTCCCTTTGAAGATGAGATTCATCCAACTATAGAAGAGGACATAGGCGAGACCAATCTAGGAGAAACTCCGAACATTCAGATTGGAGATGAAGATAACATTAATGAGCATGGAATTTATTTCATAGCCACTTCGTTTACTCCATACTCATATGCAACATCTTCCCAATCTATTGGTCTCTCCAACATCACCACATTTGAGATCTCCAACCCCCTCTTCCTTTCTATTTATAAAAACTTTAAAAGGGCGGTTGTCGATGCATATGTCTATAATAAATAATGCAGATCTCGTTGAGTTGATCTTGATATAGGTTAGCATTGGAGGGGAAACCACTTCGCCGACATAAATTGATGGTTTCCCAAGGACAAGCTTAGTGTCCTAAAACAAGCACTTATCAGATTGTAACATGAACTTCTAATTATTTGCAACATTGCCTTGTGTATTGAGCATATAAAGATAATTGTAGAAATATTCCTTCGGGTATTCTTGTCACTAACCTTTCTAGGATTGGAGCAAGAAGATCTGAGGAATGACAAGCGCAAGATATGCCCAACCAATCATCATGCAACATTGAATTAAAATTCATCCAATCTTGAGTTTTGCAAAATTCAAGCTTGGAGGAGTACTTCACATGAAAACATCCTTTGCCAAGTTGCTATGTTGGCTGTCCCTACCTTTGAGGCATGCTTGATTTGTTAAATACTAGTCACACTACTTCATCTCCACTTGAGTAGATCTCTATAAAAGCCATCATGCTACCTATGTTTATCCTAGTAAGTGTTGGTTTGGAAGTACTGGACATACTTCCATTGGCATTTAAATTAAGCGTGGTGCTTAGGTTAAATAGCCTTCCTTAATCTGATTAGACATGGAGTCTAGTTTGGTTACTGAACTAAAAACTGCTTGAGTAGACATTGGTATATTTTGTCGGACTAACCCCTGAAGGAAAACTTTCAATATCAACCTGGGAAGTCCTGAGATACAAACTCACGTTGGAGATAAATGAGACACATGAAGTTTAACGATTTGCACAAGGAAGACATAGCTCATTCATCATAGATAGATGATCCATGGAACGAGATAAAGAGTGCCACAGACACGGTGCACAACCGCTAAGAAAGGAAAGCTTCCACAAGGTAATATTGTACCATCACTCTTCAATTAAGGTAACATCTTAAAGTACTTGACTATCACTTTTATAAGCTTCTCCTTGGTTCTGGCGTTCACATAAAAAAGAGACAAACATGTATGATTTATAACTCCAAATTAACCAACCCAACTGATTCAGCATGTTTAGTTCTTTAATCTTTGTTCCCTAGTCAGCTAAAATGTTGCACATTCAATCTTTGGAAGATATAAGCAAAACATAAATATAGATAGATTATCTTTCCATTAGGTCAAGCGATCTGATCTGGCAAATGTTTTAAATGCTACACTCATGATCTTATTATCCATCAACTTTGTCTTGCTCACCATGCTTAAGGTTAGAGAACAACAAATACACTTTTGGTTCTGTTGGTGTTTTTCACCAATAGAGCCCATGCACTTGATCTCTGCCTTGTCTCTATGAGCAGGTACACTTCGAGCATAATACGAAGGAGTTTTACAACTCCCAGACTCCACCAAGTGAAGAACCTGGATCTACGAGCACAAACACACTGGAGATACTAGACACTCAGGCAATCACTGCCCTGAGATGCTTGAGGACGTAAACTACATCAACAACAACAACTATTACTACAACCGTCCTCAACAAAATCAAGACTTCATGGTGATAGAGACTGGTACTGATGAGAGGGCACCCATCATCCTAGGGAGGCCATTCCTGAACACCTCGGGAATTGTCATCTACGCTAGTACTGCCAAGATCAGTTTCTACATCAAGGGGAAGAAGGAGTCGTTTTCCTTCAAGAACAAAACTACACAAATTTCAGAGCAATCCTGACATGAACCAAGGAAGAGGATCAATAGGAGGAACAGGAACAAGCAAATGTGGACCGAGTCAGCTAAGATGGTCACTGCAGCTCAAGGAGGTCAAGATCGTCAACTTAAGTCACCATTCTTGACCAAAAAGGACGACCCAGGTTATTGATATGGGAGAAGACGAGTACGATCCACCCATCATCCTTGGGAGACCGTTGCTCGGTACCGTTAATGCAATCATCTACATTGGAACCGGAGAAGTCCACATGCACTTCCCCTCTGAGAAGGTACGCCACTATTTTACTGACCCTAACTATATAGTTGAAGACTCTAAGCAGGTCAGGACAAAAAAGACGACGCAACCAGAAGAGGCAAATCATCAAGGACGGACGGGCAGGCTATGAAGGAGAAGTGGTAAGGTTTGAAGACATACAGCTTGAACAGAACTGTCCTGAGGAGACCGTAGCACCGAGTCAGGTGTGAAGAGAGAAGATAGTTATACACGAAGAGGAGGCGCCGCCGGAACCACCGACTACGCCATCCAGCGAATCCCAGGACGACTGAGAAAACGGAGAGTCCCGTTCGGAGGACTTAAAAAGACCGAACGCCTTGCCAAGAGGTAAACTTGGTAGTTATCGTTTTCCCTTCAATTATTTAAAATAGTTTGCTTAGTTAATCAGGTTCATATCATCTTGAAAAGAAAATAAAAATGTTAAAAATAGTAAGCCCCATGTGAGTATGCTCATGGCATAAAACCCATAAGTACATTCATTGTGGTGACATAAAAACAAAATAAATTTATGATCCTACCAAAGAAGTAACATTTATTGAGGAGGCTCAACATGATAAAGGCTAGATATTTATGCTAACACTTAACCAGTTCCACAAAGCATTGTTGTCTATTTGAGCTCCACAGAATTCAAGGATCAAAGAAGACTAGCAGACGAAGGACATAGTAATCGCTGTCAGGGTGCTGCTGACATTCGAATACACCTCCGCCACCTGCTAGCTACATCAGAAAATATTACGTCAAAAGCCAGCTTGGGGGAGAGCACCCCCATTTATCCAGCTAAGTGTTTCTACTCGCGTTTATACTTTACTCAAATAATAAAAAGATGCATAATCATGAAAACCTAAATAAAAATTTTGGGCTTATATATATCTTTGCTTAGTTTGCTAAATAAATAAATAAAGTCTCTAGCTAAACTAAATTTAAATGATAAACTCTTACATGGATATGATAAATAGTTGTTCTGCTATATACCTAGTTTTCAAGTTTGAGCTCTCTCTCAAGTTGAGGCATAACTGTTATATTTTAAACCTGCTCTAAACCTGAACTTGTGGGAAGAGTACTTGATCTAAAGTCTAAGTCATTAACGGATACGATATGGGAAGGATGAGCTGCTATTTATCTGTTGCTAGAGATGCTAGAATTCTGGAGAATTTTATCTTTGAAAATCTTTAAAATAACACATGATGAGTTCCTGTATGATGAGAGTTTAAATTCCTACCACAGCCATATATACATGCTTATTAGACTATGAACCATATATTTACTTTTTACTGCTTATGAGCATTGAGTGTGGTCAAACTGTGTAGACCCTTAGGAGCTTGTCATGCGGTTAAAATCAAGATCTACTTGCACGTTCACTCACACATGCTGCTTCTACTCCAGAAGTACGCATCCATATATATCCACTCATTTCCATCTCCAGATTCACCCAAAATTATTCTACTCCTAATCCGGGAGAGAATAGCCAAAAACATTTCCCAATTTCTGTTTTTCCCTATGAAATAAATGCTCGAGTTATTTTGGTTACTACCACTTGCTATATTATTTCAGGAGAAGAGTGTTCTAAAAAAAAGAATAAAAAAGAAAAAGGGGCAAGTGCCCGAAACCTCGAAAGAAAATTAAAGAAAAAGTGAGATGAGAGGTAAAAATGGACAAGTGTCCGACAGTAGAATTAGGTGTACAAGATACCCACCTGAGAGAAAAGAAAAAAATATATAGAGCATCTCATTCTCCTCAAAAAGCTTCAAGGTGCAAGAAAGGTATGTATCCCCTCAGAAGAGCAAAACTAGAATTAAACTTTCACCATTGTTATCACCATCATCACCGTACACCATTCACTCGCCACACATGCACATCTTGATTTGACATATTGACCTGTTCTTCTAGATCCATGGTTTGACTATGCAATAAATATCTTGTAAGTATGTATTATTTGTCTCCCACCTATGAGCTCCAGATATCAAAACCTTATTAGAGCAGGGTGAGAGAGAAGGCAATATCACTATGCCTCATACCAAAAATACCACATACTTTGAGAGCAGGCATATACCATTACCGCCTTGAAAAGGATCCAGAAATACCACAAAAGAGAGATTTGAGAGAGTCATACAAGGAATCTCTGAGTTTTATTTAAAAATCTGCAAAAACTCCAGAGCTATAGCTGATCAAGAATAAGAGACATGGCGCTTGACTTGACCGTTCTATCTTTTAACTGCTCAAGACACAAGTGACGGTTACAAGCCCCATGGTGAAAGGTGAAATGAGTAAGTTTTAAGTCTTAACAGTTTATTCTAACTCAGAGACGTGATCTTGCTTGAACGCATGTGTACTTTTAAGGCATGAAACCACTGCAGAAACTCTTAAGTCCATCCTTGCTCAGGGACGAGCAAGAGGCAAGGATCCAAATGCAACCAACACCTAGACTTAGGGTTTTATCTCATAGAATTCCACGAGTTTTGGTGTTTGTCTATTTCTGCAGGGGGTTATCAGGAAATATGGAAGAAAGGCCCACAGGTCGGGTTTACATAGAGATATTAACATGCCATGCAATTTTCTATCCTCTAGAAGACTCCAGAAGCCACGGGAACGAACGGGAAGGCGATCGGGCCCGGGGGCAGGGCGCCCGCCCTCCCCCCTAGGGCGCCCGCCCTGGTGCAGAGTCCAATCAGGACCCATCTCGCGGATTACGCTCCACCGACCTAAAGGATCAAGGATAACCGTTCAATCAATGTCGTTTTGATTCGACGGCCCAGATTCACTTGAGGGGACTATATAAGCAGACCCCCTGGCGCTTGGAGGAGAACAAGTTCATCATAGAGTTGAGAGGTGCCCTCGAAGGATAACCTTTCCTCTAAATAGACTTAGGGCTTAGCATCCAATGTGAGAGTAGAATTAGTTCTTCTAAGTTCTACTAGATTGGGAGAGATAGAGTGGAGGTGTAGATCGGAGGAAGCCGGCCTGTCGGTGTCTACTCCGAGGTTGTACCTGCGGGATCAAGTCTCCTAACCCGAGGCTTGCTCCTAGGATTCTTCAGTAATTCGGCTTCTAAATTCTAGTAAATTCTTGTTTTATTGTTCTTTGGTTTATGAGTTTACTTTAATCTCTTCCGGTTGAGTTTAGAGTAATCATTGCTAGCGTAAACGTGGTGTTTGGGCTAGGGTACTCATAGATATCCCCTGACTAGCTGGACCGTGGTAGTAGCGAGGAACGTGACATTTCCGAGTTACCTTTGCAGCCCGCATCTCGTTAGCAGGACGGGTAGGGTTTATAGGTGCGGGTCGAACATCCTCTGTGGTGTCTAGATTCCGTGAGCCTCCCCAATAGAACAATAGATCATCCTTACCAAGGTTAGAATGAGACTACAGTTGCAGTCTTCTCTATACATCGCTCACATCGAGAAACATTCTTTGTAGCCTAAAGGGTAGTAGCAATAAATTTGGTTAGTCAGATGCACGCTTTCTCCCTGTGGTAAAAATATAAATACGATACTCTGGATAACCTCCCGGGTGAAGTGCTCACCGATATCCGTGCGCTTGCGGATCATTTCCTAATGGCGTTACCAAATATCAACATAGTCCACCCTCCATTGATAGGACAGGCAGAATTTGTATTGCGGAGTAAGTCTTGCTATGTTCTGATTTACTTTAGCAATGTTCCTTATACATGAATAAAGAGTCTTTTATGCTATATATGATCTTGTAGATAAATAGAGTAGATTGTGACTTAGTAGATAGTAGATACTCAGAATCCATTCTCTAGCTAATCCGACGTCACCTTACATTTATGTGAAGTAGTCTATTTCTAATCGCTGTGTTATTTACCAATGAGCTTATATTTCATTATCTTTATTATTATGGCTTACCCCCTGCAAAAGCAAGTGACTGTGTGACGAGTTCCTCATTAGTAATCATGTTATTGCAAGTTTATCTCTAGTCTATGGCTTGATAGATTTTACCCCTATTTTCACTTTCACCGTTCTCTTAAGCAAAATATAAATAACGATACCCGAAATACTTTTCCTGATGAAATGCTATGATGAGGTATTTTATCTGTGCACTTGCAGATAGAATAGATTATTTTCTGGAGAGCCGTCATATTCATAAATACCTTAGTACACTCTAGTGCCATGCTGGGGATGACAACCTAGTATTCAAGTGGTGTTAGCAAGTGTCAACATCCACCACCAAAGTGCATGTGTGTTAGCTTTTCACAAACATTTTCATCAAAGGAGTTAAGTTAGCACTTTACTAGATCCTAATGCATATGCTCAAGATATGGACCTAGTAGCACTTGATTCGAGAGATGACCGTGGTTTCCCCTCTTCATAGTCGGCTGTCTATCCTAAATCCTGTCAATCACTTCTCTACTCAACTTAGACCGGCAAAAGTAAAATCCTATGTTTATACCTTTGCCTCGATTACTTTCCTCCTTTTCTATCATCATGATCTCCACTTCATGCGTCATCTCTTTGTGATCATGTGGCCACCTTCTCATGCCACTTTGCACCTTCATCACATGTGTTGCTTATGCCTAACTCAATTCACTTAAACACAAGGCATTAGAAACTTGGTGTCATTAATTACCAAAACCAAACTTGGGCTTTCACTTAGCATATTATGTAGGAGGGACCATGAGCTCTCTTTTCTTTCTCTTTTTTTCAGATCGATGTTCTGGACACTTGTCCCTTTTTATTTCCTCGTGATCTATCTTTTTTGAGGTTTCTGACACTTGTTCCTTTTTATTTCCTCAAATTTCTTTTTGAAGAGCTCATGCCTCCTTTATAATATTGTTTAAGAGAGTGTATTACGCTTTTATGTTATTTTTGTGATACTAAATCTCTCTACCATAGTCATATTAATAGAGTGACATTATTATTATTTGATTCCAATACAAAGAGAGGTGAAGCTAATTTGTTTTTACCTTTTTGAAAAGAAAATCTCCAAAGACAAATTTTTAGAAATTGAATACTCTTTGTTTTGCTATCCCTTTTTCCACAATAACTTAAGTACACATGAAGTACTATAAACTTCGCAACCATGATTCTAGAAAAGTGTTATACAATTTATTTTCAAGTCATAGATTAAATATTGCTTATTATTTATTAAAAATATGTAATATAAGGATTTTTTATTTGGATGATAATTCACAGATAAAATATATGCAATTATAATTTAAATAACTCAAACCTGACCGTGACCGAAGCAAGGGCGAAGATGGGAAAATAGGGCGCCGGCCGGCCCCACCTAGGCGTCGGTCGACCCCACCTCTGGGCAGTGTGGGCCCCGCTTTGGTGTGCGCGATCTTGGTCCGATTGCATTCCGAATTCGCTATTTCCCGACTGAATTTCTGTTTCGTGATTGAGAAGTGCCTCCCCCACACTTATTTTCCTGTATACTTTCCTGCGCAATATGTGGAGACAAACACATACAAAATAAAATAGAGAAAAGAGTAGATAAAATATAAGGCACTTTATTTATTCATGATGGTCACAATTGAACAAACGCTTTAACGATTGAGCTAATGACTGCCCTAGCTCAATCGGCTTTAACCTAAGACTCAACTAACCTAACTAACTAGCCAAACCTAGTGGGAGTGTGCCTTATTTATAACTAACTGGGCAACTACAGCCACCCTTTCTTGTTGAGGCCCTGAATTTCTTCGTGCAGGGCTGCAATCTCTGCTTCAAGCTTATCTTTGTCACTCCTAAGGCTGCAGATCAACTTGAAACTGATCCCTAGCTGCTTGTCCATGCCTTCAATAAGCTTGTCCCTTAGATTGTTGGATTTCTCCATCCCCCTGACAATGTCATAGAGGCCCTCAAGCTTTTTGTTGACGGTGCGCAAGGTAGGAGCTGGCTACTTGGGAGCTTTCTCTAGTGCTAGTGTTGATGTTGTCTTTTTTCTCTTGGGCTTAGGTGGCGGTGCGAGATGCTCGACATAGCACACCTCGTTAGGGTTAGCCCTAACGCCTTGGATAACCGGTTGAGCGGTGGTGTACTTAGCACAGATCAGCATCCCGTTGTTGTCAGTTTGGACCGACAAGAGCCGCTTATTCTCCCTGGGTTGGAGAAGCAGAGTACCCTTGGGGATAGCGACCTGCTTCCCATTAGCAATTCCTTGCAGCAATCGCCTTGTAGAAGAAGGATTAGATAGTTCTTGCACGTAGTATGCTTGATCATAGCGCTGGGGTACTGTGGCGACGTGCTTCGGCGGCACAATGGCAAGAGGCTTTGGCGGTACCACGGCGAGAGGCTTCGACTGGGCGAGGACGAGGGCCTTCGAGTTGTCGACTGCCTTGTCTGCCATTGCTACTAGATCTAATTTGGGGAGCTTCTCAGGGAAAAGAGGTGGCTGGTTATGGGATACTATTGAGGAGGGTCTAGGTACATATTTATATGGGTTTGCAGGCGACATGATGAGGACGGATTCTAGGCTCTACGGGATCCGTACGAAGGAATATCCGATTATGACTGGATTATGTGTGAATATCTAAAGGAAGAGTGTAGAAGAATAGGGAATGAGAATCGGGATGAGGGGTGACAGGGGGCGCCGACTGGCCCCACTGGGGCCCACTTTGGGTGCCCTTCTGCATGGTGCCTTTAGACTCTTCTTGTTTTTGTTAAACGTATTTTTTGGATAAAATTTTGTACTGGAATAAACAGAACTTAATATGATGGTAATTGAATAAATTCTATCTCATCAATTACTCCTAAATCAAATGGTTCTAAATAAAGTTTAAGTCGGTGTCCATTTACCTTGAATAACGTACCTTCGCTTTATTGTAGAGTTACTGCTCCGTATGGTGATGAATTCATGACTGTGAAAGGTCCTTCCCATTTGCTCCTCAATTTTCCAAGCCCAAATAATTTGAATCTAGAATTAAAAAGTAATACCTTATCTCCTGGGGCAAATTCCTTCTTCTTGATCCTCTTGTCATGCCATCTCTTTGTTCGCTCTTTGTAGATCTTCGAATTGTGGTATGCCTTCTCTCTCCATTCTTCTAGTTGTGATAAATGCATTTTTCTTTTCTCTCTAGCGGCTTCAAAATCCATATTCCATCTTTTGATAGACCAATGAGCTTTATGTTCTAACTCGATTGGAAAGTGACAAGTCTTACCATATACCAATTGATATGGGGACATACCCAAAGGTGTTTTATATGCTGTCCGGTATGCCCATAGTGCATTTGGTAACTGATTCCTCCATAAAGTTCCCATCTCATTTACTGTTTTCTGGAGAATATTTTTGATTTGTATATTTGATGTTTCTGCCTAGCCACTTGTCTGAGGATGATATGGAGTAGCGACATTATGTCGTATTCCATGAGTTTGTAGGTATAAGTGAAACTTTTTATCAGTGAAGTGTGTTCCTCCATCACTTATAACCATCCTAGATATTCCAAACCTCGGAAATATAATCTCTTCAAACATCCTCCTTGAGTGTCTTGAGTCAGCCTTCTTGCATGGTATGGCTTCTACCCACTTGGATACATAGTCAACTACCACCAAAATGTACTCGTAATTCCGTGATTTCACAAATGGTCCCATGTAATCAATTCCCGAGACATCAAAGAGCTCTATCTGAAGATTATTGGTGAGCGGCATAGCATCTCTAGTAGTGATATTTCTGTGCCTCTGACATGTCCCACATCTTTGGATAAAATCTTTGGTGTCTTCATACATGGTTGGCCAGAAGAAACCACTCTGCCAAATTTTTGCATGAGTATGGAAGACCCCATAATGACCTTCATACGATGATGAATTCCATTTCTGTATGATCTGTATACCCTCCTCCACTGGTACACATCTTCTCAGCAACCTATCTGAGCATACCCGAAAGAGATAGGGTGGATCCCATATGTGGAGACGACTTTCATAAATATGCCTCTTCTTGTTTTCTCCTCGTGGTACGTATCCTACAACCATAAAGTTGACAATATTTGCATACCAAGGATCTGTTTTGGTCACTTTAAACAGCATGTCATCTCTTAATGAGTCATTAATAGGTAACTCCTGAGGTTCTTTAAAATACATCCTAGATAAATGATCAGCAATTGGATTTTCTAAACCTTTTTTATCTTTAATTTCCAAATCAAATTCTTGAAGTAATAAGATCCACCTTATTAATCTTGGTTTAACATCTTTCTTAGTGAGCAAATATTTAAGAGCAGCATGGTCAGAATAAACAATTATTTTAGCTCCAACTAAATAATACCTAAATTTATCAATAGCAAAAACAAGAGCTAGAAGTTCTTTTTTAGTGGTTGCATAATTTAATTGCGCTTCTGTCATTGTTTTGCTAGCATAAGCAATTGCATGATGCATTTTATGTTTTGTTTGTCCTAAGACTGCGTCTACAGCATAATCACTAGCATCACACATAATTTCAAAAGGTAAAGACCAATCAGAGGGTTGAATGATTGGTGCTGATGTGAGTGCTTCCTTAAGAGTATTAAATGATTCTAAGCATTCATCATCAAATTCAAAAGGTGCATCCTTAGCTAACAATCTAGTCATTTGCCTAGCAATTTGTGAGAAATTTCTTATAAATCTATGATAAAAACCAGAATGAGCAAGAAAGCTTTGGATTCTTTTTATATTAACAGGTGGAGGTAGCTGTTTGATTACTACAATTTTTGCTTTATCTACTCTATACCTCTTTCTCACACTAAGTGTCCTAACACTATTCTCTCTCAAACCATAAAATGACATTTCTCCCAATTGAGGACTAAGTGTTTTTCTTCACATCTTTGCAAAACCATATCTAGATTTTCCAAACAATCATCAAAAGTTTTTCCATAAACTGAAAAATCATCCATATAAACTTCCATGATCTTTTCTATCATATCAGAAAATATAGATTTAGCACCCAGTTTTAAGAACAAAACCAGATACACACTATATGTGAGCCCAAGAAGTCAAATCTCACATATAGCCACAAATAGGGATAATATTAATAGACAATGCTTATATATAACGAAGTTAATATAAAAGATATAACCTTAAATAGCAAACAGCAGAAAGACTCTCCGTTCTTCAGGCGAACGCTCCAAATCCACAGGGACAACTAACTGGTTGAGCACAAGCCTAAACTCTTCTCCAAACTAGCAATCTGGTACCCATCCAGGATTTTTATCCAAATAAAATGTAAAGGCAAGCGTAAGTACATCTCGTACTCAGCAAGAATAACATAGGGTTCATCAGGCTCAAAGGCTAGACACTGGTTTAACTGCATGTAGCTTTTAGTTGTCACAATTTTAGCATATGAGTAGCATCAAGTTGTCAAGTCCCATAGTAAACTCATGATCAAGTAAAGTGAATAAAGAATAGCATAAACAACATATTTAACAATAATAACATTAATGATTTGCCATTATTGATCATTTATTCTGTATTGGTCCAAGGCCGCTCGTGACCGTGAGCACGGCTGATATATCAGTTTTACACTCTGCAGAGGTTGTACACTTTCACTGTGAGTCGTGATTTACCCTTTCGCCCGGGGTAGCTAATCTCTTAACCCCCTTCCTAGGGAGGCCGGCAGGGTTCACTATGAAGCCTTTCAAAGGTTCGTCTAACAAGATAGGCCCGCTTGGTTTCATTAGTCAGTCCATGTGATTCACCCGCAAGAATCCACGGTCTGCTATTCCCCATTTGCGCCACAAGGGTAACCACTAACAAGCTAGAAAAGGTCCTCATACTGAGCAAAGCCTGAGCCATGTAGCCCTCACAGTTGTACTGTATGTCCTGGATGGTCATATACAGATAAGTCCTTACGGAGAGAAACTAGAGCACCATAGGATAGCCCAATGCTCCAGCCCTCTTTTCCAAAGTTGCTAAAAAAGTCCTCCTTTAATGTTTATTGCATATTCTATTAATCAAATTACAAGATCATGGTTTAGTGGAGCACTAGCATAAGCTACCCAATGCAATACCATAGGTGACAAGGTACAGGATCAATACTAGGAAATCCTTAACAAAGAGACACAAGCAATATGAATTGTGTGATTAAAGTTATTAGGAAACAAGGATGATCCCATGCTATACTTTCCTTGGAACTCAGATCCTTCTTTTAGTTCCAAACCTTCCACAAACTGCTTCTTGATCACCATGTAAAAGCTCACCGACTAAACTCAGTCATCACAATTTGAATGGAGCAAAACAGAGTTAAAACGGAGTTTCTATCAGTAAAATAAGATCAATGGCAAAACTATAATTTTTAGAAAGCGTATTTTGAATCTGCGCGAACGGGAATACGCTTTCGGAGTTAGAAAACGCATTTTGGAAATCTGCAAAGGACTGCGGGTTGACTCTTTAAAAACATGGAGGGCTATTTTGCAAAACGTGCGGCTAAACGGGTATCCTTCAACTGGGGCTGTTGGATCGGGGATGGACGGCTGGGATTAGATTAGAGAGGGTGTTGACGGTCCTTAAGTACCAAATATAATCAGCAAATAAACAAAGAAAAGGATCCAAATGCAACCAACACCTAGACTTAGGGTTTTATCTGACAGAATTCCACGAGTTTTGGTGTTTGTCTATTTCTGTAGGGGGTTATCAGGAAATAAGGAAGAAAGGTCCACACGTCGGGTTTACATAGAGATATTAACGTGCCGCGCAATTTTCTATCATCTAGAAGACTCCAGAAGCCACGGGAACGAACGGGAGGCCAAACGGGCACAGAGGCAGGGCGCCCGCCCTCCTTCCTTGGGCGCCCGCCCTGACTTGGAGTCCAAACAGGACTCCCTTCGGGGATTACTCTCCACCGACCTAAAGGATCAAGGAAAACCGTCCAATCAATGTCGGTTTGATCTGACGGCCCAGGTTCACTTGAGGGGACTATAAAACCAGACCCCCTGGCCCCTGGAGGAGGCACCCCTTGATCATTATTCATTATTCATAGACAGAGCAAAAGCTAGGGTTTAGAGATGAGAGCTCTCCTCTCTTCTCTAAACTAGAGTAGATCTAGATAGTAGCGAGATGGAGAGCGAAGGAGGATTAGAGGAGAGGCCGGCCTGTCGGTTCTTCCTCCGGTTGTACTTCGTCATGATCAAGCTCTAATCAAGCTTGCTCATGGGATGACTCTGGTAATCTACTTCTAATTCATTATGCAATTACTAATCATGTATGTTCGGGTTCACAACTCTTTTGAGTACTTCTAATCTATAGGACGCTATAGGTTAGAGTTGTAGTATAGGTGTAAGCGTGGTGCTTAGACCTAGATTACTTGTGGATATCCCCTGTCTAGCTGGATCGTGTGGTAGGCCGCGTAGGTGACAGTTACGTTGGTCCTCTGTAGTCCACCTCTCCTTAGCAGGACGGGTAGGGTTTATCGGCCTATGGATAAGCATCCTTTGTGGTGTAATCTTATCACGTGGTTCGTCCCAGACATAGACATACCCCTTTGAAGTAGAGAAACCATAGTTATCCTCTCTATTCTGCTACCATCACCCATATACTAGATTGCTCTACTCTCTATTCCCATATTATCACTCGCTGTTATCTTACCTTTAATATTGTTCTTATTCGATTCTACCATCTTTCCTATTTACACCTATTTACTTATCTTGGTTAAGTTAGAGCGTAGATCAGTTCTCCCGTTTCCCTGTGGATACGATAAAACCTTTAACCGGGTAAAAGCTTCAACGGTATCCGTGCGCTTGCGGATTATCTGTGTGCGTATAAATACCATAGTACACTCTAGTGCCATGCTAGGGATGACAACCTACTATTCAAGTGGTGTTAGCAAGTGTCAACAAGCATTTTTGGCGCCGTTGCCGGGGAAACGGTTGCTGAGTTGACTACGAACTAGCTTAATCATTTTCTAAAAAAAATTATATATATATATATATTTCCTTTTATCTTTTACTTATCTCTGCTATTCTTTCCTCTTATCTAATCCTTGATTTCTGGTCTATCATGAATTCAAACATGTCTATCTATGAATTTCATAGACCTACGGGCACACATCTCGAACCACCAAAATCTTCAAAGCCTATCATAGCATCTAGTTTTGAGATAGACCCCGAATACATAGAATTTGTTCAAAAACAACCTTTCTCAAGAGAAGGTGAGGAAAACCCATACACACACCTAAGAGAGTTTTATCGAGTCTGTGACCTCCTTCGCATAGAAGGCATGTCCGATGAGACCCTTAAATGGAAGCTCTTTCCGTTATCTTTAACAGGAAAAGCTAGACATTGGTACAAACTCAAAGTAGGGAGTGTTCATGGAGATTGGAAGGAGTTATATAGTAGTTTTCTTTCTAAATATTTTCCAATCTCCAAAGTGGTGGAACTTCGGCGTGAGATTCTTTCTTTTAGACAACTGGAAGAAGAATCTCTTGGCAAATCATGGGACCGCTTCATTAACCTTACTCTTACTCGCCCAAAGCTTTCTATTCCAGAAGAAGTTCTTCTAATTCACTTTTTTGAGGGCCTTAGTAGGGAAAATAAGCAAACCCTTCATGCGGCCTCTGGAGGATCTTTCCACCACCTATCCGCTAGTGAAGCTTGGAATTTGATTGATTTAATGAGCGGAAAGTCTCCTAGCTTTTATATCCCTGAGAAAGAGACAGAACCAGTTCCTAGACAAAAAGAAGAAGTTTCGATAGCCAGATCACAACCACTTCAATTCCAAACTTTAGCTATCGATCCTAAACCATCAATACCCCAAAATTCTCTAAGGGAGGAAGGAATTCCGACCTTAAATCTTTCAGATACTGATGGTTTAGACTTCTGGTTCCATAAGAGACCTTCAAGCAGGGATAATTCAAATCCTTGCAATAATGTTTTTCTTTGAGAATGTCCTGGTTCCTATTATGAAGAAGTCGAGGATGACATATCAAGTGAAGGAGAGCTAAGCCATATAGAAAATTCTATCTGCTCCCCTTCCATGTTCACAAGTTCTAAATCCATCCTTGACCTTAGAGATCCCTCTTATCCATCTCCTTTTAAGTCTCATGATGATCCTAGCAATCCATCAAGACGACCAAACCATAGGAGTCATGAAGTCCATAAGGATGACATATCAAGTAATGTCATAGAAGGAGAGCTAAGCTATATAGAAGATTCTATCAGCTCCCCTTTCCTGATCACAAGTTCCAAATGGCTAGAATGTGTAGAATGGATGGATAAGGAAGAAGCTTTAATGGATTCTGACTTTGGCTCAACTTCAAATGGTGAGTTCTTGACTCCCTTTGAAGATGAGATTCATCCAACTATAGAAGAGGACATAGGTGAGACCAATCCAGGAGAAACTCCGAACATTCAGATTGGAGACGAAGATAACATTAATAAGCTTAGAATTTATTTCATAGCCACTTCGTTTACTCCATGCTCATATGCAACATCTTTCCAATCTATTGGTCTCTCCAACATCACCACATTTGAGATCTCCAACCCCCTCTTCCTTTCTATTTATAAAAACTTTAAAAGGGCGATTGTCGATGCATATGTCTATAATAAATATTGTAGATCTCGTTGAATTGATCTTGATATAGGTCAGCGTTGGAAGGGAAACCACTTCGCCGACATAAATTGATGGTTTCCCAAGGACAAGCTTAGTGTCTTAAAATAAGCACTGATCAGATCGTAACATGAGCTTTTAATTATTTACAACATTACCTGGTGTATTGAGCATATAAGGATAATCGTAAAAATATTCCTTCGGTTATTCTTGTCACTAACCTTTCCAGGATTGGAGCAAGAAGATCGGATGAATGACAAGCACAAGGTATGTCCAACCAATCATCATAAAACATTGAATTAAATTCATCCAAACTTGAATTTTGTAAAATTCAAGATTGGGGGAGTACTTAACATCCTTTGCCATGTTGCTATGTTGGTTGTCCCTACCTTTGAGACATGCTCAATTTGTTAAATACTAATCACACTACTCTATCTCCACTTGAGTAGATCTCTATAAATGCTGTCATGCTACCTTTGTCTATTTTCTAGCAAGTGTTGGTTTGGAAGTACTCGACATACTTCCATTGGCATTTAAATTGAGCATGGTGCTTAGGTTAAATAGCCTTCCTTAATCTGATTAGACATGGAGTCTAGTTTGGTTACTGAACTAAAAACTGCTTGAGTAGATATTGGTATATTCTGTCGGACTAACCCCTGTAGGAAAACATTCAATATCAACCTGGGAAGTCCTGAGATAAACTCACATTGGAGACAAGGAGAGGGACACATGAAGTTTAACAATTTACACAAGGAAGACATAGCTCATAAGAGATGATCCATGGAAGGTGCCACAAACACGATACACAACCACTACGAATGGGAAACTTCCACAAGGTACACTACGAGCACAAACACACTAAGCAGGATGCTGCCAACGCCGCACCTCGAACTGCTGGGCAAACGAAGAACATGGGTGACACCATATCAAGAGGTGCAGACGTCAAGGTCCGCACCTGAATCAAATGACGCACCTGAAGTGAACACGGTGAGAAGTCTTGTTAAGAAGACTTAAAACGTTGAACCCTCGCCGAAAGGTAAAATCGGTAGTTATCCATATTTATCCTTTCTGCATTCCCTTTTCCCTTTAATTACCTACTTTCCTTAAATAGCTTATTAGTTAATTATGCTATCTTGAAAAGAAAATAAAAATGTTAAAAATACTAAGCCTCATGTGAGTATGCTCCTGGCATAAAACCCATAAGTACATTCGCTGTGGTGGCGTAAAAATAAAATAAATATATTCCTGTTCTATAGAAATGAAAATATAAAAATAAATTTATGATCCTACCAAAGAGAGTAATATTTATTAGAGAAAGCTCAACATGATAAAGGCAAAGAGATTTTATGCTAACACTTAACCAGTTCCACAAAGCTTTGTTGTCTATTTGAGCTCCACAAAATTTAAGGATCAAAGAAGACTAGCAAACGGAGGACATCCTAATCACTGTCAGGGTGCTGCCGACATTCAAATACACCTCCGGCACCTGCTAGCTACATCAGAAGAAATTACGTCGAAATCCAGCTTGGGGGAGAGCACCCCCATTTATCCAGCTAAGTGTTTCTATTCGCGTTTATACTTTACTCAAATAATAAAAAGATGCATAATTATAAAAACCTAAATAAAGATTTTATGCTTATATATATATATCAATGCTTAGTTTGCTAAATAAATAAATAAATAAATTTTGCTATGAACCCTCTTGATAAGCTCTCACATGAAAATGATGAATAGTTGCTCTGCTTAGTTCTCAAAATTGAAATCTCTCTCAAGTTTAGGCATGACTGTTATGAATTAAGATATTAAGATTTGCTCTAAACCTGAACTTGTGGGAAGAGTACTTGATCTAAAGTCTAAGTCGTTAACGGATATGATATGGGAAGGTTGAGCTGTTGTTTATCTGTTCCTAGAGATGCTAGAATTCTAGAGAATTTTATCTTTGAAAATCTTTAAAAATGTTGCATGATGAGTTCCTGTATGATGAGAGTTTAAAATCCTACCACAGCCATATATACATGTTTATTAGACTATGAACCATACATTTACTTTTTACTGCTTATGAGCATTAAGTGTGGTCAAGCTGTGTAGACCCTTAGGAGCTTGTCATGCGGTTAAAATCAAGATTCACTTGCACGTTCACTCATATATGCTACTTCTACTCTGGAAGTACGCATCCACATACATCCACTTCTTTCCATCTCCAGATTCACCTAAAATTATTCTACTCCTAGAATAGCCAAAAACATTATCCTATCCCTGTTATTCCCCGTGAAATAAATGCTCGAGATATTTTGGTTACTACCACTTGCTACATTATTCTAGGAGGGTGAGTGCTCTGAAAAAAAAAAGTGAATACGAGGAAATAAAAAGGGGCAGGTGCCCTGAACCTCAAAAGAAAAAAAAAGAAAAAGTAAGACGAGAGGTAAAAATGGACAAGTGTCCGACAGTAGAATTAGGGGTACAAGATACCCACCTGAGAGAAAAGAAAAAAAAAATATAGAGCATCTCATTCCCTTCAAAAAGCTTCAAAGTGCAAGAAAGGTATGTATCCCCTCAGAAGAGCAAACGTAGAATTAGACTTTCACCATTGTTTTCATCATTATCACCATTATCACCATACACCATTCATTCGTCACACATGCACATCTTGATTTGACTTATTGACTTGTTTCTCTGGATCCATGGTTTGACTATGCAATAAATGTCTTGTAAGTATGTATTAGCTGTCTCCCACCTATGAGCTCCAAATATCAAAACCTTGTTAGAGTAGGGTGAGAGAGAAGGCATATATCATCGCTGCCTTGGTAAGGATCCAGAAATACCACAAAAGAGAGACTAGAGAGAGTCATACAAGGAATCTCTGAGTTTTATTTGAAAATCTTCAAAAAAACTCCAGAGCTATAGTTGATCAAAGAACAAGAGACATGGTGCTTGACTTGACCGTTCTATCTTTTAACTGCTCAAGACACAAGTGACGGTTGCAAGCCCTATGGTGAAAGGTAATATGAGTAAGTTTTAAATCTTAACAATTTACCTTAACCTAGAGATGAGATCTTGTTTGAACGCATGAGTACCTTTAAGGCATAAAACCACTGCAAAAACTCTTGAGTCCATCCTTGCTTAGGGACGAGCAAGAGGTAAGCTTGGGGGAGTTGTTGACGGTCCTTAAGTACCAAATATAATCAGCAAATAAACAAAAAAAAGGATCCAAATGCAACCAACACCTAGACTTAGGGTTTTATCTGACAGAATTCCACGAATTTTGGTGTTTGTCTATTTCTGTAGGGGGTTATCAGGAAATAAGGAAGAAAGGTCCACACGTCGGGTTTACATAGAGATATTAACATGCCGCGCAATTTTCTATCATCTAGAAGACTCCAGAAGCCATGGGAACGAACGGGAGGCCGAACGGGCACAGAGGCAGGGCGCCCGCCCTCCTTCCTTGGGCGCCCGCCCTGACTTGGAGTCCAAACAGGACTCTCTTCGGGGATTACTCTCCACCGACCTAAAGGATCAAGGATAACCGTCCAATCAATGTCGGTTTGATCTGACGGCCCAAGTTCACTTGAGGGGACTATAAAACCAGACCCCCTGGCCCCTGGAGGAGGCACCCCTTGATCATTATTCATTATTCATAGACAGAGCAAAAGCTAGCACTACAGGAATTCTAGGCTTATGTGACAATCAGATTATGATGATAACAGATAGTTTCCTGTCATTGTCTGCCTACAATGATGAAGAGGCTATCGTCACAGAAGGTGGGTCACTAAATAGCTTCTGTGACCAATAGAGGACATCGTCATTGATACAGTGACAATAGTTCTTTTGTCATTGATGTAATGACAAGACTAAATTCGTCATAAGAAAATGAACAAAATAACGCCATGTGTATGATGACATGGCACATGTGACATGGCAGATAACATGTGGCCCATATATCATGGACTTTTTTATTAATTAATTAGAATGAGCCCAAGGCCCACATGTTGTGCAAAGCCTTTTCGGCCCAGCTAGAAATTAGCATATGCCTTTTTTATCCATAAGGCCCAACATTTATATAGTCCAAGCTTATATTATGGGCTGACACATTTGAAAATCATCACAAATAATAAACCACATAAACAATTACATAATAAAGATAATTAGACATTCTAGTAGAATAGGTTCTCCAAGCATCAAGGTTTATAAATGTAGCATTCTGCGTACATCATATGCCTCACATCCCATTGTCTTTCCATAAACCGAAACAATTCACCCGAGACATCAAGCAGATTACAAAAGCTGTGCTAAACACATCAAGAGGGGGTAGATTCTAGAATCAGCTGATCTAACATTTGTGTGCTAGCGACAGCATGCTTGGTGTCCTGGAATGGCCACCTATAGCAATCAAAACTATTGCTGGGGTACCTAACATTGAACAAGGAATCAAGTCAGAACACCATACAAATCTCATGGTTCAAACACGTTCATGGTGAAATTAATAAACAAATATAGTACTTGCACTGATAATCAATCTAATGTCACTACTTGTCATTAACTTGTCATACTGCAGATCTAGTATTCCAAAATTGACATTGCAAGTTTTGTAGCCCATATAGCATTGACATTGTTAAGTTTCAGTAGAGTATATATAATGCTGGCTCACAGAAGCATTTAACATGCTGCTTTACTACTGCCACTACAGGCAATACACGCACTAAAAAAGAAAGATCAGTACTTATTTGATTAATTTGGATAAACTTGAATACTAAATAACTAAGCCAGCACATGCATCTAGAACATGTTACATTCAATGTAGTAACTAGAATTAACAAAGACAACTTCCCGATTCTCTTGCTGCTACCGAATTGAGAAAAAACAAAATTTGAAAGCTTCAGTTGCAACTGTGCATGGAATCAACCTAGATCTGCAGCTACTAAGTCCTCAACTACACTGACTAATTAAAAAGTACACTACAAGAAATTGTTCAGTCTTGAAGTAATATAAGCAGGGACACAAATGCAGGAGCTTATAAATTAGTAATTTAACGATTCATGATGCTTAAACAAACATAAATCATGCTTGCAGAGTCGTTTGCTTCCTTACCCAAGGGAGATGCACAGGCATCAACAGGCAGCGCCCAACAGAACCATACTGAAAACTGCACTTATGGTGACAAGCGGACTGGGTGAGCCCTCAACAACGTGGCCATCACCCAGCTAGCTTCCTCATCCTTGAAACAAAAAATAGATGTACGGAATTCAGATTACATTGGAGACAAAAAAAATATGTACATAATCTAAAATAAGTCATCACCCAGTTTGCTTCCTCATCCTTGAAACAACTATCAAATATCTGAAATGCTCAGATTAAGTATGATAAAGAATTAACATGTATGCTAATTTAATATTCATCTAACATTTAGGAACAAAAATATGCATAACTTATATTAGCTCAATACATACTAGTGCTTAGTTTGCTTTACTGCAATAGCTAGCTCACGTTATAGCACATGGTTTTGTTATCTGAAAAAAAGGACATGGTAAAGCAGAGGTTGATTTCATTATATCACAGTTCTGCACAATGTAACCCAGAGCAGATTCTATTTGTTGAGTGAGAAAACAAGTTATAGTTAATGTTCTAGTTGGTCTAAGCATGACAGTTTACATACATATAGAGTAGAATTGCAAAAATGGAGGCTAACTTATTCATTAGTAAGGTAACAACCTACAAGTAATCAGGAAGTACACAGAACTGAGCACTGTAAAAACTGAATATCCACAAACAGCTCCTTTTCAAATTTTTTGTAGCAAATGAATTCAATCTAAAAGGTAGTGAAGCTAGATTTCAGTGAAACACAACCCCACATGGCAAAGTTCAATTTCCCAGGATTATCAATTAGTCGACCTCAAGCACAATTAATTTATGGAGTGGGATAGTTTTGGGATAAAATATCCAAGCACAATTAGTTATGGAGTGGGATTATCAATTAGTCGACCTCAAGCACAATTAATTTCCAGGCAGGTTGTACAAAAGAGAAGATAGTTTTGGGATAAAAAAGAACACTCCAAGCTCGATTATCCCGATATTTATGTACCAACCTTTCAGAGGACATAAAAATTAGAGTATGTACAAACAGTACAACCTTTCAGAGGGCATAAAAATTCTAGTGTATGTACAAATAGTATAACCTTTCAGAGGACGGGTATTAATCTTCAGGAAGGGAGATGGATAATGGATCTAGGTACATAGATACTACAACCCGGTTGAAAGCATCACGTGTCCTACCCTCTTACCATCCGATGGATCAAGAACAAAAATAAAGCAAAAAAAAAAGATCAGAGTTGACCATCACACGCTGCATTTCACGTCATACGCATCCATATCATAGACTGACAAACATGAGAAAACCGGATCTTACCAAGCTGTACCAAGTCTCTTCCCGATAGCTAGCACCATGGTCCTGGCTGCTAGCGCCATGGTCAGTGGCCGTGCTTGCAGGCCTCGCCCTGGCATCTCACGCCTTGCGGCGTTCGCTCTCGTAGCCGCTGCCCGTGGCTACTCTCGCCTGACGGCGGCCGCGCTCGCAGGCCTCACCCGTGGCAGCTCGTGCCCAGCCATTCGCAGCTGCGCTCCGTGGCCGCGGCAGCGCACCGAGGCACGAAGATGCATCCATGCCTTCCAAGGAGATATGTGGGGAGGGAAACAAGGGCGGCGGGTTGTAGAAGGACCAAAGGACGAAGGGAAGGGGTGCCCTTGCTTGGCGGCTATGGAGACGAGGGAGTGGGGAATGAGTCCTAGGGTTAGGTTCGCCTATGTATTTGTGGCAACTCGGCTGAGTTAAAGTTTGAAATTGACCTCATATGGGATATGTTAATTTTACAGTTGTACGAACATAAATGACAGTAGCGCGGCAGCCATTTTGCTTTCACGGTTCGCACGCGGGATCCAAAATTTGGTGCAGGCGGAAAGGAATTTTAGGCCCAATCAGCTGCTGCAACTCTAGCTAGGCCTTGTTTAGTTCCGAAAGCTGAAAAGTTTTCGGAACTGTAGCACTTTCGTTTGTTTGTGGTAAATATTGTCCAATCATAGACTAACTAGAGTCAAAAGATTCGTCTCGTGATTTACAGTCAAACTGTGTGATTAGTTTTTGTTTTCGTCTATATTTAATGCTTCATGCATGTGCCGCAAGATTCGATGTGATAGGAAATCTTGAAAACTTTTTGGATTTCGGGGTGAACTAAACAAGACCCTATAGTAAATTGTGAGGAAGAAAAAGCAACAGCTGCAGCCTCTGTTGCAAATGGCTTTTTCTCTCCTCACATGTTACTGTAGCCACCGCCGATGTGACTGCAGCCACAGCCATTGTGGCTTTTTCTTTATAGCATTATTTAGAAAATCTTTATACTATTATTTGAGACTATAAATAAATTCAAATTTAAAAATTGTTAACTATGAAATTTCATAACTTTAAGACCTATAACTTTTTTTGTTGTTTGTCCATCCATTGTTGTTCAAAAAGTTCAAATTTCAAAATTTTGGAAATTCAAATGTAGTTTTACTTGACAACATGATTTCAAATGAAAAAGTTGTCAACTATAAAATTTCATAAATCTTTGTGATCTACAACTTTTATTTTAGTAGTTTCTCTATCCAAGGTCATTTATAGAATTTGAATTTTAAATTTGAGAAATTCTAACATAGTTTTCCTTGATAAAATGATTTCAGAACAAAAGGCCATCAACTACAAAGTTTCATAACTTCCTAATATCTACAACTTTTATTTTAGTCATCTGATCATTTATTCGTTTCGACATGGTGGTAGTAACATTGTTCACAAATGTTGCATATCCCCCTTATAGTTCATGAAGTCCATGAAACTATAAGAGACATATGTAAATTTTATGAACAATGCTACTACCACTTTATAGATAAAGAAACAACCAAAATAAAAGTTGTAGATCTTGATAAGTTCTACAACTTTTATGTTCATAACTTTTTCAACTGAAATCATTTAGTCTTCCAAAATGACATTTGAACTTGTCATTTTTTGAAATTCAAAATTTAAATAGGTAAAGCATAGTCACATAAAAATACGAACAAAATAATAGCCATAAGAACACAATAAATGGATAGATTATGTTTTTATAAATTTTTAGAAAAAAGAATTATCAAATTTGAAGTTAATACGAGAGAGAAAAACTAGTTACAAGTTTTAGACATAGATAAAAAAGAGAAATGAGAGTTTTTCAAGAATATCAAAATTTAATTTCATATTTTAAAATAGTAAATGATTTCAAATCAAAAAGTTATAAACATCAAAGTTTCCTAACTTTTTGAGATCTACAACTTTTATGTTGGTTATTTCTTCATATGAAGTCTTTTGAAAAAATTCAAATTTTAGTGCTTAATTTTTTATTATTGGGCATCTATTTGTAGCGCGGTTCCTACAAATCCGTTTTTTAGAGGTGGCTGGATATTAAAAACATATAAATTTTTTTTGTTAAACATATAAAAAATTTGGTCCTGCACAGGATCAAACTCAAGACCCAGCCATTAAACTGTTTGGAATTTACCATTGAAATAACCCGTTTTCAGCAATGGGTGTGTAGTATTTTATATATACGAACTTTGGAGTTTGGATCCAGCAATGACCGTTTTCTGGCGGGTGCGCATGTGCGCTGTGAACTGAGCCGGATCGAGGTTTGGTTGGCTCGGCGGTTTACTCTCAAGAGTCCATCTATATATATATATAAATATTCAACAGCATCACACAGGCACAAGTCGATGGTTGTCCTAGTGGTTTGTTTGGTAACTTTGGTCGCTGTGGTGGCAGGTTCGATCCCCACGTTTGCCTCATTTTTTAAGTTATTATATTATATAGATAGGATTTTTTGGTTTTAAACACTCCAATCGACACCGACGAGGTCCCAGTTGGAACCTCACTTGCCACAATTTTTTTTGTTTTTAACCAATCTTTTTATGCTGCAGTCCTTGCCACATTTTTTGTTTTTAACCAATCTTTTATGCTGCAGTCCTTGCCACATTTTTTGTTTTTAACCAATCTTTTATGCTGCAGTCCCTAGCAGGTGACGTGGATTGGGAGAGTAGCCACCATAGGATAATGAGATATTTTTAAAAGTATAAATGTTTTATATTTTATGACAATCAAATATTGTCATTGATCTATTGTCACAAAACCCATACAAAGTATACTATGATAATGTTTATGACAAAGACAGAGTTTCGTCATAAATAGTTGTCATCATGTGAACGATCGTCATAAATAACCTGTATTTATGACAAATAGATGCTTTGTCATCTGGCAGTCGTCATAGAAGCCCAGATTTCTTGTAGTGTAGGGTTTAGAGATGAGAGCTCTCCTCTCTTCTCTAAACTAGAGTAGATATAGATAGTAGCGAGATGGAGAGCGAAGGAGGATTAGAGGAGAGGCCGGTCTGTCGGTTCTTCCTCCGGTTGTACTTCGTCATGATCAAGCTCTAATCAAGCTTGCTCATGGGATGACTCTGGTAATCTACTTCTAATTCATTATGCAATTACTAATCATGTATGTTCTGGTTCACAACTCTTTTGAGTACTTCTAATCTATAGGACGTTATAGGTTAGAGTTGTAGTATAGGTGTAAGCGTGGTGCTTAGACCTAGATTACTTGTGGATATCCCCTGTCTAGCTGGATCGTGTGGTAGGCCGCGTAGGTGACAGTTACGTTGGTCCTCTGTAGTCCACCTCTCGTTAGCAGGACGGGTAGGGTTTATCGGCCTATGGATAAGCATCCTTTGTGGTGTAATCTTATCACGTGGTTCGTCCCAGACATAGACATACCCCTTTGAAGTAGAGAAACCATAGTTATCCTCTCTATTCTGCTACCATCGCCCATATACTAGATTGCTCTACTCTCTATTCCCATATTATCACTCGCTGTTATCTTACCTTTAATATTGTTCTTATTCGATTCTACCATCTTTCCTATTTACACCTATTTACTTATCTTGGTTAAGTTAGAGCGTAGATCAGTTCTCCCGTTTCCCTGTGGATACGATAAAACCTTTAACTGGGTAAAAGCTTCAACGGTATCCGTGCGCTTGCGGATTATCTGTGTGCGTATAAGTACCATAGTACACTCTAGTGCCATGCTAGGGATGACAACCTAGTATTCAAGTGGTGTTAGCAAGTGTCAACAGAGCGGAGGGGAAGTTGGCCAGCCGGAGTGGATGGAGGTCACGGCGGCGCCATGGCCAGTGATGGCCGGAGTTGTTCAAGCGGGCGTTCTAGGGCACTAGAGGATAAACCAAGAGCACTGGGACATAGTGGAGCTCAAGGCGAACTTACCTAGGGCAAGGAGTAGAGCCGAGATCGACCAGAGAGTGCCCACGACGGCGGAAGGCGGACGGCGAGCTCCTGCACAGTTCGGCGAGATCAAACCATGCACAGAGAGGACGAAATCGGGAACGAAGGGTCTCGGTGACTTCGTAAGAGAGAAACGAAGCTCGGCGAGTCGCTTACAGTGCAAAAACACGACGCAACGGAGAATTGAGCTCGGCGTGGATCTTGGCGGCGCTGCGGCTTGGCTAGGGCTGAGAATCGCGCTAAGATTGGGGGTAGGGGAGTTCGGTGAGGGTCGGGGCGAGTATATAAAGGGGGAAAACGTGCAGAGCCAGGATTGCTCACACGAAATCGCGCACGGTGGTTGCGGCTCGGGCTCGTGTCCAGCTCGGACACGAGGTAGGGGACGACCCTGACTGCTAGGCCCCACCTGTCGGTGTCCCAGGGGCGCGGGACCCGCTCGTCAGCGGCGGCAGCGAGGTGGAGAGCGCGGCTCGCGGGCCGATCCAGCGTGGGCCGAGAATCTGGGCCGCGCGGGAAAGAAAGAAGAGAGGGGGAGGAAGGAAGCAGGCCGTGGGGGGGGGAAGAAGACTGGGCCGCGGTCCACGGCGCTGGCTGGGCCGAGCCCAAGAGTAGTGAGGGAGAGAGTATAACCTTTTCCTTTTTATTTCCTGTTTCCCTTTTCTTTTAAAAACAAACCTATTTCAAAACATTTTCAAAACCAAATTGGAATTCCTTTTTGACCTTTAGCCAAAACCACTCATCACAATAAATCCAATGCAGAGGCATGCATGCTCAAACAGGTTGTTAGCTCCTATGGTAAATTTTAATTTAAAGAAAAATATTATTTTTCCTATATTTCATGGGCACAACAATACACAATTTAACAATTTATCCTATTTTGGAAAATTGCAAATTTTGGGATGTTACAATTCTACCCCCCTTAAAATGAATCTCATCCTCGAGATTCGGTTGGTGCTTACTCAAACCACTGCGGGTATGTTTTTCTTAGATACTCTTCTCTTTTACAAATAGCCTCCTCTTCGGTGCACTGATTCCACTGGACTTTGTACATCCTGAAAATCCAACTACTGGTCACCCTTTCTGTTGTTTCCCAAATTCTTACCGGGTACTCTTTGTATGTGAAATCCGATTTAACAGTCAATTCTTCTAACGATATCTGCTCTTATGACACACGCAAGTACTTTTTAAGTTGAGACACATGGTAGACATCATACACTCCTCCTGAACTTTCAGGTAGCTCTATTTGGTAAGCCTCTTCGTTTCATATTTCTTACATCTTGAAAGGCCCGACATACCTTGGTGCTAACTTTCCTTTCATATTAAACCTCCACACACTTCTCTTAGGTGACACCTCCAAATACACATAGTTTCCCACTTCAGATCTAATTCTCTTCTCAGATGTCAACATAACTCTTATGTCGAGACTGTGCCACCCTCAGATTATCTCTGATCACTCTCAATTGCTGTTCTGCATCACTTAGAACTTTAGCCCAAACACTTGTGTTCTCCCACTTGATTTCAAATTAACAGGGTTCTACACTTACATCCATACAAGCTTTCAAAAGGCCCCCGCTGAAGGCTCTTCTACTAACTGTTGTTCTAGGAAAACTTCGCATATGGTAAATTCTTTGTACCATACTGCCATACACATGCTCACAACATATCTTCTAAGTAATCTTTACAGTTCCTGTGGTTCCCAAGTGAGTAATTAATAGAGCTCCTTTGGCAGTACTAGTGACATCGCCCAGTTCAACACTCAACCCTTCAAATTTCAGTGTCCTTTGAACTCCTCTAGCACACTCTTTATGTTCTGAGCATTCGCAAAGGCTTTTTCTCCTTCAAGTGATAGCATTTTTCCCAGTCATAACTCTTGATTCACTCAAATCCATCGATGATGTGACCAGCTCAAATCCAACTTCCTAAAGATGCCCTTTAGATTCTTACATTCTACATAGATATCACTCTTATATCCAAGAAGATAGTATCCCCATGCTCCACTATGGATACCTCCACATCATGTGCCAAGTGGTCAAACTCACTTAGTTGACTTATGGATAAGCCCTAACTTTTATTGTTTAGAGCACATCTAAAGTCTAGAGGGGGTAGAACAACTCTATTTGTCAATCTTTATAACACCTTCAATGAACCATTGATAGAATCTTATTATTCCAACTCAATCTCTTAGTCACTCTTATGTCAAGATCACATTGGCTCCAACAAACCTAAGATAGCTTCTTGCCATATCTATAAAACTCTAAGTCTCATTCACTTTCCTTTGGTGGTTTCCAACTCTTGCATCTTGAACTTTCTTAAGTCCATCATTAAAGATGACGTCTCCTAGATGACCACTAGAACATACTCGTCGTGCTCTCTTTAGCAATGAAGTCTTTTGGGTCTCCATAGAATCAACAGCAGTTGTAGCATATCCACTTCCTAAGCTGTCAAGTGACCAATTTCACTAACTTGAGCCAAGATAGATGATTATAATCATTGGATATTATTGATGCAAAACTGATCTGCAAACACAAAGGGCTAATACCCGATTCAAACGTTAAGGCGTGCCAGCCGATTTGACCTTGCTATCGGCAAAGGTGATAACTCGAATACTTTAGTCCTGACAACAGCGATGCGCCCGGATGTCACGGCTAAGAGGTACTCACGCGGAACTTGAGAACACGCCGAGCTTAAGTCGACGAATTCCTAAGAACTCGTAACAAAAGGAAAAAGTATGACAAAGTCGTCGAAAAGTAAATGCTGGAATATGAGTAAAAACGTGTGTTTGATTCATTCATTGATTTTTTATTACAAGGCCCTAGGGTCTATATTTATACCCTGCTCAAAGAGCTACAACCAGACACGATTAGAATTCGAATTCCAAATTACACGGAATCCGTATACAAAACGATGCAAATAATTAAGGAAATAACAAAACTATCCCTCGTGACAAACCGAAACTCCTCCACATAACGACCGGCAGCTTCCGGACTCCCTCTTTGCATCATCGGCAGACCCTTTGCCATAGTCATCGGCAGACTTTCTTATCTAGCCATCGGCACCATATTACTGCCTGTGGACTTAGTCACGTTCAACTTCTCCCTCATCGGCAACCATCCTCATCGGCAACCCACTCTGTAAACATCGTACTGCCACCTTATCCTGCCATCCTAGACACGTGCCCAAAAACGGTGTCAACACATGCCCCCCAGTTTCGGAGTATAAAACTGTTAATGCTCCGAAATTCTCTGCAGTAATGATGCCTTTTCCCGCAATTAATGCTCCTAATGTGGTAACCGACAACCTCAATCTGAACAACTCTGATCCTATTCCTCCGCAGATTTCTCGAAATCCCCAACTTCCTAAACGGGCATTTTTCTCAGCCGTACATCGGCAACAATACCGTTACAAAGATCTGCCGATGTTCTGACCAGGATATTCGCACAAACGGTTACTTCCCCTCTATCCGCCCATCGGCAATATGACCGTTATAGAATATTGCCGATGGACCGACCAGGAGATCTCGCACAGTAAAATATCTTCAGATAATGACCGCTTCCCGTCAAATCACCTGCACAATCCCTGGATTACCGTGCGAACAGTTACCATATCCACCTGAGTACCCTCGGATTTCTCGGATGCGGCAAAGAGATAAGTCGGATTTGCCCTTGCCCATTTTGTCCTATAAATAGTTCCTTCTTGGGTACTCCTTCCCCATCACACCATTCTACTACCCAACTTTACTTTTCCAGCGGTGGCGCCACCAAAAACTCCCAAGGTCTCCGACAAGTACCCCTCTTCACCAACTCTGGCGCCTTCAAACGCTTCCTTCGCAGCAAGATGGCCGTTGGGTTCGTCGTCCCTGAGGTCAAATCTCCACCCCGTCTTCTGTATTTTTCTTCATATCCCTGTTCACTCGCAATTCATTTTACTGAACATCTTCCTTTTCTTTCCTCTTTGTATTTCTTTTTACGCCCAAAATCACTAGGAATTGTCCAACAAAATTGTCATCCCCACCGATCAACCACACCTTCAATGCCTCGGCCCTCTAGGGGACCCAGATCCAACTGACCTTATCAACGCAGAAACCAACAGGATCCCCTTCAGAGCCGAAAATTTTTCCTTAGATCTGTGGAAGGACACCTTCCGCTCTTGGCCCAGCCCAACTATAGGGTGGAAAGACTGGATCTTGAGGGTCAGCAACTCTAATGAAGTTCAGTGGGGTGAAAGGAATCTAGCCCAATGGATTAGATTGTCTATTGCCGATATGCATAGGAACGAGTCACTGCTGATAGCTGCATCCTACTTTTGGTCAGACACCCTCAATGCTTTTGCCTTTGGCCACGGCCCTGCTTCTCCTACTCTTGCCGATGTAGCCATGCTTACTGGTCTAGATATATCTTCTGCCGATAGCACCCACTTTTTTGATACTGCCCCTAGTGCCAAAGTGGAGACTCGCGCTATCGGCGGTTGGTCGGGGTACATTCAGAAGTACCGTGGGAAAGGATCTGTCACCATAAAGGAACAAACCACCTTTCTGAACTTGTGGCTGGACAAGTTTGTATTCTGTGGTCGATCGGCAGGACCGACTTCTGTCTACCTATCGGCAGCAGAAAGACTGGCTAACGGTGGCCGATTCCCTCTCGGCCGATACTTGCTTGGCGCTGCTTACCACCTTCTCCATCAAGTAGCCCAGAAACTTCTGCTCGGCCAATCCACTGGCAACTTGGGAGGCCCCTGGTGGTTTGTCAACATGTGGCTCAATCTGCATCTGCACAAGCGTCTCAACTTCAACCTGTTCACACAGCGTTTCCCAAGAGATATAGCTGAAAACCATGTATTGGGTGAAGAGGAATCGGCAACACGCGCCCCCTTGAACTTTGGCGAAGCTGTCATAGTTCTGCCTGGTTCAGGGGGTAATCCAGATTAGATCGGCCGATTCTTCCAGACTCTGTATGAGGGTTTGACCAGAGACGAACGACCATGGTTGGCTTATGATGACCCAGATAGCATGCTCCCTCTGACCTTCAATCCATTTGATGAAGCTCTCGACAGGGACAATGAGGCGATGATGGCAATTGTGACTCCCAGAATCATTCCAGTGAATTTCTTTGGTAGCACAAAAACCTCCCCTCAAACTTACGAATTTTACAATCCATCGGCATTAGCTCGCCAGTTAGCTTTCGGCCAGTTGCCGATTGCACTTCCTTATGCCGATGTGATAAAACCCAGAGAAACTATCAACAACCTTCTTGAGTGGACTCGAGCAGCCCAACTACCACCAAACGCCGATATAGATGTAGATCTGTCAGAATGGGTTCCGGCTGCTTTTATCACTCAGGCATACAAGTTATGGTGGGCAGAATGGAAAGAGCATCTATTCTGCAGATCGGCACTTTCATACCGCGGCATGATTGACTCCGAATACGAAGTTCCTGATGACACTGTAAGTAACTCAAACCAACATTTCATTTTCTCAATATTACCTCCATCGGCAGCTTACCCTTGTATTCCTTTTGCAAGTTGACAATATTCCTCCATTGGTTAGCAGGAGTGGCAGGCCGATCGACTTGTTTCCATCAGGCCCGATTTCCTCAATCGGCCACAATGCTCCCACTCTAGCTTCCATCGTGCATCGGGGTGCACGCCTCAGGAAAGTCACCACTAGAAGAACCCAGACATCACCAACGGTAGCTGCTCCCACTCTTGCGCGGGCTTTCAAGGCAATTTGTCAAATCTTTTCCTTTATGCTGACTATCTTTATATCGGCTATATTTATGCTTATAAACTCTTGTTCATTATTGCAGCAAACCGGCGCATCGGCGAAAGCCAGGCGTGAGAGTACCGATGCCCCCCAGTCTAGCCAACCCAAGAGAAAGGGCACCACGGGTGCTAAGACTGGAACAAAGCGCCAGAAGGTAGCAATTCCCCCTCCTCCTCTGATATCTCCAATTCCGGTGGAGTCTTCTCCTTCTTCTCCAGAAGCCCAGCCACAGCAAGCACCATCTCCCCCACCTATGCAGGAAGCACCACAGATAGAAGAACCCCAACAGGAAGGATCTCAAACAGAAGATACATCAGCTGACATGGGTGAACAAACAACTGGCCCGGTGGGTCCAGTTATACCATCGGCAGTTCTCCCGATTCAGACAACCGTTGTCCCTCCTCCAGGTAACATACTTTAACAATATCGCTACCGATGAACTTATTCTTATTTAGTCTCATAACTCCTTTTGTCTTCTTTCAGTTGATATCGTTCCATCGGCAATCTCAGCCGATCAACCTGTAGCTCCATCGGCATCTTTGGCCGATCAGCCTGCAGCTCCGTCAGCACTTCTCAGTCAAAGACAAGAGATCGCCTTGAAGCAAGTAAGTCACCGTTTACCGTTAGCACTATTTGCCGATTCTCTGAGTATGAGCTAATTTTGCTTTCCCTCCCAGGAACAAGATTCTCCCGATAGCCTGTTCTCCTTCGCCATCGATCTCTCTGAAGAAGAAGGTGAAGAAGCAAGCTCTTCTCAGACGGTCGGCATCACATCGGCAGAGATCAGGGTCAGGCTGGAAGAATTGTCAGCTCTCCTTCACCAGGACACAGCGCAATTGGTTGATGATTCCGACCCTACCAAGACCCTGTTCAGAACTCTCAGAGGCCAAATCCCAGCCGATGTTGAAGAAATCCTGTTCCAAGCCGCTCATCTGGAGAGTCGCCAGCTGCAGTACCAGAGAGCTTCTCGGCGTCTTGCCGATAGAGCCGCTCAGACTCAACTCTCCGATGAAATGAGGAAAGAGAAGCTTTTGACCGATGAGAAGCACAAGAACATCGGTATCCTGAGATCTTCTGGAGATGCGCTGAAGCAGAAGATATCCGATCTATCGGCAAGAAAAGAATCCCTGTTGGCGGAACTCAAGGAAGTAGAGAACGCTCTGTCCCAAGCCCAACAGGAAGAGAGCCAATTGCCAGAGACCATCAGGCTTCTTGAACACGTGCGAAATGCTCATGGTCGCAAGGCACTTCAACTGAAGAAGAAGCTGAAGCCGATAGAAGGTTCTGCCGATGATGACATCAAGGAGATAGAAGCAGCCAACCAAATTCGGCTACGCGCTATATCGGCAATCCAGACGCTGCTTAACACATAGAGTTTCCACCGGCATTATATCTGCGCTTTCCTGCTTCCTCAGCTTTTAGTCTAGCCGATAGGACTGTTAGGCACCTAAACTTTTGAAACACCAAGTCTTGTCCCCAAGCATTTGGATCCAGCCGATAGGAGTGTTATCGGCACCTAAACTTCTATGCATCGACCCATATACTGGGGTAGTACTTCTTTAAATATTTGCCGTTTAATGCTCTGGGAAATTCAATTCCTTCGAGGGTTTCTAGAATGTAGGCATTACCAGGAGCCGATCGACTTATCCGATAAGGACCCTCCCAATTAGGAGACCACTTTTCAAACTTCGAACTTTTGGTCCCAATTGGTAAAATTAATTTCCATACCAAATCCCCATCGGCAAACTCTTTAGCCTTCACTTTCTTATCATACCATCTAGCAACTCTCTTCTTATTTTCTTCTATACTCATTAAAGCTTTTAACCGATGCCCTGCTAGATCATCCAATTCATCGGTCATCAAAGTGGCATAACCATCGGAAGTTAATTGATCTTGAAAAGATAATCGCCTAGATCCAGCCTTAATTTCCCAAGGCAACACTGCATCATGTCCATACACCAATTGATAGGGTGATACTTTGGTCGATCCATGACAAGCCATCCGATAAGACCACAATGCTTCATTTAATAATGTATGCCACCGCTTAGGATTTTCTTCAATCTTTCGTTTAATAAGCTTGATAATTCCTTTGTTAGACGCTTCGGCCTGCCCATTGGCTTGAGCATAATAAGGAGAAGAATTCAACACTTTAATTCCCATACCGATTGCGAATTCATCGAACTCCCCCGATGTGAACATGGTGCCCTGATCGGTAGTAATCGTTTGGGGAATCCCAAATCGGTAAATAATATGCTCCTTCACAAAATCAATCATATTGGCCGATGTGACTTTCTTCAAAGGAATAGCTTCAACCCACTTAGTGAAATAGTCAGTGGCAACTAGAATGAACTTATGCCCTTTGCTAGATGGTGGATAAATCTGGCCGATCAGATCGATGGCCCATCCCCGGAACGGCCAAGGCTTTATTATAGGATTCATAGCCGATGCGGGTGCTCTCTGGATATTACCAAACTTTTGACAACCTTGACATCCCTTGAAATATTTAAAACAATCTTCAAGTATGGTTGGCCAAAAATATCCATTCCTTCGAATCATCCACTTCATCTTAAAAGCTGACTGATGCGCTCCACACACTCCTTCATGGATTTCCCCCATCAAACTTCTAGCTTCATCATCACCCAAGCATCGGAGAAGAATTCCGTCGATAGTTCGATAATACAATTCATTTTCAAGGAGCACATACTTGGTTGCTTGAAATCGAACCCGTCTTTCAACTTTTTTGGATGGATCTTTTAGATAATCAATAATTTCTTTCCTCCAATCACCGGCACCGACTGCCGATGTCGCATTAATCATTGGCTGATATCCCGAGGCATGCTGAGCTAACCGATTAGCGTCTTCATTATGCAATGGGGGAACATGCTCCAATCGGAAATCCTTGAATTCCTTTAACAGTTGCATACTTCTCTCGAAATAAGTTATGAGAACTTCACTTCAGCATTCATAGCTTCCGGCCAATTGATTTATAACCAACATAGAATCCCCGAATATTTCAACAGCATCAGCACGAACTTCTCTTAACAACTCCAATCCCTTGATCAGAGCCTGATACTCAGCCTGATTATTTGTTATTGTGGCAACAATCGGCAAGGAAAACTCATACTTCCTCCCCTTAGGGGAAACTAATACAATGCCGATTCCTGCCCCCCGGTCACAGGTAGATCCATCAAAGAAGAGCGTCCAGGGTACAATTTCCAAGGTTTCCACTAGACCGCAATGCTGAGTCACAAAATCGGCCATAATCTGCCCTTTGACTGCCTTAGCCGATTCGTAACGCAAATCGAACTCCGACAGCGCTAAAATCCATTTACCGATCCTACCACTCATAATCGGCATAGATAGCATGTATCGGACCACGTCATCTTTGCAAACAACAGTGCATTCGGCCGATAACAGGTAATGTCTCAGCTTGATACATGAAAAATATAAGCATAAGCATAGTTTCTCAATGGCCGAATACCTGGTTTCAGCATCAATCAACCTCCTACTCAAATAATAAATTACCCTTTCTTTCCCTTCAAATTCTTGAACTAAAGCTGAACCGATAACCGATCCATCGGTAGATAAATACAATCTGAAGGGCTTCCCTTGTTGAGGTGGAACTAGAACTGGAGGATTTACTAGATACTTCTTGATTTCATCCAGAGCCAACTGGTGTTCTTCTCCCCAAATAAACTCTTGATCGGCTTTCAATTTAAGAAGAGGACTGAAAGCACGAATCCTACCAGACAAATTCGATATAAATCTCCTGATAAAATTTACCTTGCCGATCAAGGATTGGAGCTCGGTTTTGTTGGTAGGGCCACTATTTTATTGATGGCATCAATAGATCTTCGACTAATTTCAATACCCCTCTAATGTACCATGAAACCAAGAAACTGCCCTGCCGATACACCAAATGCACACTTGTTGGGATTCATCTTCAATCCATGCTTCCTTGTGCACTCTAACACTTTTTGTAAATTGGCAAGATGCTTTGAGAAATCTCCAGCCTTAACCACCACATCATCAATATAAATCTCCACGAGCTTGCCGATGAACTCATGAAATATAAAATTCATAGCCCTTTGATAAGTAGCACCAGCATTCTTCAACCCAAAAGTCATGACTATCCATTCAAATAGCCCAACATGACCAGGACACCTGAATGCGGTTTTTGGAATATCCTCCTCCGCCATGAATATTTGATTGTAACCTGCATTACCATCCATGAAGCTGATGACCTGATGACCAGCCGCAGCATCAACCAGTAGATCGGCGACAGGCATTGGGTATCCATCCATCGGCGTAGCTTTATTGAGATTCCTGAAATCAATGCACACCCGAAGCTTCCCGTTCTTCTTGTAAACCGGAACAACATTGGAAATCCACTCGGCATACCGACACTGCCGAATAAACTTAGCTTCAATAAGTTTGGTGATTTCGGCCTTAATATCAGGTAGAATGTTAGGATTACATCGGCGTGCTGGTTGCTGATGTGGCCGAAATCCAGACTTGATGGGTAACCGATGTTCAACAATTGATCGGTCTAAACCAGGCATCTCGGTATAATCCCAAGCAAAGCAATCTTTATATTCCTTTAACAAACTAGTCAATTGTTGCTTACTCTCAGGATCTAATTTAGCACTAATAAAAGTAGGCCTAGGCTTATCACCACTACCTATATCTACTTTTACCAAATCATCGGCCGATGTGAATCCCTGGCCTAATTTTCCATCATCGGCGAATCTATCCATTAAAAACCGTCGTCAGAACCGACTGCTTGGATCGGTGGAATCTCATAATCGGCAACTTTGAGAAAATCTTTCTCCCAAACTTCTCCTGAAATGCACCTGGTCCTTTCGTAAGTATCCGCTTCTGCCGATGCGATAACATAAGAAGAATCTCCTGGGACAATCTCAATCTTGTCACCTACCCACTGAACCAAGCATTGATGCATTGTAGATGGGATACAACAATTGGCATGAATCCAATCTCTTCCCAATAATAAGTTGTAAGCACCTTTTCCGCTGATCACGAAAAAAGTTGTCGGCAAGGTTTTGCTGCCGATGGTCAACTCTGCACATATCGCCCCCTTGACTGGAGACACGTTTCCTTCAAAGTCTTTGAGCATCATATCGGTCTTGGTCAAATCTTGATCCCCTTTCCCAAGCTTCCGATATACTGCATACGGCATAATATTAATAGCAGCTCCACCATCAACTAGGATCTTGGTCATTGGCTGCCCATCAACCCTTCCTTTGAGGAACAGAGCTTTAAGATGCTGCCTCTCGTCATCGGCAGGTTTCTCAAAGATAGCCGTCATCAGATCCAGAGCCAACTGAGCTATCTGATCAGAAAATTCCAACTCATCATCACTGGCTGGTGCAAGAAACTCCATTGGCAACATGAAGACCATGTTGACGCCTGCCGATGGACCTTCCCTCTTAGTGTCTGACGGCTGCCGACTTCCAGAGTTCTCTCCCTTGTTTAGCTCTTCTTGCCTTTCACGTTGCAATCTCCTTTTCTGTGTCTTGGTTAATCCTCCAGGGCACCATGGAGGAAGTGGCCTTTGCCTTGCCGTCGGGCGTCGGTTCTCCCTTGACTCCATACGATGCGTGTTAGCATCCCTGCAAAATATGAATTCATCGGGAACCCGCGCATCAGCCATTTCCTCGAGCTCTTCTTGGTTCCTGGGAAAATACTGGACACGGTCACTAAGTCTGTCGTGCCCACTAAATCTACCCCCCAGCCGGTCATGAACTGACACCCTTCCTCTGATCGGCCCATTAAATCGCCGTTCATCATCATGATAATGCCGATCGATCCTATCGTACCGATCATAACCGTTGCACTCAGGGCAGTCTCTGACAGTAGGAAGCTTGATATTTTCCTCCCAACAATGGATGAAGAATGGACAATTCCAATGATCCCTGTGCCGATTCCACTCCTGTCGGCGTCTTTCTTCTTCCCGTCGATAATCTTCCTGCTGGCGCCGATACCGATCTTCCCGTTGTTGCCAATTTTCTCGAGGCCTTCTATGAGTTATGACGATACCAGATCGAGGAGGCCTTCCTGAGCTAGTTCCTTCCTGGACCAAGCCCTTACTTCTTGCATCGGCAGTAGTAACTTGATGCTGAGGATCTACCGATGCACTCTTCTCAGCTGTCTCCGATGTTAAGACCTTAGCCTTCCCCTTAGCATCCAATATGTTTGTCGGGAAAGGATGTTGGTCTATCTTCATCGGCTTCTGGGCTTTGGAACTGTCAAACTTGATTCTCCCTGACTCTATAGCCGATTGCAGCTGCTGTCTGAATACTTTGCACTCGTTGGTGTCATGGGAAGTTGCATTATGCCACTTGCAATATCTCATCCTCTTCAACTCTTCTACCGATGGGATCACATGGTTAGGTGACAGTTTGATCTGACCTTCCTGAAGTAGAAAGTCAAATATCCTATCAGCCTTAGCGGTGTCAAAAACAAACTTCTCTGGTTCCTTCTGCCCAAAAGGACAAGACATCGGCTTCTTGTTTTTTACCCACTCTGCCAAGCCGATTACTGGTTCTTCATCAGAATCTGAGCTTGTTGCTTCATCGACAAATGACACTTTCCTATTCCATGCTCTTTTAGGCTCGAAAGGCTTGATGTCTTGATCAAAAATCCTCTGCACCAAATGACTTAAACTTTCGAACTCCTGAGAGGCATACTTATCCCTGATATGTGGCAACAAACCCTGGAAAGCCAAATCGGCTAGCTGCCGATCATCCAGAACCAAGCTATAGCATTTATTCTTGACCTCTCGTATCCTCTGCACAAAACCCTCAACCGACTCATCATTACGTTGCCTCAACTTGACCAAGTCGGTGATCTTCTTCTCATGAACCCCCGAGAAGAAGTATTTGTGGAATTGCTTCTCTAGATCGGCCCAAGTAATTACTGAGTTGGGAGGTAATGATATGAACCAAGTAAAGGCCGATCCAGACAATGATGATGAAAATAGACGAACCCTCAATTCGTCCCTGTTACCAGCCTCTCCACATTGAATGATAAACCTGTTGACATGCTCCATGGTTGACGTGTCGTCCTGCCCGGAAAACTTTGTAAAATCCGGTACCTTGTACCGATGTGGAAGCGGGATCAAATCATACGCGGGAGGATACGGTGTCCGATAAGAGTAAGTGTTGACTTTGGGTTTTATCCCAAATTGTTCCCTCATTACTTCAGCAATCTTATCGGCCCAATATGCATCGGCATCTTGCCGATGAGGCGGCTGCGGATCTGGCACTTGGTGGCGAACCTCCACGTGTCTGTTCGGGACGTGATCTGCACGGAACATTGTATTGATCACCTGTCCTCCAATCTGCGGACCACCAAACTGCTGTCCACCGATTGGCTGTCCTCCGAGTTGCTGTCCAAAATTCATTGGCTGGTTGGGAATCCCCTGACCTTGGAATCCGAGATAGACCTGCCCTTGCTGGAACCCTATAGTCTGGTAACTCTGCTGGGGCGATTGTGGAAAGGCTTGCTGTCCAAGCCATCCATTATTAGCGTTCATCGGCATAGGTGCTGCCGATGATTGGTAATTGGGTACCGTCGTTGAATTGACATACCCCGACTGAGCCATAGACCTCTGTTGCATCAGCATTGACTCTGCCGATGCGTTGGGCATCTGGAACATTGAATCTTGAGGATTTCTAGTGTGAGGCCTTGCAGTAGTAGTTGTGGTATACCGAGGACTCTGGTTCACCGGCGCATTGGGAGGTGCCGATGTCATAGGAGTTTTGCCCCTCATGTCAGTTATTTGTGATGTTCCCGGTGTCAACTCTGGAGGAATACCGTAACCCCACCAGTTGGGAGGAAGAGTCAACCCTGACATTGCCGATGCCAACATATCTGTTGTCAGTTTATGCTGCCCAACTGAAATTTGTGGGTTGGTTGTCATCGGCATAGATAGTGCACCAGTAGTCCCCGATGTACTTGGAGGGACGGCAGATTGTGCACTTGCAGTCGTCAAGGTAGCCGATGGAGCCGTGACCTCTGGTGCCGTTGGCTGATGATGGGAGGGGCCCACATAATCTGGTGGGATTTGTCCTTCCTTGAAAGTTCTTGCCACGGCATTGAAAACCATATTAGACAGTACACCAGCTTGGTTAATCAACGCTCGATTGATGGCATTGTCAACCATATCTTGAAGCTTGCCAGGATTGGCGTCAAAGGTAACCTGCCGTGGTGCCGGCAGTGCATCTTTCTGGACCACTTCGCCGCTCCTGTTTATGCTGAAAGACCTCAGGCACTGCTGCTTGAACTCTTCCATGGCTTGGGCAATAGCTTTCTTCTGCTCATCCTTGAGGTTGGCCTCCGTCACGGGGATGACGTTCTCTTGATCGAGGTCAGAGATCGACATGTTGATCTTGATCTTGAATCCCGTCCCACCGGGCGTGCCAAAAGATGTGTTGATGCAAAACTGATCTGCAAACACAAAGGGCTAATACCCGATTCAAACGTTAAGGCGTGCCAGCCGATTTGACCTTGCTATCGGCAAAGGTGATAACTCGAATACTTTAGTCCTGACAACAGCGATGCGCCCGGATGTCACGGCTAAGAGGTACTCACGCGGAACTTGAGAACACGCTGAGCTTAAGTCGACGAATTCCTAAGAACTCGTAACAAAAGGAAAAAGTATGACGAAGTCGTCGAAAAGTAAATGCTGGAATATGAGTAAAAACGTGTGTTTGATTCATTCATTGATTTTTTATTACAAGGCCCTAGGGTCTATATTTATACCCTGCTCAAAGAGCTACAACCAGACACGATTAGAATTCGAATTCCAAATTACACGGAATCCGTATACAAAACGATGCAAATAATTAAGGAAATAACAAAACTATCCCTCGTGACAAACCGAAACTCCTCCACATAACGACCGGCAGCTTCCGGACTCCCTCTTTGCATCATCGGCAGACCCTTTGCCATAGTCATCGCAGACTTTCTTATCTAGCCATCGGCACCATATTACTGCCTGTGGACTTAGTCACGTTCAACTTCTCCCTCATCGGCAACCATCCTCATCGGCAACCCACTTTGTAAACATCGTACTGCCACCTTATCCTGCCATCCTAGACACGTGCCCAAAAACGATGTCAACAGATATCTCCAGAGACAACTTCTCTCTTCATGGTAAATTGAAAGGGCATTATCCTATTATATCAAGGTACTACCCCCCTTAAGATGAGATAGGTCGTGGGACAGTGTGGACTAGCTCTCATATTCTTTTGAGATGATACACATCATATAGTCTTTTAAATTTACTGTACCAAGTCTCATGATCCGGAGTGGGTTTCATCACTTAGTTCCAACTATTGGTACCTCTATCATAGTTGAATTGCTTTGCTCTCACATCCCATGTATAACTTCGTAGACTTTGGTGTCACCTGATTCTCATAAGCGCCACTTCCAAGCTATGAGTAGTGGCAATGACCTATATCTCCATCCATATTAGCACACTTCAATGGAACTATTTCTTGCATCAAAAACCAAATTTACCAAACACTTGAAGTCCTTATCGATGATCCAACATTAACCAATTCTTCTCCTTGTAACTCCTTTGATAAGACTACCCCCTTAGAAAAGGTAAACTAGGGGCTTAAATGGGTAGTTTAGTCCATCTTTCGAGTGGGTTCCTTATCATTAGATCTTCTAATACCGAAGAGAAACTCATGTGTACTGATATGTACAAGTAATCTGAAATTCCTCACGATATGAAATCACCAGCACAGTAAAATAGGCATAACTCCTTTTCTGTTAATCCAATAAGGTCTTAGCTTATACCGTTAGAAACCTTATCAAAATCCCTACAACTTTCATATAGAAGGCTTCCTTAGTTTCTGTCTTTAAACCTAGGTAAAACAGCCCAACATGCTATCCATCCCGACAATGTCTCAGCATCGATACAACAATTTGCAGAAGTCATATCTCGAACTGCTTAGATCATATGGGGACGAGTCTTACATGATTGAAAAGCTTATTAAGTCCTCCACAACTTCTGTATATCCCACTTTTCCAGATTCTGATGTTAAGTTGGCTGAAAATAGGAACTAACTAGAACTGTCCAGATTTTGAAACTGTGCAGAAACTTCAACTTGTAGATGTCATAACTCACGTCCTAATAATCCGATAAAGTTGCAGTTTGCATCGTTGGAAAGCTTATCAAATGATCTGCAACTTTATTACAGAACCCTTTTCCAAATTCTATAGTTACATTTGTCCAAAACAGTTGGCAACTGAAACTGGTCCAGATTCCTGACAGCTCAACTGTACCATCTTGTGATTTTCGTAATTCCCAAACCAGAACAGCAATAGGGGTGATTCTTGCGGTCCGAGAAGGATCTTGAAGTCTACTATCTCCCAGAATTTTCACATGATTTTATGGTCCTCCAAGAATAGGGATTTGAACTAAAGAAGATTAGTTGCTCCCAAAAGACAAGGTAGAGAAAACAAGAGAAACTAAAACCCATCTATTTATTTCATTAATCCTTATACCTTAGGCCTATAAACTAAATGAAATTATGGAGAAACCTAGAAAATCATTGCACTCATTCAAAAATCCAAATCAAGCATAAGCACTAAGACAAACCAACCAAACATTAAAGGTTCACAAAGCACACATATTTGATTAGACTCAACTTTTGCTACTAACGTTTATTACAAAGAGGGACTTCCTACTTCTTAAACACGGTGTGCCTACAACGGCATCCAGGGTAGCATCTCTTCTGTGGAGTTAAGCGAGGTATGTCCTCCACCTCGTTGATCTTAGGTAAACCACCACGACTTCTCCACTCATCAATCTCATCAAGGGCTTCCTCATAGTGTCGCCTTACTTCTGCCAATTCCAGTTGACTGTCTTCCAACTTTTGATGCATGACTTGGATAGTCACAGCCATCTCCTTTAGTTGTTCATTCTGCTCCAAGTAGGGGTCAGCCATCAGACAATGCAAAGTGCCTGGTGGACAACGAGGAAGATACTTGTGTTTGCCATTCTTCCTCTCTTCGTAGTGCTTTCCATGATATGCCAGAAGAGCTTGATGGGCAGCATCAGATATGCTAGCATGCTTACTGAAGCGATCACTGAGAGACGAGTGAATGGATTCCACCACGCGTGAACCAGTAAACTCATTCCACCTCGTGATGTGTGCTTCTGTGCTCCAGTGGCTCTCATACTTAGGATGAGTCCACTTAGTGCACTTATATTCCACCTTGGCTTGCTGTTCACGATAGTGGTCTTGTAGTATACGCACAAGACGAGGGTGAAAGAAATCTTCGCCACTAAAGGTTGTGGTAAAGTACTCCTTCCGCCAACAAGTATGTCTTGATGGGACAGGGCAAGCTTCTTCATACTCTAGTTTCGTTAAGCCATAGATACCCCGAGTTAAGCATGGTCTTCCAGAGTTGCTGCGAGCAATCTTCTCGTTACGAACCATCTATGGAATTAGACCAAGAGTAAGTTTGAATAGAAGCAATAATTTTATAATAGAATTAGATGATAGAAGCATAAGAATTTTAGCAAATAGCAAGGGTGAGATAGTAAGCATGAATGTAGTGAAGCAAAGATGACTAAAACGACCATTACTATCTAGGCTTGCGTCCTACAGTCAGCATTGCTCTGATACCACTTTGTAGCACCCTGTTTTAAGAACAAAACCAGATACACACTATATGTGAGCCTAGGAAGTCAAATCTCACATATAGCCACAAATAGGGGTAATATCAATAGACAATGCTTATATATAACGAAGTTAATATAAAAGATATAACCTTAAATAGTAAACAGCAGAAAGACTCTCCGTTCTTCAGGCGAAAGCTCCAAATCCATAGGGACAACTGACTGGTTGAGCACAAGCCTAAACTCTTCTCCAAACTAGCAATCTGGTACCCATCCGGGATTTTTATCCAAATAAATTGTAAAGGCAAGCGTAAGTATATCTCGTACTCAGCAAGAATAACATAGGGTTCATGAGGCTCAAAGGCTAGACACTGGTTTAACTGCATGTAGCTTTTAGTTGTCACAATTATAGCATATGAGTAGCATCAAGTTGTCAAGTCCCATAGTAAACTCATTATCAAGTAAAGTGAATAAAGAATAGCATAAACATATTAACAATAATAACATTAATGATTTGCCATTATTGATCATTTATTCTGTATTGGTCCAAGGCCGCTCGTGACCGTGAGCACGACTGATATATCAGTTTTACACTCTGCAGAGGTTGTACACTTTCACTGTGAGTCGTGATTTACCCTTTCGCCCGAGGTAGCTAATCTCTTAACCCCCTTCCTAGGGAGGCCGGCAGGGTTCACTATGAAGCCTTTCAAAGGTTCGTCTAACAAGTTAGGGCCGCTTGGTTTCATTAGTCAGTCCATGTGATTCACCCACAGGAATCCACGGTCTGCTATTCCCCATTTGTGCCACAAGGGTAACCACTAACAAGCTAGAAAAGGTCCTCATACTGAGCTAAAGCCAGAGCCATGTAGCCCTCACAGTTGTACTGTATGTCCTGGATGCTCATATACAGATAAGTCCTTATGGAGAGAAACTAGAGCACCATAGGATAGCCCAATGCTCCAGACCTCTTTTCCAAAGTTGCTAAAAAATTCCTCTTTTAATGTTTATTGCATATTCTATTAATCAAATTACAAGATCATGGTTTGGTGGAGCACTAGCATAAGCTACCCAATGCAATACCATAGGTGACAAGGTACAGGATCAATACTAGGAAATCCTTAACAAAGAGACACATGCAATATAAATTGTGTGATTAAAGTTATTAGGAAACAAGGATGATCCCATGCTATACTTGCCTTGAAACTCAGATCCTTCTTTTAGTTCCAAACCTTCCACAAACGGCTTCTTGATCACCATGTAAAAGCTCACCGACTAAACTCAGTCATCACATCAACAACAATCATCCAGAGGCAATCATACAAGCAAACAAATCTAGAATTAGAACAATACACCAACAGTAGAAAATAAAGATAAAAAGTTTATAAAACGAATCTACATCGCTCTACGATCACACAGACGTAAAGATCACGAAAATCGGAGCTATAGCGAAGAAGTTTTGATTTTCCTAAGATTTTCTTTAGAAAGATAATTAATTAAATAGGATCACGAAAATAAAAAGTTACAAACTTGTAAAACAATGAGACTAACATGTAGGTCTTGTGATTACGAATCTATCACAATTTGAACGAAGCAAAACGGAGTTTCTATGAGTATGATAAGATCAATGGCAAAACTGTAATTTTGAGAAAGCGTATTTTGAATCTGCGCGAACGGGAATACGCTTTCGGAGTTAGAAAACGCATTCTGGAAATCTGCAAAGGACTACGGGTTGACTCTTTAAAAACATGGAGGGCTATTTTGCAAAACGTGCGGCCGAAGGGGTATCCTTCAACTGGGGCTGTTGGATCGGGGATGGACGGCTGGGATTAGATTAGAGAGGGGAGGGGAAGTTGGCCGGCCGGAGTGGATGGAGGTCACGGCGGTGCCATGGCCGGTGATGGTCGGAGTCGTTCAAGCAGGCGTTCTAGGGCACTAGAGGATAAACCAAGAGCACTAAGACATAGTGGAGCTCAAGGCGAACTTACCTAGGGCAAGGAGTAGAGTCGAGATCGACCAGAGAGTGCCCGCGATGGCGGAAGGCGGACGGCGAGCTCCTGCACAGTTCGGCGAGATCAAACCATGCACAGAGAGGACAAAATCGGGAACGAAGGGTCTCGGCGACTTCGTAAGAGAGAAACGAAGCTCGGCGAGTCGCTTACGGTGCAAAAACACGACGCAACGGAGAATTGAGCTCGGCGTGGATCTTGGCGGCGCTGCGGCTTGGCTAGGGCTAAGAATCGCGCTAAGACTGGGGGTAGGGGAGTTCGGCGAGGGTCGGGGCGAGTATATAAAGGGGGAAAAACGTGCGGAGCCAGGATTGCTCGCGCGAAATCGCGCGCGGTGGTTGCGGCTTGAGCTCGTGTCCAGCTCGAACACGAGGTAGGGGACAACCCTGACCGCTGGGCCCCACCTGTCGGTGTCCCAAGGGCGCGGGACCCGCTCGTCCACGGCGGCAGCGAGGTGGAGAGCGCGGCTCGCGGGCCAATCCAGCGTGGGCCGAGAATCTAGGCCGCGCGGGAAAGAAAGAAGAGAGGGGGAGGAAGGAAGCAGGCCGTGGGGGGGAAGAAGACTGGGCCGCGGTCCACTATGCTGGCTGGGCCGAGCCCAAGAGCAGTGAGGGAGAGAGTAAAACCTTTTCCTTTTTATTTCATGTTTCCCTTTTCTTTTAAAAACAAACCTATTTCAAAACATTTTCAAAACCAAATTTGAATTCCTTTTTGACCTTTAGCCAAAACCACTCATCATAATAAATCCAATGCATGCTCAAACAGGTTGTTAGCTCCTATGGTAAATTTAATTTAAAGAAAAATATTATTTTTCCTATATTTCATGGCCACAACAATACACAATTTAACAATTTATCCTATTTTGGAAAATTGCAAATTTTGGGGTGTTACAATAAACATCATGCATCTTTGGAAAGAAGCGGGTGCGTTACATAATCCAAAAGACATTCTACGATAAGCATAAGTTCCATAGGGACAGGTGAATGAGGTTTTGCTTTGATCATCAGGGTGGATAGGGATTTGGTGATATCCTGAATAACCATCAAGAAAACAAAAGAAAGAATGATTGGCTAAATGCTCTAGCATCTCATCAATGAAAGGTAGAGGAAAATGATCTTTCCTTGTTGCCTTGTTCAGTTTTCTATAATCTATGCACATTCGCCATCCTGTAACAGTTCTTTGAGGTATTAATTAATTTCTATCGTTTCGAACAACTGTCATTCCTCCCTTTTTAGGCACAACTTGTACAGGACTTACCCACTCACTATGCAGTACAGGATATATAATCCCTGCATGCAAAAGCTTTAAGACCTCTTTCTTTACTACATCTCTCATCGCATTCTGGAGACTACGCTGAGGCTCTCTCGAAGGTGTAATTTCAGGATTGGTTGGTATGCGATGAGTGCAGAGAACAGGGCTAATCCCTTTAGGTCTTGGAGTGAATAACCAAAAGCAGCATGGTGTTTTTCTAAAATAGTTATTAGTTTATAAGTCTCCTTATCAGATAGTTTATCACTTATAATCACCGGATATTTTTTATCATTATTTAGAAAATATATTTAAGTCCAGAAGGTAATGGTTTAAGCTCAATAGGGGGGTTAAGTGGCTCTAGTAATTCATCAAGAGGTTCAGGATTAGTAAGATCCTCTTCCTCTTCTTCGATGAAGAACTGGGTATCATCTTCTAGATCAGGTATAAAATTATCGAATTCGGATGACTTAACCTCTTCTATTGGATCTAATTCATGAAGGGGTTCTGCTTTGACTTTTACTGTATTAGTTATAGGCATTGAAAAACTAAATCCTTTCCCAAATTTAATGTCTAATTTACTATTACAACCTTCTTGAAGAAGTTTTATTATAGGTACTCCCACCATTACATTAAAATCCCACACATCAAATATATAAAAATTTAGCAAAATGCGAAAATCATTGATAACAACAGGAAGTGCACTCAAAACTCCTAAGCTAGGAATAATGTGTCCTGAACTGAACAACTATTTAGTAATTTATTTGTAGGAATTAATGGAATGTCTTTCAAGAGTTCTTTAGCAAAGGTATATGACATAATGTTGACTCCTACAACCGGATTATATAAAGCTTCAAAAGGATGTGAATCTACTTGCAACTTTACAATAACCGAGGGTGAATTAAGGCGAATTACTTCTAGGGATTTCTCGGATTCTATTAACCAATCATCACCCAAAATAAAGATTAATTTCCTTATGACTTCTCTAAGAAATTTTAAATTGTTAGGATGTGAAAAATTAGGATTAAAATCCCTAGATTGTTGGGGTGGAATAATCTTATGATAAAATATAGTATTACCAAAATCATCAAAGAAATCATCCTCAATTTCAAACATCCATTCAAATTTTAGAGTTATCTCCATCTCATTAGCTAATTCAACTATAGATTGAGATGAATCAGGTAAAGGTTTGTTTTTAGCTAACTGAGATTCTTCTTCTAACAACTCTTCTTTTTCTTCGGGGAGATCATTTAAAATATTAGTAAGAATAGTTTTAGCATGATCAATAGTAATATGCATAAATGCTCCTCCTGAGGCTAAATTAAGGTATTCTTGATTTTTATCATTCAGGCCTAGAAAGAAATGTTGTAAAAGCATGGGTTCTGGTAAAGCAAGATTAGATCTAGAGTTTACAAAACTATCAAAACGATCCCAAGCCTTGCCTAGAGATTCTTTGTCTAATTGTTTGAATCCTATAATTTCAAACCGAAGCTTAGCGACCTTTTCTATTGGGAAAATTTAATGCAAAACTCTTTTCGTAATATATCCTAGTCTCCTTGACTATCCCCAACATGGCAATTATACCATTTCTTAGCTCGACCTGTTAATGAAAATGGAAAAAGTTTCCATCTTAGAGTTTCATCGGCCATGCCCTTAATTTTTAGACATGAATATGTTTGCTCAAAATCAGCTAAGTGGGAATAGGGGTTTTCGCTAGAATTACTAGAAAAAATGAGTTCTTGAACTAATTTGATTAGTCTCGGGCGTAGCTCATAGCTAGATGATGTGATAGGTTTAGAAGATTCCTTTGGCTGGAGGTACGATCCCGATGGTGCTCCATATTGATATAAAAGTTGAGATTCAATTTCCATTATGTATTATATATATATATTAAAGGATAACTATAGACTAAGATAGACTATATCAAAAATCAGCAAACTGTTCCCCGGCAACGGCGCCAAAAATGCTTGTTGGTATAAATTAACCGCACCCTAATAATGATTATAATCAGATTATCCGCAAGCGCACAGATATATACTAATCAGCACTTCACCAAGATTAACCTAGTTTTAATATCAAACCCAAAGGAATAGTAGGTGATTTATGACTTAGCCTATATAATTTCTTAATCTAAGGGGGCACAAACAATCTAGAAACTATTGATGATGAGAAAATACTAATGTACTCTGGTTTCAATAACCAGTAAACTTTGTATAGTATCGTCTTATCGGGCAAGTAACCCAAATAGGGGAAGAATCAGAGTAGTCCCCTACTAGGCACCTATAAGCCTATCAATCCTACCAACGGGAAGTGGACTACAGAGGAATCAATACAGCTATAAAGTCACCTATGTGAACTACCACTGTCCGGCTGATCAGGGGACATTCACAAGCAATTATTGCCGAGACACCACGTCTACACTATGAATCACTACTCCGACCTAGGAGCTACCCAAATCGTAGTACTCAATATAATATGAGTTGCAACCCACAGAACGAATACAAACAAGTTGCTTACTTGAATCAGAAGGGTAAATACAAAAGTACCTCAGAACATGGTTTCGGGCGAGGGAGCCAAATCCCAAAGAATACAGCTCCTGAGGAAGCTCCGACACGCCGGGACTCCTCCGAATCTCTACTCCTCTACTCTATCTCTCTCTAATCTCTATCTTGATTGCTAGCTGTGGGGGTATAAACCCCTATACACTCATGGGCCTATATGGGCCGCACCATTAGAGGTGGCTCGGCCCACAGGGTGAAGACGTGCGGCGCACAACTGGTCGGCGTGCACCGCAAGGCTACAAGATATTGTACCAAATAGGATACTTTGCTTGTAACTCTGTCCCTTTAGGATATATAAGGAGGGGCAGGGGTCCCCTAGAGGACAGATACACATTATTCTCTCAACACAATCCAATACAATCAGACACAGGACGTAGGTATTACGCCCACACGGCGGCCGAACCTGGATAAAAACCTTATCTGTGTCTTGCGTCACCATCGAGTTCGTAGCTTGCGCACCGTCTACCGATAAACTACTACCGTGGGTATACCCCAAGGTAGACTGCCGACTAGCTTTCGTCGACAGTGGCGCGCCAGGTAGGGGGTGTGCGTACAGCTCTCTTAGACGAACAAGATGGCCATCATCCCTGACTTCGCGGCCATGGCGGGTGGCTTCACGTTCACCGTCATCTTCAACAGCTTCACCGCCACGACAACGGAGGAGGCGTAGATCCGATCTGCACCAATCACTTCTTCATCGACGTCGGCCGCGGCTCCAACCACGCTGGCTACGACTCCGACTACTCCAGCAACATCTCCGACCACGCCGACAACGCGTCACCCGCTTCTCTGCTACAAAGGGAGGCAGATCGACGACGCCGACCTGCTCGATCTATCGACCAAGTTGTTTGGCCTACATGCTCTAACCACGACTCACAATAATAATCGCCGCGAAGAACGGCGCTACGACAACCGCGACCACCGTCATGACAACAAGTCAAAAAGCTCGAGGGCCAGACAATTTTGTCGCCACCGACCAGACTTTCGTTCAAAGATAAGTATACTTCTAATATTTTATTTATTTTTGGTATAATATTTTTTATTATTCTTCAAAACAATTTTTTGGTTAGCCGAGTAGTTTTTTCTCCTACACGAGTTTTCCAGAGCCGGTACTGTCTCCGACTCCTCCCTACATGTGCATGAGATCCGTCCTCTGCGTTCCGGGTGGTCGGCAGTAGCTCTCTGGCGAGGCTGGCAATCCCACGCGTGTCTAGGTTCCGCACCTCATGTTGATTGTTGGCTAGACCAGAGCTGGTACAAGCTCTATGATGAATTAACTACTTGTGCTAATTTTATAAAAAAAATCTAAAACTTATCTCAGTACTGATTTTTTATCTAGAATTTATTTATACATCATGTACTACCTATTCTCTATATTTATTTTTTAGGAGTTTGGTCCAGTCGACAAGCTACGCTCGGGGACTCGTCGACTATTCCCTACACTGTGCCCGGGGACTGCTCCGACCACCGAGCACGTTTACGTTCCCAACCACGCTCGGAGACTTGTCGACTATTCTCTATGTTGTGCTTGAAGACTGTGCCGACCACCGAGCACGTTTACGTTCCCAACCACGCTCGGGGACTTGTCTACCAGTCTCTACACCGTGCTCGGGGACTGTGCCGACCACCGAGCACGTTTACGTTCCCAACCACGCTCGGGGACTGGCCGATCAGTCTCTATGTCATGCTCGGGGACTGTGCTGACTACCGATCGTGCTCGGAGACTCATCAATCATTCCCTGCGCTGTCCTCGGGACTTGCTTCGATCACTCTCCGACCGCAGCTTGGGGACTGCTTTTCTCAGTTACATATGAATTGGACTAGATAATCTTAATTTTTTAGACCTTGCTACAAGGCTCATACTTTGCCTTCCAGCAAGCTCGGGGACTACATCGGTACGATGCATCTAGCGATGCATGTTAGTATCAGAAATTTTAAGATGATTTTCTTTTTAGACCCTGGCACCACGTGCCTACGTCACCTACTACCAGGCTTGGGGACAAAGTGGGCACACTTCACCTTGCGGTGAATATGCTTGCTTTTTTTAGGTCTATACTTTTCAGAAAAGTAAAGTGGGCACACTTCACCAGGAAAGAAATCTTTTTTAATTTAGAGCACCATTCATTCTTCGAACAACCTGCTTCTTCGATGTCAATGTTGGTCAACTGTCTTTTGAGTTGGTCAAAATATCGTTGCAACTGTTTGCGCGACTTTCCTGCTTATTGAAGACGTCAAGCCTCACTGATCGAAGAAGCTCAAGACGGCGTGTTACATCACAATACATGGTGCTCGGGGACTAGCTGTGGGGGTATAAACCCCTATACCCTCATGGGCCTATATGGGCCGCACCATCAGAGGTGGCTCGGCCCACAGGGTGAAGACGTGCGGCGCACGACTGGTCGGCGTGCACCGCAAGGCTACAAGATATTGTACCAAATAGGATACTTTGCTTGTAACTCTGTCCCTTCAGGATATATAAGGAGGGGCAGGGGTCCCCTAGAGGACAGATACACATTATTCTCTCAACACAATCCAATATAATCAGACGCAGGACGTAGGTATTACGCCCACACGGCGGCCGAACCTAGATAAAAACCTTGTCTGTGTCTTGCGTCACCATCGAGTTCATAGCTTGCGCACCGTCTACCGATAAACTACTACTATGGGTATACCCCAAGGTAGACTTCCGACTATCTTTCGTCGACACTAGCCTAGATCTAGTGGATTTCTATCTAATGCCCTGGCTCTTCATCCATTGATCTGGCCTCCTCCAGGGGGGTCTTGCCTTCTATTTATAGCCTGGTGGGGTGAACGCGCACTGTTGGATCAAACCAACTTAACAAGAAGTCGAGATGACTCCTCAGACGTGGTGGAGGAAGCTTCCAGAAGGGGGGAGCTAACCCTAACCCTAGGGGGCCGGGCAGCGCCAGGGTGGGGCCGGCCGGCCCCACCTGGTGGTGTCTGCCGGTCCCCTTGCTCTGAGAGTCATCTGGAGTCTTCCTGATCCCTCTGTTGTCCTACTTCCATCGCGGATAAGTTTCATGGTTAATTGGCACTTAAATCCTTTTTTCCGCACTTTCTGAAATAATCCCTAAAAAACACAGAATATAGACAACTCGTGGAAATTGTCAGTGATAACCCTATTTTAGTGGATATTCATTTCTGGTGGAGGAATAAATGCTAATAAATTTTATAAGTTAACAAGTATCAACATGGAGCTAGAAAAGAGAGAAGCAAAAGAGAAGGCACGTGACGCATCACTATGAAATAGGGAGTTTACTAAGGTTACCTCAGACGATGAACCCACTCAGTAAGTGTTCCCTTCTATCTAAGTCCTGTCAGTAGACTTTAAATTCTGTACCGTAGCCATAAGGTTAGAATGGTAGTTATCTCTTTAAATGCATTCGTAATTTATTTAGTAGCATAATTTTGTTTACACACTAAAAGATATAAAAACAACAAAAATTTTTACTACATTACTCATGACATCACAGAGCCCCATGTGGATACCCTATGGTATTTTCCGAAGGAACATCCACTGTGGTGGCATAAAATAAAAATATAGTATTCATATTTAAATTCCTACATCATAAATAGAAAATTCAAAAATAAGAGAAAATTGAAATCCTGTTTAAATTAGACAACATTAAAACTAGCTCATAAAGGAGATCAATTACTTTTTGGCTGACCGCTAACCCATTAACAAATTCGAGCCTCGAGTTTTGCTTTCTCTTTGTGGCGAGTATTTATGCAAGAGTAACATCATAATAAGGAGAGAGTCTATCGGTGGCACCCACTAGGTCCGCTTCTAGCTAGCTCGCTCTAAAGGACGTCTACATCAGATATTGCAACCATCCAACTTGTGGGAGGAGCATCCCCTAGTTATCAGGTAACTATACCTAAGCGATTATCGAGTCTACATAGTCATAAAAATAGCAAAAATATGTGGGCACATGAAGGTACACAAGTCATAGATTCTTTTTGTGAGTTTATAATTAGTCAAGTGTTAGAGTCTGTTTAGAGTCAATTGAAACTAGAGCTAATTAAAGATTGATGAACATTAAATTTTTTCCTTGGAGATGATGCATAGTTGCTCTGTTATAGTTCTTTACAAGTACCTAGATTTCAACGTTAGACTCTCTTGAGTTTTGGACATTACTGTTCTAATTTGAAGATTTACTCTGAACCTACAACTTGTGGAGGCATAAGTTTGCGCTAAGTCTAGGTAGTTGGTTGATACGATCATTGAAAGTTTGAGCTGCTATTTATCTTATTCCTAGCATTACTAAGTTCTAGAGATTTATTTTGAAAACCCAAAATCCTACATGATGAGCTATTGTATGACAAGTTTGAAGTCCTACCAAAGCCATATATAATATACACCTAGAGTTAGGAAACTTTTGCACATTTATGCTGCTTGCTTTGCATTGAGTTTAGTCAACCTTTGTAGTATACCTTACGAGAGTCTTGTCATGCTTTTGAGATCACGTACACACTCCAGTCCACATATGCATTATTCCCACACTAGGAGCAATTGCAATCATCTCCATTCCATATCCATCAATCATGTTCTCCTCCTACACTGGGAGAGGACACAAAAATATACAATCACCCTATAGGATAACCCCTGTCTTTAATGTTCTAAGTCGTGATTATATCTCTGATCATTTATTGTATTCAAAGGATACATGTGGCTATGCAAAAATATAAAAGAAGAAAAGGGAGTAAAAGATGGACAAGTGTCCCAGTAATTAAAACAATGGGTACTAGATGCCTGCCTCCCTGATAAAAAAATAAAGATAGCCCATGTCTTTCGTGAAAAGTTTCAATAGAGAGTTATTCCCAAAGAAATAGAAATTAGCCACAAATACCACAAATGCACCCATCCACCATATTCCATACACATGCACATCTTGGTTTGATTGTATGCCTCGATTCTCTATGGATCCATTAGTTGATTTTACAATACATGCATTGCAAGTATGCCTATCCTTGTTATTAGCACTCCTATAAGCTCTACCATATATACCTTTAGCTATAGGAGGCATAGCATCATTAATGCCTCAAGAGAGAACCATAAATACCACATACATTGAGAGACTTGAGGGTGTCATACAATTAAGCTCTGAGTTTTATTCTGAAAACTTATAAAAACTCTGGAATAATGGTTCTGCAAAGAATTTGAGACACAGTGCTTGACCTAATTGTTCTGTCTTCTGATTGCTCAAGACTCATGCAAAAGCTGTAAAGCCCCATGGTTAAAGGTAAAACGAGTAAGTTTTATGATTAGAGCAGTCATTGACTAATCCAGAGGAGAATCTTTGTTTGGGAGCATGGGTACTTGGAAAGATTAAAAACATTATACCAACTCTTGATCCAAATACATATACTGCTTAGGCTTGGTTTGCTAAGGGACTGGCAAAAGCTAAGCTTGGGGGAATTGTTGACAGTTGATAACGTCAACTTTTATTATAACTTTAGACCTAAGGGAGAACATGAAAACACACTAGTCTAGGGTTTAAACTGACAATTTCCACGAGTTTTGCATATTCTGTATTTTCCAGGGTCTATTTCCAGAAAAGCTGAAAAGAGGATTCAAGTGCATATTTACCACAAAACTTATCCGCCACAAAAAAGATCACGAACGGGATGTGGGAAGACTCTGGAAGACACCGGGAGCCAGAGGTCGCCAGGTGCGGCCGGCTGGCCCCACCATGGCGCCGGCCGGCGCCCCCCTGTTAGGGTTTCGGCCCCCCTTCTGGAAGCTTCCTCCACCGCCTCTGAGGAGTCATCTTGGCCCTTGGTTAAGTCGGTTTGATCCTACGACGCACGTTGATCCTACCGGGCTATAAATAAAGGGGCAGACCCCCTCCCTAGAGGCATCTAGTCATTTGGAGATCCATTCATCAAGAGCCTTCTCTAGTTCATTAGAGCCTCTCTAGTTCATAGTTTTAGCCTAGTTAGATTACAAGTAGAAGAGTTCTAGTTCTTCAGCAGGATCCGGAGCCCCTGGCATCTGTCTGGAGCGCGGAGTTTGTTATAGCTCTAGTACCTTTCTCCTATTGTATTCAATATTATGATTTAGGCAACATTGTTCTTAATCTCTTATATATTATTAATTGCAATAGTCACTGTCTACTTTGATTATATGTCTAGGATAGTTGGTTTGATCTTATTGAATTCATGTAATTCCTCGTATAGCGTTTACACAATTAATTGGTGGGTAGATGGTAGAAAATATATAGATGTGGTGTCTAGATATCTTATTTATCTGCGAGGGTACCCTGACGTGCCGGGTCGTGTGGTAGTCCGCGCAGGTGACAGTTGGTGACAGTTGTGTTGGTTCCTCTGTAGTCCACCCCCCGTACGTAGGACAGCTTGGGCACGGTCGTGAAGGAGCTGACAGTTGCGTCTTAAAACCCTCATTAGTTGATGTCTCTTTACATGTAATTATGATATAGGGTTGACTTACAATGATTTCTAGATGTAATTGCACTAATTAGAGTTATTCATTGACGTAGTTATAGAATTACCATAGTATTTCTTCTTGAGTTTACCCTATGGCTAGCTATTACTATGACTAGAAGAGCTCTGATATTTATCTATTTATGATGACTGATCATTATTTATCTTATATCTTTTACCAAGTGAGTTATCCCTATTATGAGTAGGATTCTTGTTATGGTTTATCGTTCACACCAATAGTATAAGTTATAGTTATAAGTCCTATATATATACCTTCCCTGTGGATACGATATTTAAAACCCCCCGAGTAAAATGTGACATTGGTATGATATCTATGCGCATGTGGATAATCTTACTTAAATCTTATTTAAAGGAGTACAGTTAATTTATACCAATAGAGGACGTGCCCCCTGATCCACCACCACCCATCACTCCACTAGATCCACCAAATCCCATTGCTTCTCCTGATATGCTCCGTAGATCTCCCATCATCCTCGCTCCTACTGCTCCATCTGCATCGGTTGCCCCACCCGACCAAGCTCGTGCTTGGCCTAACCGCTCCGATTTGGATCGCACCAACATCTCCACAATCGTGCCGCAATGTCGTCAACGCTGCCATGTCCAGCCTGCTCGGTCTGCCGCTGATGATAATCTTCCCCGATATCTTCATCAAGCTACTGCACAATCTATGGGGCCAGGTGTTGTGACGCACCTGGCGTGGAACTGCCGAGGCTCGGGTGGGAGCCTTCACAATTCAACCATGAACCATCTCGCCCGTCTCCTGGTATCTACCAGAGCTCAAGTATGCTTTCTATCAGAAACAAGAAATGCTTCTATCACTAAAACTGCCATTAAAATTGATTTAATTACAATGAGGCTTTTGTTGTCCCTGCCCAAGGCCAATCAGGTGGTCTTTGGCTCCTATGGAATGCTGAAGTTGAACTGAATGTTGTAGACCATAGTCACCACTTCATCTTTGCCATGTGTAACAATAAAATTACCTCTACATAGTATGGTCTAGTGTGTCTATATGGAGATCCTCATCACTATATCACCAGTTCTATTTGGGCACAAGTGCTAGACTTTATTGTTCTTAATATCATCCTACCTATTCTTTGTATGGGTGATCTTAATGAACAGAAGCATGCTAAGGAGAAATTAGGTCCCACTATGGCTGACGTGAATCGTATTAACGAGTTCTGTGCGCTTGTTAAATAATGTGGGTTTATTGATCTCAGTTACAGTGGGCCTGCCTATACTTGGACTAATAAGCGTTTTTCTTCTGTTCCCACTTATGAAAGGATTGATCGTTGTTTAGGCAATGCAGAATGGTGTCTGATGCTTCCTGCGACCACAGTTTACCATCTCCCTATGATGTATAGCGACCATGTGCCCATCCTTGTGGTTCTCCACTCCCAGTGCCCTCATATTACTAAACCTTTTTGTTTTGAAAATTGATGGTTAATGGATAATGAATACCATGACATAGCCAAGCAGAGTTGGCATCGCTCTTCTCTATGTGATTTCTCTCAAAAACTAAATTTCTTGCTACAGAACTGTAATACCCGATTTTAAGGATAAAACCAGATATACACCATATGTGAGTTTTAGAAGTCAAATCTCACATATAGCTACAAATAAGGGGTAATATCAAAAGACAATGCATAAATTATATAACGTACATAATAAAATCAGAGATAACCTTAAGCAGCAAACAATGGAAGATAACTTCAAACTTCGGGTATTAACTTCACTCTACAGGATTCAACTGACTGGTTGATCATAAGCCTAACACTCCTCCTAAAGTATGGGGGAAATAGCATGAGTGAGTCCATGTCAAACTCCACAAGTATAGCAGGAAGGCAGTAGATCCCACAAACTCATGATCAATGTGACATAAATAATGTAGAGCATTAAACAATAAACATGAGCATATTAACACAACAATAATCATCATCATCTTTAATGTAAGAATCCCTAAGGCCGCTCGTGGCCATGAGCACGGCTAGTATACTAGTTTAATAAACACTCTGCAGAGGTCGTACATCTTTACCCATGAGTCATGATTTAGCCTTTCGCCCGAGGTGATCAGCCTCTTAACCCACTACCAAGGAAGGTCGGTAGGGATCACTATGAAGTCTTTCAAAGGTTCGTCTAACAAGTTAGGGCCGCTTGGTTTTATTAGTCAGTCCATGTGATTCTACCACGCAGGGATCCACGGTGTGCTATCCCCCAATTGCGCCACACGAAACCGCTAACAAGCTAGAAAAGTTACTCATACTTGACAAAAGCCAAAGCCATTATAGCCCTCATGGTTGCACTTTAATCTCGATTATCACTTATAGACAAATCCTCAAGTTGCTAAGAAGTCATTTTTATCGTTTGTTGCTTAAACATTATCAAGTCACAAGATCATGGCCACAAAAATAAAACCCAAATGCCATACTTGCCTTGATCCAATTGCTCTTGCTGAACCTACTGATTCTGCTAGTCCTGCTGGTCGTCAAAGGACTGATCTTGATCACTGAAGTACTACTCACCGTCTATACATGATCACCAATCATCATCACATAGACAATCGGGACCAAACATACATGAAGTAAACAAAGCTACAATTAGAATAGTACACCAACAGTATAAAAACAGTAAGAAAAGTTTATAAAATGTTTTACACAACACTACGATCAGATAGACTAAAGATCATAAAAATCGGAGCTAAAACAAAGAAGATATAATTTTTCTAAAATTTCCTATAGAAAAGTAATTAATTAAAAAGGGTCACGAAATTTAAAAGTTTCGGACTGGTGAACCAAAGTTACTAACATGTAGTTCTCGTGATTATGAATCTAATGCAATTTGAATGTGTCAAATCGGAGTCAAAACGAATATTTTATGAGCTAAATAAAATAAGTGGCAGCTTTGTAAATACAAGAAAATGTATTTTGAATCCACACGGGGTAAATTTCGTTTTCAAACTGGGAAAGCGTATTCTAGAAAAGCGCTAAGGACGGCGTGTTCTAAACTCTAAAATCGCAGGGGCTCTTTAACAATTTTGCTAGCTAAGGGGTACGTTCATTTTCTGGCCATTAGATCTTGATCCGATGGTGAAGACCGATCCAGGGGCACTGGGTTGTGGCCGGTGGTGTTCTTCACGGCGGCGCCATGGCCGGAAAACCATGCCCCTCGCCGGAGTTCAGTGTTTTTGATATTCTGGACACCAAAACTCAAAACAAAAAGTATGGGGAGGTACGGAAACTCACTACGAACTCACCTAGGGCCTTTTTCGGGGTCGGGAGGGGGGGTCTCGTGGAGACGAGCGGCAATAGGTGGCGGATGGCGGTACCCTGGACAAGTTCGGCATCAGTGAGAGAGCAGTAGAACGCGATAGAGAGTAAGAAGAGGGTCTCAGCACCTTTGTAAACTTGTTGCGGAGCTCGGCAGAGGATCAAATCCCAAGGGAGAGCTTCGAGTGACAAATTCCACGGCGGCGGCGTGTTTGGCACCTCGGCGAGATCTAGAAAACGGTGATCGCGATGGCTAGGGCTTCGCGAGCATTGCACATTGAAAAGGAGAGCACAAAGAGGGCTCTTGAAGCTTTATACGGGCTTGGTTAGTGCAACACAAAGGAAATCCCAAGATTTGGGGGATTGGAATACTGCCAAGGATCGTGTCCTGATCGGACTGAGGGTAGAAGACGGCTGACATATGGGGCCTGGCAGGTAGTGAGAGAAGGAGAGGGGAGGGAGAGGAGCGCACTTGTGGGCCAAAAACTGGCCGTGGGTGGCCTGTTGCTGTGGCTTATCTGACCTGCCTGCTTGCTTGGGCCGAGTGGGTGTTGGGCCTGCGGGAGGGAAGAAAGGGGGCTCGGCCCAGGAGGAAGGGGAAGAGGGAGTTGGTTTGCAGCTGCGGTTGGGCTAAGAAGGCCGAGTGGGCTAGATAGGGAGGAAGAGTGAGAGGGGTGAGGTTTTCCCTTTTCTTTTTAAATTCAAAGCCATTTTCAAATCCCTTTTAAAATTAGTTTGAAACCATTTTAAATTTTGGATTCTAAAATACTCATCCCAATAAATCAAATGCAGAGGCATGCATATTCAACAAAGTTGCTAAGTCCTATGATAAATTTTAATTTAATGAAAATATTGTTTTTCCTGTGTTTTCATGAGCACAAAAAAACAAAATTAAATCATTTTTATTCTATTTTAAAAAGGACCAAATTTTAGGGTGTTACAAGAACTCAGGAAATGGAGGAAGAAAAAACCCAAGAACAATGACCTGCTTGCTCAAATTGAGAACCAAATTCTTGATCAGCAAAGTCTGTTCCCATCCCAACAAGACCACAACCTGCAGCAGCACCTCCATGATAAGCACCAAGATCTGATGGCTAAAGAAGAACAGTACCACTCCAATATTATCAATAGAAGTGGGCGGTTGCAGGTGATAGAAACGCTTCCTTCTTTCACCATGCTATTATCAAGAGAAACAGAAAGAACAGAGTCTCCCACCTCATCAATCCTGACGGTTCTCACTCCACCCCACAGCAACTTGCTGACACCATCATCAACTACTTCACTAATATTTTCTCCTCTCAACCCACTAGTCAGCAGTCTGCCGAGCACACCCACTCCAATATTTCCAATTATAACCGTGCATCCTCACTGCATCTTCACCCTCATCCTCATGAATGTGCAACCAACCTTCCTATCACTGACCGAAGCTTGCAGGAAGAAGAGGCAATCTTCCACAATGATATATTCAGGTACACTTATTCCACTCCTACCATAAATGAAGTCTATGACATCATTAAGCAAATGAGGGGCAATGCAGCCGTTGGCCCCGATGGTCTCAATGCAGCGTTTTACAAATCTGCCTAGCACTGGGCTAAGGAAGATATTTATAAGGTGGTGAAAGATTTTTATACTACTCATGCTTATTTGCCGACTGATTTAAACTAAATTTTTATTTCTCTTATTCCAAAAAAGACTAATCCTATTGCTCCTCAGGATTACGGGCCGATAAGCTTATGCAATGTCATGTATAAAATTATCACCAAATCTTTAGCTAACAGAATCAAGAACCACTTGCCTAATTATGTTTGCCACTCTCAATCTACTTTTATTGCTAATAGGCACATTTCATCCAACATCATCATCATGCCGGAGATCATCCATTCCTTCAACTTGATTAGTTGGAAGGATGAAGGCTTTTGATAGATTAGAATGGGATTTCATTTTGGATGCTCTCTGCATGTTGGGCCTCAATGACAATTTTATTAATCTCATCAAAGTCTGCATCTCTTCTCCTACCTTTGCAGTGGTGGTTAATGATGAGCCTACTAGACATTTTAACTCTCAATGAGGTTTAAGACAAGGTTGTCCCCTATCTCCTTACCTCTTTGTTATTACGATTAATGAGCTTTATATAAGATTGCAGGCAACACTTCACAATAGCAATCTTGCTGGTATTTCACTTGAACCCAATGCACCTAGCATCCATTCCCTTTTATTTGCATATGATCTTATCCTTTGCGGCAAGGCAACCTTACAAAAAGCTCAAGTGATCAAGACCATTCTCTTTGATTTCTGCCAAGAATCTGGTTAGACTCCTAATCTCCAAAAGTCCTTCATTTATTTTAGCAAAAATGTTCCTAATCATGTTAGAAATCAAATTAAAGGCATCTTTCCTGTTCCTGACCTGCAACCTAACACTATGAACTTATGCCATCCCATAATTTTTAGTCATATAGATAAGAACAGAGCCTAAAATTTCATTGTTAACAAGTTCTTTGCTAAGTTTGGCACCCTAAAAGCCAATAGGGTCAACCATGCTGGTAGGTTGCAGTATATTAAGTTTGTGCTTTCTTCTATCTGTATTTATTTTATGTCCACTATCCTCTTCTCCAAATCTTTTATTGAGAAAATTAATACTATCATCAAAAGATTTTGGTGGGCAGGTGTTCAAGAGGAGCATCACACCAATCCCATAGCTTATCGCTCTTGGGATGACATTTGCAAACCTACTGAGAAAGGTGGTCTTGGCATTAGAGATATGGCATTGATCAACAAAAGTATCATCATTCATTCGGCTTGGAACATAGCCATGAAAAAGAATCCTCTCCTATCTACTATTCTTAAGGCCAAATACCACCCTTCTGATTCCTTCTGGAATGCTCCTGACAGGGCCCCATATCTATCTATTGGTCTTCTATTATACAAGTTAAACATCAACTGAACTCTAATTCCATCTATCAAATACATTCTGGAAATTCTTCCATTTGGTCGGATCCTTGATCTTCTGATTCAAATCAGATCCATGGTCATCTCCTCATGCTAGTTGTCAACTCTCCTTTGCCTGCCAAAGTCTCTTATCTCTGGGTCCCTGGCACTCAGACTTGGAACAACCAACTTCTCTCTACCACCTTTAGTACTCACACTGTTCATGCTATTGAGACCACTCTGGTTGTCAATTCTAACTGTAATGACATTCTCATGTGGGCTCGTACGAAAATGGAATCTGCACTACTAATCTATTTACTCTTATCTTGCTCATTAGTAGGTATATCACCTCCCTAGTCATGGATCCCAAAGTATAACTGAGGATGCAAGCAACTTCCTATAGAAGGTTTGGAAGAGTAAATCTATTCCACCTCTTCTCAAAACCTTTGCTTGGAGGCTCGTAAGACAAGCAGTGGCTACTAGTGAAAGAGCTGTGAGGTATTCTGTCCATATAAATAAACATTGCTCCTATCGTGGGGCTATTGAGACTGACCAACATTTGTTTATCAAATGCACTTTACCTTCTGAGATCTGGTCCACAACCAACCCTCCCCTCATAACTAATAATATCCCTATAGAAGAAGATGGAGTCCAAGTGTCCCTTCCTCTACTAATTACCCCTAACCCAATTGATGAAACTTTATGTAAAACCATATTTCTTCTCTGGTACATTTGGAAGGCTCGCAATGATAATAGGTTCCAGAGGAGAACATGGACTTCTTTCTAGATTCATCAGGCCGCAAATGCCCACATGAAAACCCACCTTGCTGCACTAAGAGAGCAAGATGAAAATCAGCCAGGTATAATTCTCCGCAGGTGCTGCCCATCTCCACCAATAGCAGCCGACTGCTCCAAGAAGGACAGATTCACACACATCATCACTAGTTCAGCCAAGTAATGTCGGCTGTGATGCCACAAACGACATTCAAGGTATAACTGTTTCAGATGCAGGATCCAATGAAGCCTCACATCAGGAGAACAACTGTTCTAGAACCATGTTGGACAGGTTGTTGGTTCCGTCTCCAACTTTGATTCAGGGGATACGATGTTACATGGATGCCTCAACACAGCCAGATCTAGCTGTCTCTCTTCCAAGAGAAGCTGGGATCGGTGTCTTCATTATAAATACTCAAATGTCGCCCCCATTAAGCATTTTCATCAAGGCAGTAATGCAAGACTCCACTTCAGTACTGATGGCAGAATCAACAGCTCTTTCTTTAGCAGCAGTGCTGCTAAAAACCTTGGAGCTACAGGATGCAACCTTATTATTTGATAACCAACAGTTGGTCCATTTCTTAAATGGAGCAGATCTCTCCAACCCCCTGATTGGAGAATGAAACCATATAGCAAATGATCAATTCTATCTTCGTAGGCACAAGCTCTTCCATTCGTAAGATTAGAAGATCACAAAATCAAATGGCAGACTTGTTGGCTAGACAGACACTTATTGTTTTCCATTTCAATTATCATAGTTTCTCAGGTATTTGTTCTAATCCAGAACATGTACAAGAGTGTCCATTACTTGTGGCACTCCAATCTGTAACCATTAACTTTGTAATGGTTCTAATAGCTTCTTGTTGTTAATCAATGAATGAAATTCCTTGTAAAAAGCGCAACAAAAGGAATTATAACTCTAGGCTAACTTTAACTAGAAAGCTATTTAATAAATACTAAATAAATTGTATTTAAATAAATAAATTCAAAATTAAGTTATTGTAATACCCGATTTTAAGGATAAAACCAGATATGCACCATATGTGAGTCTTAGAAGTCAAATCTCATATATAGCTACAAATAAGGGGTAATATCAAAAGACAATGCATAAATATATAACATACTTAGTATAAAAGAGAACCTTTGATAGCAAACAGCGGATAGACAACTCCAAACTTCGGGTATTAACTTCACTCTATAGGATCCAACTGACTGGTTGATCACAAGCCCAAATCTTCTCCTGAGGGGTGTGGGGAAATAGCAAGAGTGAGTCCATGTCGAACTCCACAAGTATAGCAACTAGATTGTATAGCTCCCACAATCTCATGATCAATATGACATAAATAATGTAAAGCATTAAACATTAAACAATGAGCATATTTAACACACAGGAATCATCACCCTTAATGTAGATATCCCCAAGGCCGCTCCTGACCGTGAGCTCGGCTAGTATACTAGTTTTTAACACTCTGCAGAGGTTGTACATCTTTACCCATGAGTCATGATTTACCCTTTCGCCCGAGGTGATCAGTCTCTTAACCCACTACCAAGGAAGATCGGCAGGGATCACTATGAAGTCTTTCAAAGGTTTGTCTAACAAGTTAGGGCCGCTTGGTTTCATTAGTCAGTCCATGTGATCCACCCGCAGGAATCCACGGTCTGCTATTTCCCAATTGCGCCACACGGGTAACCGCCAACGAGCTAGAAAAGTTACTCATACTTAACTAAAGCCAGAGCCATTATAGCCCTCATGGTTGCGTTGCACTGTTATCCCTGGTGATCACGTACAGACAAATCATCAAGTTGCTAAAAAGTCATTTTTATCGTTTATTACTTAACATTAATCTATCCACAGGATCATGGTCACAGAAATAAAATCTAAATGCTATACTTGCCTTAATCCAATTGCTTTTGCTTACCTTGCTAGTTGTCCAAGTACTGATCTTGATCACTGAAGCACTCTTGTTCACCACGAATTGCTCACCGTCTAATTTCGATCATCGATCATCAACACACAAACAATCGGAGACAACATACACGAAGCAAACAAGACTACAATTAGAACAGTACACCAATCATATAAAAACAGTATAAAAAGTTTATAAAATGATTCTACGCATCACTACGATCTCACAGACGTAAAGATCACAAAAATCAGAGCTAAAACAGAGAAATGTAATTAATTAAATAGTGTCATGAAATTAAAAAGTTTCAAACTGGAAAAATAAAGTTACTAACATGTAGTTTACGTGAAAGTGAATCTAACACAATTTGAATGGGTCAAAACGGAGTTAAAACAGAGAAGATATGGCCTAAACAAACTAGTGTATTTTCTTTGTATTTCTAGATTTATTTTTCTAAAGGAAAAACGACAATAATGCTGGATTGATGTCATGGTGATGTCATCGTGATCTCATCATGCTAATTAACTAGGGCCTTGTTTAGTTCCCGAAATGAAAAGTTTTCGGTCACTGTAGCACTTTCGTTTGTTTGTGGCAAATATTATCCAATCATAGACTAACTAGGATCAAAAGATTCGTCTCGTGATTTACAGTCAAACTGTGTAATTAGTTTTTATTTTCGTTTATATTTAATGTTTCATGCATGTGCCGCAAGATTCGATATGACAAGGAATTTTGAAAACTTTTTGTATTTTGAGGTGAACTAAACAAGGCCTAGGCATTGGAGCAGGGCTGGGAGCAGCACGCACGATGCACGGCCGGGTGGCTCTGCTGCGGCGTTCACGACCGTTAAATAGAGGTGTCACGGGACTAGCAGGCATGGCTTGGGCTCAATGTGTACTCTTCGGTGAGCTCGTGCAGGCAGTTCATAAAGAGAAACGTGAGGAGAGAAATTACTGATATCCTTATTTCCTCCCAGCGAAGCTCCAAGGAAACCCAATGCGACGGCAGCGACCTTGAGGCGGACTCAGGCAATGGTCTAGGCACAACGACAGGGCAACATATGACGTCCGTGGTGGTAGCAGGCATACGTGCTCCGTCGTTTGGGAGATCCGGCTCGAGCGGGATGGCGACTCAAGATGACGGCGGTGCTTCGGAGACGACGCAGCAGCGAGACGGTGATATCAAGTTGGAGGCACAACTCAACGACTAGTTCTATGCGGCGGCGGCGGCGACATGCAAAATTACAGCACTGGCAACCTGAAGCAAGCTCACTGCCACAGCACGAGGATGACATGATTTCTAATATGGATGAGATGCATGTAAAAGTAGATAAGATATTGAGCAAGAATGGAACAGTGTGCTCACCTTCGACTAAAGGCTAACAACCATGGTGATGAATCAACAAACGAAGGAGTTGGCCGACAACAACGTGGCAAGGAGATGAGAAAAAAATATTATTTACTAAAATTCCCGAGCTAGGGGCTCCTCTTACAGTAGTTTTGTGATGTACTTAACCCAAAGGGTTGGTACGTATATATAAGGAGGAAAACTCTCCACATCTACATCAATTAGCAATATGGTACTAATTAATGTTGCACCCTTTGTTTTCAAAAAATAATGTTGCACCCTTCATCTTTATTATTAGGCCTAATTAATTATTAAAGCCTATTAGTGAAAAAAAACATTTGGCCTTTGAATAATGATGACGTTGGGTTAGAGTAAAATGAAGGATTTATTATTTTCGAAATTAATTATTTTTTTGGATAAAATAATTTTAGAAATGTCCAGAATTAGTAGTTAAGCCATGAAAAATACTCCGAAAGCTCCGGAAATTCAGAAAAAATTCTTAGAGATATTATAGAACATGGGGAGCCCGAATAACATTTTTGGAGCTCTTGATAAGATTGTTTGGAGCATCTAAAAATTAGGTCATGCTCACAGAAAAGTGAGAACAAAAGCTGAAAAAATTCTCAAAAAGTTTGTAGAGATTGCTTGATGGACGAAGAACTAAAAGAAGTGTTTTGAGTGACCAAGAAAAGATTTTTAGAAGCTCCTAATAAAAATTTGAGCTTAGAAATAAGGAATTTGGTTGTAAATAAAGATAAAGATGTACTGACCAAGGAAGATCGTTATACTAAACGCAATTTTAAAAACTTTGCTTAGTCTCAACACACAAAGGAGCAACATTTAGGGTGTTACAGTTACATATGTACCAGCATGTATGCACAACAACGTTGCTAAACCCTATGATGAATTTTAATTTAAGATACTATATTTTCATGAGCACATAAATACAAAATAAATTATTTTAACTTTATTTTCAAAGAAGCAAAATTTAAGGTGTTACAGTTATATAATAAATATTTATACTACTGCGCGCAGAGTACGATGACACGAAACTAACGCAACAATAATAAACTGAATCCGAGTAAAAATGTTACACGGTGGAGATTAACCAGAAGAGATGCTGATGATGACCACAGGCGATGTAGTGGAGAGAAGATAGGAAAAATTTACTAACGTGGAATTCCTAGACTAGGAGCTCTATTTATGGTATTTTTGGGATTTCTCTTAAAAGGTTGGTACATATATATAGATAGAAAAACTCTCTACATCTATATCAACTAGCAATATGATACTAATTAATATTGCACCCTCTATGTTTACTAATAGACGTAATTAATTATTAAAGCTCATTAGTAAATAAAGACATTGGCCATTGAGATCATGGGCTTGAACGTGGAGTAAAATGAGAGATTTTATTATTTTCGGAATTAATTAATTTGGTGAATAAAATAACTCTAGAAAAGTCCAGAATTATGATTTAAGCACGAAAAATATTTCGAAAGCTCCAAAAATTCAGAGAAAATTATCAGAGATATTATGAAACATGAGAAACCCAAATAAAAATATTCGGAACTCATGATAAGATTATTTGGAGCATCTTAAAAATTAGATTATGCTCATAAAAAAGCGAGAAAGAATTCTAGAAAAGACAGAAAAATTCCCTAGATGCTTTTATAGGTCAGTTAATACAAGATGAACTCAAAGGAATAATTTAGAATAAAATGAGATGATATGACAAACTCCATTCAAATGAGAAGATTAAGATCAAGAAAGAGGAGACTTGATTATAGAAAAAGATAGAGACATACCGGATACAAAACAACAACTTACTAAATGCACCGTAAGTTTTACCCACTCAAAACACAAAGCCAAGCAGCAAGCAAGCATCACACCACATCAACAAAACCCATCAAGTTAATTCGGAATAATTTAAAAATTCACTTTTTTCCTATAACTAAATTTACACTAACTCAAACTAAACTTGGTAAACTTTATACAAATATTAAATCTATTTATTTTTTTAGTTTTTCTATGCACATCTCAAAATTAGAAATTTTAGGGTGTGACACCATCCCAAAATTAGTGTTTTTGTCTAAATATCATTTTTTTGTTATGACTTATTTTATTATCGAGTATACTTTAATAATTGTTTATTTATTTTATAATTTATAAAAAAATTTGAAGAAGACCAACGGTCAAATACGATGTAAGTAAAAAACGTCACACTTTTTTAGACGAAACGAGTATGTCCAAAACGATTTTTCTTTCTGGGAGTACCTGTGTGCCAATAGTGGCTTCCCAACAGGATCACCTCTTCCGTGTCAGAAAGCACGATTTTAATTAATTAAGGGTGTTTGGTTGGAGTTATTAAAGTTTAATCGGTATTGTAGTATTTTTATTTTATTTGACAGTTGATGTTTAATTATAGACTAATTCGTCTCGTAAATTACTCTTTAGCTATATTTTTAGTTTCATAAATAATCTACATTTAGTACTTCATATATATATATATATATATATATATATCTAAATATTCGATATGACTGGCAGTAACTTTACCGTAATCAAATAGGTCCTGATAGGAGCATTTATACTTCTGGCTTTAGTGGTGGACCAGACACGCGGAAGTCATTAGCGATAGTGGAGCCACAATTATATATTTTTTCCGGCTAAATTGTTGTACCCGATAAAAAGTGCAACATAGTGCAAACTCATCTCCCGTGCAAACTGTGCAAACTCTAATCTGGACCAGAGGATGTTGATCCAAGAGGGCGCATGAGAGGTGGAAGGAGAGATTTGTAAAAGTGTGATTAAGAGCGGGCGGTTAAGTACAAAATTACTCAATCTTTTCGCGCCCTTTGGATCAGCATCCTGTGGTCCAGATTAGAGTTTGCACAGTTTACACAGGAGATGAGTTTGCACTAGATCCGTTCCCGATAAAAAGAGAGTCAAAATTATATTGCTTCCTTGGTAGATAACCACGCCTCCTCTCCATGCTTTTGATTCTTCCCATCAGAAGATGGATATGTTTGCCTCGCATCCTGGGATGCAGCTTGCCGGCAGCAGCGCAGATGTCCTTGCCGGCCGGCCAGCGCTGCCAGCCGCAGGGAGCCTTCCCTGCGCCCGAGCAAATAGGCCCGGTGGTTCAGATCTTCAGTTCTTCTCTGGGCGCCATGGTCTCCCTTCTTGCCAAGCTCCGTTCCTTGCTGGTCTCTGCAGAGGATCACCTGCCAGAGCCGTTGAAGTCACAGAAGGACAAGCTCGAGATCATCAGACAAGATCTCGAAGCAATAAACACCTTCCTCGTGAATCTGTCATGGGTGGAAGCTCCCAACATGATGGTGAAGCACTGGATGAACGAGGTGCGTGATCTGTCCTACGATATTGAGGATTATATTGACAATTGTAGGGAAGAGCCTTGTTCTGATTCAGAGGTGGAGGAGTTAAGCACTCTCGTGAAGCAGGCCAAGGACGCCCACGAACGCCACAACAGGTATGATCTTGGGCGTTGGGCATCAAATCCTAGATTTGTGGTCGATGGTGGCGAGCAGGGCTTGGTACCAAGGCTCAACGGGGACGCCACAGACCTTGTTGGTATCAGTGATTCTAAGGCTGAACTTATCAAGCGGCTTAACATTGACGCCGAACAGAGGCTAGTATTGTCCATACAAGGACCTCCAGGTGTTGGTAAGACTACGCTTGCCAAACAAGTGTACTGTGAAATTGAAGGACGGTTCGAGTGTGGAGCTTTTGTTCGGGCCTCAAAGATGCCTGATACAAGGAGGCTTCTCAGTAGCATAATCTCCCAAATCCAGCCACGGGATGAAAGACCCCCTCATGGTCTACCCGTGCAAGAGCTCATTGACAGCCTAAGAAAACATCTCCAACAGAAGAGGTATATAACTAGTACATATATGTTAAGGAACTGCTCCCTCCTTCAAAAGCATGTGCACTATTACAAAATGTAGGTTCATTGATATGTACAGAAAATTCTCACAACGAAGATCTTGGTATATATACTAGTCAATTTACATATGTGCTGAGTTTCAATTTCAGGTTTCTGTTTATTATGAGTAGCGATAACGAGAAAATCTGACAAATCATATACTATACGGAACAGGGAAAATAATAAAATTAGATAGAAAAGAACCTTATCAATTTTGTTTCTTCTAATAAAGTGGAGTTTGAAATTCAAACTTTGAATCATGATAAAAGCATGTATACCAATATTTTTGAGCTTACAAACTCAAAGCATGTATACCTGCCAAATAATTCAAAAAGTTATCATGATTCAAAATGTTATAATGATACCAATTATTTGGCAGGTATCTGATTGTAATTGATGGTTTGTGGGAAACAACATCATGGGATATTGTTAGTAGCGCATTCCCTGATGACACTCATTGTAGCAGAATATTAATAACTACAAATATCGAAGAAGTAGCTTTGGAGTGCTGTGATTATGAATCTGATGCTATTTTTAAGATGGAGACACTTGGTGGAAATCACTCCACAGAATTGTTCTTCAATAGAGTGTTTGGATTTAAGCATGAGTGCTCTAAACAATTGAAGGAATGCTCTGAGGAAATTATAAGAACATGCGGTGGTCTGCCACTCGCGATCATTAGCATAGCTAGCATTTTAGCAATCCAACCAGATAACTTAGAGCTGTGGCGCCATGTGAAAGAAGCATTATTTTCGAGATTGAGATATAATCTTACTTCTGAAGTCAAGCTGAGAGAAATAGTAAGTCTGAGCTACAATAGTCTTCCTTGCCATTTGAAGACGTGCCTACTATATCTTAGTATGTATCCTGAGGGTTATACATTCTTCAAGGCTGACTTGGTGAAACAATGGAGTGCCGAAGGTTTTATAATTCCTGGTGAAGAGAAAAATTGTGATGAAGTTGCAGAATGCTATTTTGATGAGCTTACCTGCAGGGGCCTGATACAACCCAATCATACCAATATCTCAGATGAGGTGACTTTGTATACACTGCACTCCACTGTATTTGAAGTTATTAGGAGCATGTCCATAGAAGAGAACTTCAGCACTGTGATAGACTACTCCAATACCATCTCAGAGCTTTCTGTAAAGATTCGACGACTATCTCTCAGATTCAGTAGTGCCAAATATGCAACAAAACCAGAAACCATTAAACTATCCCCTGTGCGGTCACTTATGTTTTATGGACTTGTTGAGTGCCTCCCTTCAATTATGGAGTTTGAGGTACTTCGAGTTCTTATTCTTGATGTTTGGGGTGACCATGACCAAGAATTAGACCTCAGTGGCATCGGCAGACTGTTTCAGCTGAGGTACATGCGGATTACATCTAACATCATTGTCAAACTACCAGCAAGGGTGATTGGACTACAATTTTTGCAGACAATGGAAATTTATGCAAAAGTAACTTCTGTTCCATCAGATATTATTCATCTCCCGAGATTGGTGCACCTCTGTGTACGTGGTGAGATAAATCTGTCCAAAGATATTGGCCACATGGGATCTCTACGCACATTTCAATCTTTTGACCTCAGCAGTAACTCTGAAGATAATATACGGCAACTTGGTGAGATGACAGACCTTCGTGATCTTCATGTCATCAGTCCTACAGAAGTGTCTGACCCTCTGAAGGGAAAGTTGATAGCATTCGTTTCTTCCCTTGAGAAACTTGGCAATCTAAAATCTATAATTTTTGAACTTGCACCTGCTACTTCATGCACAAGCATTGACTTGGATTGCTCATGGAGCATATCTTCTCTGTCCGTCTTCCTTCAGAGACTAGAGCTGTTACCGCCCATTTGCATCTTTTCAAGGCTCCCTGTTTGGATTGGACAGCTCCGGAAGCTATGCATTTTGAAAATTGTTCTTAGGGAATTGACGACAGGTGATGTTGACAGCATCGCCAAATTACAGGAACTCACCATTCTCTCTCTGTACGTCAGGCAACCAACTGCAGAACAGATTGTCTTCCATCGTGCAAATTACAATGAGAATGCTATACTTTCAGATTGTATACTTTAATAACTTCAAAATAAGAGGACTGCCGAGGTTCAATACTTTATTTAGGCCTTGTTTAAACAAATTACAGAAGTCCTCGGTACTCTAATGTATTAAACCTAATTAATCTGTAACTAGCGCCTACTGTAGCTTCACTGTAGCACCATATTGTCAAATCATGGACTACTTAGGATTAAAAGATTCGGCTCGCAAAATAGTCATAATTTATGCAATTAGTTATTTGGTCTATATTTAATACTCCATGCATATGTCAAAACACGATAGGATAGGGAGTAAACTTTAGGGGGAGAGGAACTAAACAAGGCCTTACTCGATCATGTTTAATCTATGGGTTTCATCATGGTGCCAGTTCCACCTATTTGACGATGTGCATGCAGTTAAGATTTCTGGCGTGCAACAGTTTTTATACAAGATCTGATAATGACTTGTCCCGCTTCTTTTCTCAACAATATTTGATAATGCCTTTAGGTTAAAAACTGTATGAAAGAATCTTGGTGGAGATAAATACTCCACTTATTATTTGTAACTTCACTGAAACGTTATAATAAACTGTTGCTAGCTACTTGATTATGTCCTGGGCTTCCAAGCTAGCTAGCTGAAGAAATTTCAAATGAGATTTTTTATAATTTCAGATTCTAGACATTCTGCTGATTTAACAACATCAAAATAAGAGGGACTGCCGAGGTTCAGTACTTTATTTACTTGGTCAAGTTTAATCTGCTGGATTTAGTCATGGTTAAGATTTCTGGCGTGCAATAATTTTTATAGAATATCTGATAATGACTCTACTTCTTTTATTTCTCAACGCATACTAGATAGCGCTTTAATTTAGGTGAAAAACTGAATGAAAAACAAATCTTTTAATGTGGCTGATCAGCTCATGTGATTGCAGTAGTAAACCACCTATTTGCTATGTTTTTGGTTATAGCATTCTAGTTTGTATGGCTGAAATTTCTATTGAAGTTAGTATCAATTCTAATTTCCATGACTAAACATAGACGTGATATGCAAATGCGATACATCTAATATAATACTACCCAGTATCAAAATAAGAACACTAACATGAAACATATAATATTAATGTATTGGGTATATATGTTACACAATCTCTGCAGGTGGCATAAAAAAAGTGAGCTAGACGAGGTAGCTGCAGTTGTTGAAGAAGTGTCACCGTCGGCCCAGCATCAGGAAGCTCCAGCACCGCCAGTGTCGAGGTTTCCCCAGGCCCAGCCGCAGCCACTGGCGCAGCAGCCTCTGGTGCCGTCTCCGTTGGGGCTCAGCCGGTACGAGTCACAGAAGTGGCGTGACTGGAACACGTTTCTGCAATATCTGCAGAACCACAGGCCGCCGCTGAAACTGGCATGCTGCACCGGCGCGCACGTCATCGAGTTCCTCCGCTACCTCGACCAGTTCGGCAAGACCAGGGTGCACCTTGAGGGCTGTGACTACTTTGGCCAGCCCAACCCACCGGTGCCCTGCGCGTGCCCGCTGCGCCAGGCCTGGGGATCGCTCGATGCACTCATCGGCCGCCTCCGCGCCGGATACGAGGAGTTCGGCGGCCGCCCCGAGTCTAACCCGTTCATGGCCAAAGATGTGCGCATCTACCTCCGCGACGTGCGGGAGGCGCAGGCAAAGGCAAGCGGCATCTCCTACGTGAAGAAGAAGCCCAAGCACGGGAGCACGGCAGCGTCTCCGGTCGCGCCGCCTCCTGTTGTAACTGCAGAGACCGCGGGGACGATGTCAGGAGCCGCCGGTGAGGTGGACGACGACGACGAACCATCGTCGTCTGTAGGTGAATTGAGGCAGCGCCAGCGCAAGGTCGCCACTTCCGCTGGGGGCATCCCCGCTCCCGCTGCCGCCGCGCGCGCGGCACAGCAGCCACCCACGCACGCGGAGCTGGAGCGTGTGCGCTGCGTCGGCAGCGGCGCCGGTGGGACGGTGTGGATGGTGCGGCACCGTGGCACGGGGCAGCTCTACGCGCTCAAGGTGCTCAAAGGGAACCACAACTACGACGTGCGGCGCCAAATCGCGCGTGAGATCGCCATCCTCCGCACCGCCGACCACCCGGCCGTGGTGCGCTGCCACGGCATGTACGAGCACGGCGGGGAGCTGCAGATCCTTCTCGAGTACATGGACGGCGGCTCCCTCAACGGCCACCACATCGCCACCGAGCCGTTACTCGCCGACGTCGCGCGGCAGGTCCTGTCTGGGATCGCCTACCTCCACCGCCGCCACATCGTGCACTGCGGCATCAAGCCCTCCAACCTCCTCATCGACTCGGCGCGCCACGTCAAGATCGCCGAGTTTGGCGTCGGGCACATCCTCAAACAGACCATGGAGCCCTCCAACTCTTCCGTTGGCACCATCGCCTACATGAGCCCCGAGCAGATCAACACAAACCTTAGCGATGGCAGCTACGCCGGCGACGTCTGGAGCTTCGGCCTCAGCATTCTCGAGTTGTACCTGGGCAGGTTCCCCTTCGGGGAGAACGAGAACCTCAGCAAGCAGGGGGACTTGGCCAACCTCATGTGCGCCATCTGCTTCTCCTATCCGCCTGAGCCACCGCGCACCGCCTCGCCCGAGTTCAGGGGATTCATTAGCTGCTGCCTGAAGAAGAACCCGGCCAAGCGGCTGACGGCCGCGCAGCTACTGCAGCACCCTTTTGTCGCAAGCACGCAGCCGCAGCCGCAGCTCCTTGCTGCTCCTCCCCTGCCATGATCACAGTTTCGGATTGGGAGTAGAGTATGGATCTCATCTCAGTTTGGCCTTGGCTGCAGGCAGTGTGGACTCCAATAGGTGGCATTCCCATGTCTGTCAGGTGTATACTTGGAACTTGGACGGAACTGATGTCTGAAGGGAATTGGCTGTCCAGTTTTGGTGGTCTTCTTTCCATCATCGTCGTCCTCATCCATCCATGGTGGCTGCTGCTACTGCTGCTGTTAAGGAGAACCCCCTTGATGTTCTTCAAACCAATTTTGAGTGTTGTGTCCATCATCAATTCATCGCCAGGGTCGTCCTCAACCAGCTCCTCACTACCATTAAGGTTCTTTCTCCTTCCTGTTATTTGATGATGTTCTTTACTTCCAGCGATTATATATAGCATAACGAGAGAGAAAAAAAGTATGGGCAAATGATTTTGTAAAAGATCATATCAAATTTCAAGTGCAGAGAGGTCCACTTCGTACCAATTTTCATTGTTCTAAAAAAGGAACTTCAACTTTTCTTTTCTTTTTTATCTCCAATAATCTCCATGTAGGAGAGCTGTCACATGAACTGGCAATTATGCTAGGCTGCTAGCATCTCTCTGTGATAGTTTTGGCACATAATTGGGTGACGATGATTGAACACATGATGATGCTATATATATAGTAGATCTGCCGCTGCTGCTGCTTGATAGGTTATTCGATTTCTTTATTTTCCGGATATATGACTGCATAGATCGAATCTGGAAATGTGAATAGAACCAACTTTAATTATTTCCGTGTCTCTCTATATTGATGTTGCTCCTGAAATGTGAACCATGCCTTTCTGTCTTGCCAAATCCCGCCCACCTGCTTAAACAGTTGCGTACTTGCGTGCACTGCGGAAGCAGCATCAGCTATCGGGCGCACGTAATTAAGTACTAGTAGTATAAAGCATATGGGCTGGCCAGCTAGGTACTTTCTTGGTCCAACTTCAGCGAAGGCAAGGCCCGTTCTAGCATGAGATTGCAACGTTGAACCATGAGCCTGGCCGTGAGCGATGTGACATCTTTGATGACGGCTATGCCGATCCGGTGGAGGAAGTAGGGGCAGAAGAAGGTGTCGAACGGACATCCAAACCCAATGTAGGATCGAAAAACACATTTTATTTCCCTCTGGTGTGTGGGATGGAGGAAACGCCTATTGAACGTGTCAACTTTTGTACCCATCGTGAATGCTGTCTTGACTACAGGAGCTATATATACTACAAGTGTGCACCGTGATCACTCGCCACGTGAGGGCATGTGCACCAGCAGCAGGCCACCGTGGGCTACTCAAGCAGCGGCGTTGGAGAACAACAGGATGTCCAAGGAGAGGACATGCCTCACACGGTCACGGACAGACCCGGTTCCGAGATTACCGGGACCCGGCAGGAGGAAATTCGTAGCAATATATAATACTGAGTGTGGATATATATAAATGGTTACCAATAAATTGTTAATTAGGGCACTCACAATGCAAGACTCTATCACAGAGTCCAAGACACTTAATTACATATTATTTATGGTATTTTGCTGATGTGGCAGCATATTTATTGAAGAAAGAGGTAGAAAAAATAAGACTCCAAGTCCACATTGTTCGAGGTAATAAATAACTTTAGACTCTATGATAGAGTCTGCATTGTGAGTGCCCTTACATATGAAATTATGAATTGTTACTGATAGCAAACACTTGAAATGCATTCAAGCCAACTTGCACAAACTTAACATGAATTGGCATAGGTTTGTTTCTCTACAATGGACGTTTCTTGAACGCCTAGTATCGATCGCGACTCTTAAAATATTTTACCAATGGACGCCGGATATACTACTTTTAAAATGACAAGATGGTGCTGAAATTGAAAAAGACAAGTAAAGAATGAGTAACTCAGTAAATCAGATGAAACAAGCCTATCTTTCAGTACGACAGTACATGCCTCGCTGTTGTCCTTTGGTGAAGAATTGCAGTGAATTGAAAATTTTGAAGTAGAACCGGCAGGAAAGCTGCCTGTGTTATTATATTTAAAGAAACATTGAATTGAAAATAGGTGAATCCCACGATCACTGAATCAGTTTCGGGGTTGCATTTAAGAACATGATAATGAGTATTGCAAGCTTCGTCGTAGTCTGAGCGGGCAGTCCGACGTCCAGGTCCTTCTCCCGTCAGGCCTAGTGACGCCCCACAACACCGGTTGCGGTTCCGGTGATCATCCTCAGCAGCGATAGCGAGGACGACAATGAAGTCGACTGGACGGCGCTCGTCAGTGACGATGAGTCGTCGGGTAGTAGTTCTCCTGTGAGGAGCTGACGACGCCTGAGGGTGGCGTTATTAGCCCTTGCTTTGATGTTGGCCTAATGGAGATCGAAGGATGGACTGCTCGTCTTCCCTCCATTAGCTCGGCTTCGTTCTAGGCCCTCTAAGATTTTGATGTCCCAAAGTAGTTAAGTAGGTTTATCCTTTGTCTCGATCATTGTGTGGCCTCTGTGCCGATCAACCTTATGTAAATAGCTTGAGTAGTTGTCTCTCTACTTGATTTTAATATAAGTACTTTCGTCTTTGAATTCTAAGTACTTTTTCTTATTATAGGAGTTGTTCGTCTCCGTCCGAGTACTTCTTTCCTCTCTTCTATTCCTCTCACTACTACAGAATGAGGCATTGGTCGATGCCTAAAATCGCCAAAAACTTCGGTCTTTTTGCGGCGTGGAGTTAACGGCCCCTTTAACACCGGTTCGTAACACGAACCGGTGCTAAAGGGTCCTGCCCAACGGCTACTGACAGCTGCTGTCGGGGCAGGGACCCTTTAGCACCGGTTCGTGCTACCAACCGGTGCTAAAGGGTCCCCTTTAGCACCGGCCAGTGCCATGGGCCGAGGCAAAGCCTTTAGCACCGGTTTGTAACACAAACCGGTGCTACCCTTTAGCACCTTTAGCACTGGTTTGTGTCTTGAACCGGTGCTAAAGGTCCGGTTTATAGGTCGGCTACCTCCTCCTCTCTGCCCATTCGAAACCGAGAGCACCATTGTTGTTCTTGGAGCTTCCATTTTGTTGTTCTCCTTTGTTCTTCATCTCCGACGCCCATCGTTGATCTTCTTCGACTCCGTCATCGTCTCTTCGTACTTGGAGGTGACTAACTGCATCCTTTTCTGTCTTTGTCATGTTGTTTTTGGCTTGTGATTTTTCCATTATTTTTAGCTCAAATCCACTTTGTTATTTTGAATCATTCACTTGAATTAGTATCCATATATATATATATCATATTTCATGGTTGACCTAGTATTAATATAGTTTGCAAGAATGAATTATAGTATCTTTTTATGATCTTAGAAAGTAGGATAGTTCAAATTAATTGATTTGTTAATATCACTTGATAAGTTTTTATTACTACATAATGTCCATTGTATAATTTAAAAGATTTTTTTGAAGTAACTAGACAAATAAAGAATATTATTAGGTTCTTCTTTAATCATACGTGTTTACTAGTAAATGTGGAATTTATAATTGTTTAAAAATTGAGTATGGATAGTAGATGGCAACCGTGACCGGGTCTTCGGTCTCTCAACGGGTTCAAAAGTGATACCGGCCGGAACTCCCTCTCATTACTTGTGGCAAGTGTGGACAGAAGATTGTGATGGAGTACAAAGTATCGAAAGAGAGAGTAAACAAGGGTCATATATTCTACAAGTGTTCGCATCGTAATGTGAGTTATTTCTAGACATTTTCTTATATATGTGCTTATTTTTTAATGATATTAATTAAACTTTTGTTCTCTCTTTTAATTTCAATGGGACGGTACCGACGGATGTACAGGTTGGTATTGGGAGGAAGAATACATTCAACACATCAAGAAATCTTTTACACAGGTGGTTGAGGCTGAAGGTGATGAGGCAGTGAGCCGGCGAAAGGAGTTCAATGATGTTGATCAAGCGAATGATCTATCTATTATAGTTGAGATTGGACGCGAACTAATTATGTTGCTTAAGTGCATTTTGGTTTTGGTTTTTTTAGTGCTAGTTACGATTGTATTTGTTGTAGCCAAGCTTGCTTGAATTAATCAACTATGTGTGTTAGACATGTTGTGCAATAAGATGAGAAACTATATGTGTGCATGGTTTTCATAATATATATGTTATATTTAATGCAGATGGTAACACGTAATTGGATGTATAATGCCGATCGGCGCTCCGAAGTGTTTATTAATGGCGTGCACTATTTCTTAAGTGTGGTCGAGACAAATAAGAGGGACGGTTTCATGTGTTGTCCATGTGCCGTGTGCAAGAATTTGATGGAATAGTCTAACTCAAGGACTCTTCATTCACACTTATTTAAGGATGGTAGTGGGACGGTTTCGGGTCGGATATCCGCGGGTTTCGGTTCTCGCGGGTTCGGTTTTGGGGATAATTTTCCACCCATGGTTTTCGGGTTCGGGGCCCCGAAATCTATCGGGTTTGGTTTTCCACCCGTGGATATCCGAAATAAGTCATTAGAATTAATTTTTATATTTTATAATATGATAATAATAACTTTTTACTTAGATTATGAAATTTATTTTAAGCTAACTCATGAAAATATTTATGTTTTATTGCCTCTTGTTTATACATGTAAATATGTGTGTATATATTATGTATATATTTATAGAAAGTCCTTATTGCTATTATTATGTTGACATAGAAATCGGGTTTCGGGTATCCATTCGGATTTCGGATATCCACGGGTTTGGTTTTGGGGAGGGTTTATTATCCGAATCGGTGTTCGGTTTGGTTTCGGGTTTCGGGTTTGGGTGCACATAGACTTCACCTGATCCGAATCCGCCCCGTTGCCATCCTTACACTTATTAAAGTCTGGTTTCATACCTGTCGACGAAAGCTGATCGGCAGTCTACCTTGGGGTATACCCACGGTAGTAGTTTATCGGTAGACGGTGCGCAAACTACGAACTCGATGGTGACGCAAGACACGGACAAGCTTTTTATCCAGGTTCGGCCGCCGAGTTGGCGTAATACCTACGTCCTGCGTCTGGTTGTATTGATTTGTGTTGAGAGAATATGATGTATGATCTGTCCTCTAGGGGACCCCTGCCCCTCCTTATATATCCTGAAGGGACAGAGTTACAAGCAAAGTATCCTATTTGGTACAATATCTTGTAGCCTTGCGGTGCACGCCGACCAGTCGTGCGCCGCACGTCTTCATCTTGTGGGCCGAGCCACCTTTGACGGTGCGGCCCATATAGGCCCACGAGGGTATAGGGGTTTATACCCCCACAGCTAGTCCCCGAGCACCATGTATTGTGATGTAACACGCCGTCTTGAGCTTCTTCGATTAGTGAGGCTTGACGTCTTCAATAAGCAGGAAAGTCGCCCAAACAGTTGCAACGGTATTTTGACCAACTCAAAAGACAGTTGATCAACATTGACATCGAAAAAGCAGGTTGTTCGAAGAATGCATGGTGCTCTTAATTAAAAAAGATTTCTTTCCTGGTGAAGTGTGCCCACTTTACTTTTCTGAAAAGTATAGACCTCAAAATAGCAAGCATATTCACCGCAAGGTGAAGTGTGCCCACTTAGTCCCCGAGCCTGGTAGTAGGTGACGTAGGCACGTGGTGCCAGGGTCAAAAGAAAATTTCCCAAAGTAGTTTTGAGACTGAGATGCATCGCTAGATGCATCGTACCGATGTAGTCCCCGAGCTTGCTGGAAGGCGAAGTATGAGCCTTGTAGCAAGGTCTAAAAAATTGAATTTACCAGTCCCCGAGCATATCATGCTCGTCTGCAATTGAATAGACTAATCGACCAGTCTCCGAGCATATAACGCTCGGTGGTCGGTACAGTCCCCGAATTCTCAAATTGGTGGGCTGGTCGACCAGTCCCCGAGCGTATAGTGCTCGGTGGTCGGTGCAGTCCCCAAGTTCTTAAATTGGTGAGCTGGTCGACCAGTCCCCGAGCGTATAGTGCTCGGTGGTCGGCACAGTCCTCGAGTTCTTAAATTGGTGAGCTGGTCGACCAGTCCCCGAGCGTATAGTGCTCGGTGGTCGGCACAGTCCTCGAGCACGGCGTAGGGGCCGGTGAACAAGTCCCCGAGCGTGGTTGGGAACGTAAACGTGCTCGGTGGTCGGCACAGTGTTCGAGCATAGCATAGAGAGTAGTCGACAAGTCCCCGAGCGTGGTTGGGAACGTAAACGTGCTCGGTGGTCGGAGCAGTCCCCGGGCACAGCGTAGGGAATAGTCGACGAGTCCCCGAGCGTAGCTTGTCGACTGGGCCAAACCCCTGAAAAATAAATATAAAGAATAGGTAGTACATGATGTATAAATAAACTTTAGATAAAACTCAGTACTGAGATAAGTTTTAGATTTTTTGTTATAAAGTTAGCACAAGTAGTTAATTCATCCTAGAGCTTGTACCAGCTCTGGTCTAGCCAACAATCAGCATGAGGTGCGGAACCTAGACATGCGTGGGATTGCCAGCCTCGCCAGAGAGCTACTGCCGACCACCCGGAACGCAGAGGGCGGATCTCATGCACGTGTAGGGAGGAGTCGGAGACAGTACCGGCTCTGGAAAACTCGTGTAGGAGAAAAAACTAGTCGGCTAACCAAAAAGTTGTTTTTGAAGGATAATAAAAAATATTATGCCAAAAATAAATAAAATATTAGAAGTGTACTTATCTTTGGACGAAAGTCTGGTCGGTGGTGACAGAATTGTCTGGCCCTCGAGCTTTTTGACTTGCTGTCATGACGGTGGTCGCGGTTGTCGTAGCGCCGTTCTTCACGACGATTATTATTGCGACTGGTGGTCAGAGCAAGTAGGCCAAACAACTTGGTCGTTAGCCCGAGCAGGTCGATGTCGTCGATCTGCCTCTCTTTGTAGTAGGGAAGCAGGTGTCGCCTCGTCGGCGTGGTCGGAGACGTTGTTGGAGTAATCGGAGTCGTAGCCAGCGTGGTTGAAGCCGCCGCCGACGTCGATGAAGAAGTGGTTGGCGCAGATCGGATCTACACCTCCTCCGTGGTCGTGGCGGTGAAGCTGTTGAAGCTGACGGCGAACGTGAAGTCGCCCGCCATGGCCACGAAGTCGGGGATGATGGCCATCTTGTTCGTCTAGGAAGCTGTACGCACACCCCCTACCTGGCGCGCCACTGTCGACGAAAGCTGGTCGGCAGTCTACCTTGGGGTATACCCACGGTAGTAGTTTATCGGTAGACGGTGCGCAAACTACGAACTCGATGGTGACGCAAGACACGGACAAGCTTTTTATCCAGGTTCGGCCGCCGAGTTGGCGTAATACCTACGTCCTGCGTCTGGTTGTATTGATTTGTGTTGAGAGAATATGATGTATGATCTGTCCTCTAGGGGACCCCTGCCCCTCCTTATATATCCTGAAGGGACAGAGTTACAAGCAAAGTATCCTATTTGGTACAATATCTTGTAGCCTTGCGGTGCACGCCGACCAGTCGTGCGCCGCACGTCTTCATCTTGTGGGCCGAGCCACCTCTGACGGTGCGGCCCATATAGGCCCACGAGGGTATAGGGGTTTATACCCCCACAATACCAAACTATATTTGTTGGACCAATCATGGAGAAAGCGGGATTATAATGGATGAAGGTGAAGAAGAAGAAGAAGAATTGGACCACGCCAATATTATTGCTCAGTACGATGGCTTCAATGATGTTGCAATGGGGGGAGATAATGAAGAAGAGGTAGCGGCAGAAGATGATCGGGGCGATGATGCTTTTGGTGATGCCATCCGTGATGCACAAAGAGAATGTGAAAGTGATAAATAGAAAGCCAAGTTTGAGCGCATGCTAGAGGACCACACGAAATCGCTATATCCCACCGCTGAAGAGGGGCAAAAAAAAGCTGGGTACCACACTGGAATTGCTGCAATGGAAGGCAAAGAATAGTACATCTGACAAGGCATTTGGGCAGTTATTGAAGATCATAAAAAAGATGCTTCCGAAAGGCAACGAGTTGCCCACCACTACGTATGAAGCAAAATAGGTTGTCTGCCCTTTGGGATTAGAAATCCAGAAGATACACGCATGTCCTAATGACTGCATCCTCTACCGTGGGGAGGAATACGAGAATTTGGATGCATGTCCAGTATGTAAGGCATCACGGTATAAGATCAGGCGAGATGATCCTGGTGATGTTGAGGGTGAAGAACGTCATAGGAAGAAAATTCCTGCCAAGGTTATGTGGTATGCTCCTATAATACCACGATTAAAACATCTGTTCAGAAACAAGGACAGTGTAAAGTTGTTGCGGTGGCACAAAGAAGACCGTAAGATAGACAATATGCTTAGACACCCTGCCGATGGATCCCAGTCGAGAGCGATAGACAGAGAATTCTCAGATTTTGCAAATGATGTTAGAAACTTGCGGTTCGCCTTAAGTACAGATGGTATGAATCCTTTCGGTGAGCAGAGTAATAGTCACAACACTTGGCCAGTTACTCTATGTATCTACAACCTTCCTCCATGGCTATGCATGAAGCGGAAGTTAATTATGATGCCGGTGCTTATCCAAGGACCGAAGCAACCTGGCAACGACATAGATGTCTACCTGAGGCCATTAGTTGAGGAACTTCAACTTTTATGGAGCAAACCAGGATTTCATGTGTGGGATGAGTACAAACAAGAGCACTTTGACCTGCGACCATTGCTATTTGCAACAATCAATGATTGGCCAGCTCTGAGTAATCTTTCGGGCCAGTCAAACAAGGGATATAATGCATGCACACATTGTTATGAAGACCTTGAATGTGTATTTTTGAAAAAATGTCGAAAGGTCGTGTACCTTGGCCACCGTCGGTTTCTTCCTGTGAACCACCCAGTACGAAAGAAAGGCAAGCATTTCAAAGGCAAGGCAGACCACCGGACCAAGCCTCTCAATCAAACCGGGGATGATGTACTCGAAATGGTCAAGGATATAAAAGTGGTATTTGGAAAGGGACGAGGCAACGAACCTATTCCCAAGGATGCTAAGGGACACGTACCCATGTGGAAGAAGAAATCCATATTTTGGGAGCTACCTTACTGGAATGTCCTAGAGGTCCGCAACGCGATCGACGTGATGCATGTGACAAAGAATCTTTATGTGAACTTGCTCAGATTCATGGGTGTCTACGGGAAGTCTAAGGATTCACTTGAAGCACGACAAGACTTGCAGCGCATGAAAGAACGAGACAACCTGCATCCAGAAAAGACAGATGATGGACGTCATTACTTAAGCCCTGCTAGCTACACTCTGAACAAAGAAGAGAAGGAAAGCATGTTTGAATGTCTTAGCAGCATCAAGGTCCCATCTGGATTCTCCTCCAATATCAAGGGAATAATTAATGTGCCAGAGAAGAAATTCCTAAACTTAAAGTCCCATGACTGTCATGTTCTAATGACACAATTGCTGCCGGTGGTTTTAAGAGGAATTTTACCTCCACATGTACGTCTAGCCACCGTAAAGCTTTGTGCATTCCTCAATGCAATTTCTCAGAAGGCAATCAATCCAGAGCAACTAGCTACTCTGTAGAATGATGTCGTTCAATGTCTCGTCAGCTTTGAGTTGGTGTTCCCTCCATCCTTATTCGATATCATGACACACCTCCTAGTTCATCTGATCAAAGAGATTCGTATTCTCGGTCCTGTGTTCCTACACAACATGTTCCCCTTCAAGAGATTCATGGGTGTCCTAAAGAAATATGTCCATAGTCGTTCCCGGCCAGAAGGAAGCATTGCCAAGGGCTATGGAACAGAGGAGGTCATAGAGTTCTGTGTTGACTTTATTCCAGACCTTGACCGAATTGGCATTCCTGAATCTCGACACGAGGGCAGACTCAGCGGAAAGAGAATACTTGGGAAGAAAACATATATTGGTACGGGAGATGATTACTTCAATAAAGCACACTACACAGTTCTCCAGAACTCCTCATTGGTGGAACCATATGTTGAGGTACACAAAGATTTACTACGGTCCCAGTGGCTCGGGAAGAATGAAGCTTGGATAATGCGTCAGCATATGTAAACTTTTGGTGATTGGTTGCGCAAAAAATGTCAGGGTGATGAAAACATTGATGAGTAGCTTTATTTGTTGGCTAGGCAACCATCATGGCATGTCCTCACGTACAAAGGGTATGAGATAAATGGTAACACATTTTACACAGTTTGCCAAGATAAAAGGAGCACCAACCAAATCAGTGGTGTACGCGTGGATGCCACGGATCCAAATGGGAATAGACAAACATATTATGGACGCATAGAAGACATATAGGAACTAGTCTATGAAGCTAATTTTAAAGTTTCTTTGTTCCGGTGCCAATGGGTGAAGATGACCGGAGGTGGGGTAACAGTCGACAAGGAGTATGAGATGACAACCGTGGACCTTAACCATAGTGGGTTCAAAGACGAACCATTCGTCCTTGCCGTAGACGTGAGTCAGGTGTTCTATGTTGGGCATTCTTAACGTCACTACCAAAAGTAAACTTAGTTTTCTAATTGTTGATGCAAAAGCTGGATCTGTAAACACAAAGGGCTAATACCCGATTCGAACGTTAAGGCGTGCCAGCCGATTTGACCTTACTATCGGCAAAGGTGATAACTCGAATACTTTGGTCTCGACAACAGCGATGCGCCCGGATGCCACGGCCAAGAGGTATTCACGCGGAACTCGAGAATGCGTCGAGCTTAAGTCGACGAACTCCTAAGAACTCGTAATGAAAAGGAAAAATATGACGAAGTCGTCGAAAAAGTAGATGCTGGAATATGAGTAAAAACTTGTGTTTGATTGATTGATAGATTACAAGGCCCCAGGGTCTACATTTATACCCTGCTCAAAGAGCTACAATCAGACACGACTAGGACTCGAATTCCAAATTAAACAGAATCCGTATACAAAACGATTTAAATAACTAAGGAAAACACAAAACTATCCTTCCGTGACAAAGTGGGGCACCACCATGGACCAATCGGCAACCTTCAGGTTCTCCTTCCGAATCATCGACAGACTCCTCATCGTAGCCATCGGTAAAAGCTAATGCTTGACCATCGGCATGAACGCGTCACCACCCATGGACTTAATCTCATTCAGCTGTCCCTTCATCGGCAACCAGCCTCATCGGCAATTCCCCTGCAGACCAGTTACTCTTACCCTATCTTGCCGATCTACACTCTACCGATCCTGGGTACGTGTCCAAAAACGGTGTCAACACATGCCCCCCAATTTCGGAGTATAAAATCATTAATGCTCCGAAATTCTCTGTAGTAATGATGCCTTTTCACAATTAATCCTCTCGATTTGGTAACCGACCGTTGAAATCAAACAACTCTGGCCCGATTCTTCCGCAGATCCCTCGAATTCCTCAACCTCCCAAACTGGACATGTCCACTTTATTCGCCCATCGGCAATACTACTGTTAGAAGGAGCTACCGATGGACCGACCAGGAAATCCCGTACAGTAAAATATCTCCAGATTATGACCGCTTCCTGTCAAATCATCTGCGCAATCCCTTGATTACCGTGCGAACAGTTACCATATCCACCTAAGTACCCTTGGATTTCACGGATACGGTGAAGAGATAAGTCAGATTTGCCCTTGCCCATTTTGTCCTATAAATAGTTCCTTCTCGGGTACTCCTTCTCCATCGCATCATTCTACAGCCCCAACTCTACTTTTCTGGCGGCGACGCTGTTCGAGAGCTCCAAGAACTCCAACAAAGGCTTTTCTCCACCAACCTCAAAGTCTTCGATCATCTTCCTCGCGAGGAGATGGCCATCAACTTTGCTGTTCCTAAGGTCAGTTCATCACCCCACCTCTTGTACTTTTACCATACCCTTGTTCATCCGCAACTTATTTTACTGAACACTCTTCTCCTTTTTTTCTTTTGTTCTTCTTTTTATATTTAAGAACTTCTAGGATTTGTCCAATAAAATTGTCATCCCTACCGATCAGCCACACCTCCAATGTCTCGGTCCGCTAGGGAACCCAGATCCCACCGATCTGATTAACGCAGAAACAAACAGAATCCCCTTTAGAGCCGAGAATTTTTCTCTAGATCTGTGGAAAGATGCCTTCCGTTCCTGGCCTAGTCCTACCAAGGGATGGAAGGCTTGGTTTTTAAGAGTCAGCCATTCAAATGAGGTTCAGTGGGGTGAGCGAAAACTGGATCAATGCATCAGGTTGTCCCTTGCCGATATGCATAGGAATGATTCACTGCTGATTGCTGCATCATATTTCTGGTCAGACACACTTAATGCCTTTGTCTTCAGCCATGGCCCTGCTTCTCCCACTCTTGCCGATGTGCTTATGCTCACCAGCTTAGATGTATCCACTGTCGATAGTAGTCACATATTTGACACCACACCTAGTGCCAAGGTGGAAACCCGCTCTATCGGCGGTTGGTCTGGGTACGTTCAGAAGTACCATATAACGGGGCCTGTCAACATAAAGGAACAAACCACCTTTCTGAACATGTGGCTGGACAAATTTGTGTTCTATGGTCGATCGGCAGGACCAACCTCTGTCTACCTATCGGCAGCAGAGAGATTAGCTAATGGTGGCCGATTTCCCCTCGGCTGATACCTGCTTGGCTCTGCCTATCATCTTCTCCACCAAGTGTCTAGGAAACTTCTGCTTGGCGAGTCCATCAGCAATTTAGGGGGGCCCTGGTGGTTCATCAATATGTGGCTTAGCCTCTATATGCACAAGCGTCTTGAGTTCAACCTCTTCGCACAATGCTTCCCCAGGGACATAGCCGAAGATTATGAATTGGATGAAGAAGAATCGGCAACTCGTCCTCCTCTGAACTTTGGCGAGGCTACCATAGTTCTACCTGGTACAGGTGGTAACGCAGATCAGGTTAGCCGATTCTTCTAGATCCTGTACGAAGGCCTGACCAGAGAACAGTGAGCATGGATGCCTTATGAAGATCCAGACACCATGTTTCCTTTGGTCTTCCATCCGTTCAACGATGCTCTTAATAAAGATCATGATGTGATGATGGCACTTATCACTCCAAGAGCCATACCGGTAAACTTCTTCGGCAGTGGGAAAGCTTCCAACCAGACCTATGAATTTTACAACCCATTGGCATTAGCCCGTCAACTAGCTTTCAGTCAGCTGCCGATTGCACTTTGTTATGCCGATGTGATAAAACCCAGGGAAACCATCACCAGTCTTCTCGAGTGGACCAGGATAGCTCCGAGTGCCGATACAGATGCAGATCTATCAGAGTGGATCCCAACCCTCTTCATTACTCAGGCATACAAACAATGGTGGGAAGAATGGAAGGAGCATTTGTTCTGCAAATCGGCTCTTACGTACCGCGGCATGATCGATCCCCAGTACAAAGTCCCCAATGATATTGTAAGTATTTCCAAACCGATGTTCCAATCTTTTTATTTTCATTTTCATCGGTAACTTACTTTCTGTGTTATACTACAGGTCGACGACACACCACCATCGGTCAGTAGGAGCGGCAAGACGATTGAGCTTTTTCCATCAGGTCCGATCTCCTCGATCGGCAACAATGCTCCCACCTTGGCTGCCATAATGCACCGAGGTGTGCGCCTCAAGAAAGTCACCACCGAGCGGATGAAGGCATCTCCATCGGTAGCTGCCTCTACTTTAGCACAGGCCTTCAAGGTAAATTTTCAAACCCTTTCATCCATACCGATTCCATTCTTACATCTGTTACACTTGTACTCACAAATTTTCATTGTTGTACCAGCACATCGGTGCATCGACAAAGACTAGAGGTACGACTGCCGATGCCCCCCAGTCCAGCCAAAAAAAGAGGAAAAGCTCCAAGAGTACCAGAACCCAGGCGAAGCGCCAGAGAACAGCAACACCCTCTCCTCCTCCAAGGTCACCGATTCCGGTGGAATCTTCTCCCTCCTCTCCAGAAGTCCAGATTCAACAAGCACCATCTCCTCCTCAGCCACAAGAAGAACCCCACATAGAAGAACTCCATCCAGAGGAGCCTCAGCTAGAAGACACATCGGCTAACGTGCACGAGCAAACTGCCGATCCAGCAAGTTCAATTATAGCATCGGTGGTTTCCTCTATTCAAACAAGTACTGCTCCCCCTCAAGGTAACATACTCTCTATGGAATCATTACCGATGAACCTACTTTTCCTGTCTTATAATCGCTTCTGTTAATCTTTCAGCTGACATAGTTCCATCGGCAACCCCAGCCGATCAATCCGTGGTTCCATTGGCACCGTCTAGTCAGAGGCGAGAGATTGCCCTAAAACAAGTAAGTTACCCAATCTTTATCTGTATTATTCATCAATACTGCACCATAGAATAACTTATTTTATTTCCTTTTCAGGAACAGGATTCCCCCGACAGTTTGTTTTCCTTTGCCATCGACATCTCTGAAGATGAAGGCGAGGAGGCAAGTTCTTCTCGAGCAGTTGGAGTCACATCGGCATAAATTACGGAAAAATTAGAAGAGTTATCGGCCCTCCTTCATCAAGACACAGCCCAATTGGTCGATGACTCTGATCCGACCAAGGCCTTATTCAAGACCCTTAGAGGCCAAATCCCCGCCGATGCCGAAGAAATCCTTTTCCAAGCTGCACATCTAGAGAGCCATCAACTGCAGTGCCAAAGGGCTGCTCAACGCCTTGCCGATAGAGCTGCTCATGCTCAGCTCTCAGAGGAAATGATGAAAGTGAAGCTCCTAGCCGATGAGAAGCATAAAAACATCGGCACCCTGGAGTCCTCAAGAGATGTGCTGAAATAAAAGATTTCTGATCTATCAGCAAAGAGAGAAGCTCTGCTGACAGAACTCAAACAGGTAGAAGAAGCCTTGTCCCAAGCTCAAGAAGAAGAAAGTCAGCTGCCTGAGACGATCAAAATTCTTGAACAAGAGCGAAATGTCCAAGCCCGCAAAGCACTACAGATGAAGAAGAAGCTGAAGCCGGTGGAGGGCTCTGCCGATGACGACATAAAGGAGATAGAAGAAGCCAATCAGATCCGTCTGCGCGCCATATCAACGATCCAGGCTTTGTTAAACATCTGATTTCTTCATCGGCGGCATACTTGCTCTTTTCTTTTGAACACTCTTAATATTTTGGTCTAGCCAATAGGATTGTTATCGGCACTTTTAAAAACATCAAGTCTGGCCCTAGACTCAGTTTAATCCAGCCGATAGTAATGTTATCGGCATTCAAACTTTTATGCATCGACCCATATACTGGGGTAATATTTCTTTAGATATTTGTCATTTAATGCCCTGGGAAATTCAACTCCTTCGAGAGTTTCTAAGACATAAGCGTTGCCAGGAGCAAATCGACTTATCTGATAGGGACCCTCCCAATTGGGAGACCACTTCCCCAAATTTTGAACTTTTAGTCCCAATCGGTAAGACTAGCTTCCACACTAAGTCTCCATCAGCAAACTTCTTAGCCTTCACCTTCTTATCATACCATTTGGCAACTTTCTTCTTATTCTCTTCTATAATCATCAAAGCCCTTAGCCAATGCCCTGCTAGATCATCCAACTCGTCTGTCATTAAAGTAGCATAATCATCGACAGCCAATTGATCTTGAAAAGATAGTCACCTAGACCCAGTCTTAATTTCCCAAGGTAACACTGCATCATGCCCATATACCAACTGATACGGTGAGACCTTAGTTGATCCATGACAAGCCATCCGGTATGACCATAAAGCTTCATTTAACAACGTGTGCCACCTCCTAGGATTTTCTTCAATCTTCTGCTTAATAAGCTTGATAATTCCTTTGTTAGACGCCTCGGCCTGTCCATTAGATTGAGCATAATAAGGAGAAGAGTTTAATACCTTAATTCCCATACCGATTGCAAATTCATCAAACTCCCCCGATGTGAACATAGTACCCTGATCTGTAGTAATTGTTTGAGGAATTCCAAATTGGTAAATAATATGCTCTTTCACAAAATCGATCATGTTGGCCGATGTAACTTTCTTTAAAGGAATAACTTCAACCCATTTAGTGAAATAATCGGTGGCAACCAAGATAAACTTATGTCCTTTGCTGGATGGCGGATAAATCTGGCCGATCAAGTCAATAGCCCATCCTCGGAACGGCCAAGGTTTAATAATGGGATTCATGGCCGATGCGGGTGCCCTTTGAATATTACCGAACTTCTGACATCCTTGACACCTTTGAAATACTTAAAGCAATCCTCAAGTATAGTCGGCCAATAATACCCATTTCTTCTGATCATCCACTTCATCTTGAATGCCGACTGATGTGCTCCACACACTCCCTCATGGATCTCTCCCATCAAACTTCTAGCCTCATCATCACCTATGCAACTGAGAAGAATCCCATCAATAGTTTGATAACATAATTCATCTTCGAGGAGCACATACTTGGTGGCTTGAAACCGAACACGTCTCTCAACTTTCTTGGATGGATCCTTTAAATAATCAATGATTTCTTTTCTCCAATCATCGGCACCGATTGTCGATATTGCATTTATCATGGGCTGATATCCCGAGGCATGCTGAGCCAACCGATTGGCCTCTTCATTGTGCAACCGAGGAACATGCTCTATTCGGAAATCCTTGAATTCCTTTAACAGTTGCATACTCCTCTCGTGATAAGTTATCAAGACTTCGCTTCGGCATTCATAGCTTCCAGCCAATTGATTTATAACCAGCATAGAATCTCCGAAGATTTCAACAGCATCAGCATGAACTTCCCTTAGTAATTCCAACCCCTTTATCAAAGCTTGATACTCAGCTTGATTATTCATTGACGTGGCAACAATCGGCAAGGAAAACTCGTACTTCCTTCCCCGAGGGGAAATTAACACTATGTCGATTCCTGCCCCCCGGTCACACGTGGATCCATCAAAGAAAAGCGTCCAAGGTACAATTTCCAAAGTCTCCACTGTACCGCAATGCTGAGTTACAAAATCGGCCATAATCTGTCCCTTAACCGCCTTAGCCGATTCACAACGCAAATCGAATTCCGACAGTGCCAAAATCCATTTACCGATTCTGCCACTCATAATCGGCATAGACAGCATATATCGAACCACATCATCTTTGCATATGACAGTGCACTCAGCCGACAACAAATAGTGTCTCAACTTAATACATGAGAAATAAAGACACAAACATAAATTTTCAATGGCTGAATACCTGGTCTCAACATCAACCAATCTCCTGCTTAATTAGTAAATCACACGTTCCTTCCCTTAAAATTCTTGAATTAAAGCTGAACCGATGACCATCCCATCGGTAGACAAATATAATCTGAAGGGCTTTCCTTGCTGAGGTGGAATCAGAACTGGAGGATTTACTAAATAATCCTTGATTTCATCTAAGGCCAATTGTTGTTCTTTCCCCCAAACAAATTCTTGATCAGCTTTCAACTTAAGCAAAGGACTGAAAGCACGAATTTTACCAGATAAATTAGATATAAACTGTGGGGGTATAAACCCCTATACCCTTACGGCTAGACTTGGGCCAGGAGGCTTGGCCCATTACGAGACGGGCTCAAGGCTTGATCCGACAGCCTGGAGCTTCGCGCAAGGAAACAAGACGTGGAGATCAAGTAGGATTCTAGTAGGTTAGAATAGGAATTGATATCGAACTATCTATGGCAATTGTAACCGACTAGGATTAGTTTCCAGATCTGTAACCCTGCCCTCCGGACTATATAAGGAGAGGCAAGGGACCCCCCTAGGATATCATATTCTCTCAACACAAATCAATACAATCAGACGCAGGACGTAGGTATTACGCCAACTCGGTGGCCGAACCTGGATAAAAAGCTTGTCTGTGTCTTGCGTCACCATCGAGTTCGTAGTTTGCGCACCGTCTACCGATAAACTACTACCGTGGGTATACCACAAGGTAGACTGCCGACCAGCTTTCGTTGACATAAACCTCCTGATAAAATTTACCTTGCTGATCAAGGATTGGAGCTCAGTCTTGTTGGTAGGAGCAACTATTTTGTCGATAGCATCAATGGATCTTCGACTAATTTCAATCCCCCTTTGATGCACCATGAAACCAAGGAATTGTCCTGCCGATACACCAAATGCACACTTATTGTGATTCATCTTTAAACCATGCTTTCTTGTGCATTCTAACACCTTCCGCAAATCGGCAAGATGCTTTGTGAAGTCTCTAGACTTAACTACCACATCATCAATATAGATTTCCACCAGCTTGCCGATGAACTCATGAAATATAAAATTCATAGCCCTCTGATAAGTAGCACCAGCATTCTTCAAGCCAAAGGTCATGACTATCCATTCAAACAACCCAACATGACCAGGACATCTAAATGCAGTCTTTGGAATATCCTCTTCAGCCATGAATATTTGATTGTATCCTGCATTGCCATCCATAAAGCTAATAATCCGATGCCCAGCCGCGACATCAACTAGCAGATCGGCAACTGGCATTGGGTAGCCATCCATCGGCGTAGCTTTATTGAGATTCCTGAAATCAATGCAAACCTGAAGTTTCCCATTTTTCTTGTAGACTGGAACAACATTGGAGATCCACTCGGCATACCGACACTGCCGAATAAATTTAGCCTCGATAAGTTTAGTTATTTCGGCCTTGATGTCAGGAAGAATATTAGGATTACATCGGCGAGCAGGCTGTTGATGTGGCCGAAATCAAGACTTGATAGGCAACCGATGTTCAACTATTGATCGGTCCAAACCAGGCATCTCAGTATAATCCCAAGCAAAGCAATCTTTATATTCCTTTAACAAATCAGTTAACTATTGCTTACACTCAGAATTTAACTTAGCACTAATAAAAGTAGGTCTAGGCTTATCACCACTACCTATATCTACTTCTACCAAATCATCGGCCGATGTGAATCCCTGGCCCAATTTTCCATCATCGGCGAACCTATCCATTAAAAACCTTCATCAGAACCGACTGCTTGGATCGGTGGAATTTCATAATCGGCAACTTTGAGGAACTCCTTTTCCCAAACCTCTCCTGAAATACACCTAGTTCTTTCATAGGTGTCTGCCTCTGCCGATGCAATAACATAGGAAGAATCTCCCGGGACAATTTCGATCTTGTCACCTACCCACTGGACCAAGCATTGGTGCATTGTTGATGGTATGCAACTGTTGACACCATTTTTGGACACGTACCCAGGATCGGTAGAGTGTAGATCGACAAAAAGGGGCAATAGTAACTGGTCTGCAGGAGAGTTGCCAATGAGGGTGGTTGCCGATAAGGAGACAACTGAATGTGGCTAAGTCCATGGGTGGTGATGTGTTTATGCCGATGGTCAGTATCAACTGTTGCCGATGGGGAGTCTGCCGATGATACGGCAGGAAGACTTGGAGGTTGCTGATTGGTCCATGGTGGTGTCCCAGTTTGTCACGGAAGGATAGTTTTATGTTTTCCTTAGTTATTTAATTTGTTTTGTACATGGATTCTGTTTAAATTTGGAATTCGAATTCTAGTCATGTCTGTTGTAGCTCTTTGAGCAGGGTATAAATGTAGACCCTAGGGCCTTGTAATCGAGATATCTATCAATCAATCAAACACAAGTTTTTACTCATATTCAAGTATCTACTTTTTCGATGACTTCGTCATATTTTCCTTTTTCATTACGAGTTCTTAGGAGTTCGTCGACTTAAGCTCGGTGTATTCTCAAGTTCCGCATGAATACCTCTTTGCCGTGGCATCCGGGCGCATCGCTGTTGTCGGAACCAAAGTATTTGAGTTATCACCTTTGCCGATAGTAAGGTCAAATCGGCTGGCACGCCTTAACGTTTGAATTGGGTATTAGCCCTTTGTGTTTGCAGATCAGCTTTTGCATCAACAGCAACAATTGGCATGAATCCAATCTCTCCCTAACAGTAGATTATAAGCACCTTTTCCACCGATCACAAAGAAAGTTGTCGGCAAGGTCTTGCTGTCGATAGTCAATTCAACACAGATGGCTCCCTTAACCGGAGACACATTCCCTTCAATGTCTTTGAGCATCATATCGGTCTTGGTCAAATCCTGATCTCCTTTTCCAAGCTTCCGATACACTGCATACGGCATGATGTTGATTGCAGCCCCACCATCAATTAATATTTTGGTCATCGGCTGACCATCAACCCTTCCTTTGACAAACAAAGCTTTAAGATGCTGCCTTTCATTGTCGGTAGGCTTTTCAAAAATAGCCGTCATCGGATCCAGAGCCAACTGAGCTATCTGTTCAGAAAACTCCAATTCCTCGTCATCACTTGATGGCACCAAGAATTCCATCAGCAACATAAATACCATGTTAACATCTGTCGATGGCCCTTTCCCCTTACGATCTGAATGTTGCTGATCCCCAGACTGGCCAGAGTTCTCGCCCTTGCTCAACTCTTCTCGTCTTTCTCGCTGCAGCCTCCTTTTCTGTGTCCTATGCAACCCCTCTAAACACCATGGAGGAAGTTGTTGCTGCTTTACCGATGGGCGATGATTTTCCCTTGACTCCATCCGATAAGCATTAGCATCCCTGCAAAATATGAACTCATCGGGAACTCGTGCATTAGCCATCTCCTCAAGTTCCTCTTGGTTCCTGGGAAAGTATTCAACACGGTCACCAAGCCTATCATGCACGCTAATCCTGCCCCCCAGCCGATCATGAACCGACGCTCTCCCCCTAATCGGCCCATTAAATCGCCGATTACCATTGTGATAACGCCGATCGGACCTGTCGTACCGATCATAACCATTGCATTCAGGGCAATCTCTAACAGTGGGCATCTTGATATTTTCTTCCCAACAATGGATGAAGAACGGACAATTCCAGTGATCTCTGTGCCGATTCCACTCTTTTCGGCGTCTTTCCTCTTCCCGATGATAGTCTTCTTGCTGGCGCCGATACCGATCCTCACGTTGCTGCCAAGTTTCCTGAGGCCTTCTATGAGTTATCACAATACCAGATCGGGGAGACCTTCCTGAGTTAATTCCCTCCTGGATTAAGCCTTTTCCTTTTGCATCGGCAGTAGTGATCTGATGCTGAGGATCCACTGATGCACTTCGTTCAGCAGCTTCCGATGTTAGGACCTTGGCCTTTCCCTTAGCATCCAACATGTTTGTGGGGAAAGGATGTTGATCAATCTTCATTGGCTTCTGAGTTTTGGAGCTGTCAAATTTGATCCTCCCAGATTCTATAGCCGATTGCAGCTGCTGTCTAAAAACTTTGCACTCCTTGGTGCTGTGAGAAGTTGCATTGTCCCATTTGCAGTACTTCATCTTCTTTAATTCTTCAGCCGATGGGATTACATGATTGGGTGACAATTTGATCTGACCTTCCTGAAGTAGAAAGTCAAATATCCTATCGGCTTTGGTGATATCAAATGCGAACTTCTCTGGTTCTTTATGTCCAAAAGGGCAAGACATCGGCTTTTTGTTCTTTATCCATTCTACCAAGCCGATGACTGGTTCTTCATCCGAATCTGAGCTTGCCGCCTCATCAACAAACGTCACCTTTTTGTTTCAAGCTCTCTTGGGTTCAAAGGGCTTGATATCCTGGTCAGAAATTCTCTGGACCAGGTGGCTCAGGCTTTCGAACTCTTGAGAAGCATACTTGTCCCTAATATGTGGCAACAAACCCTGGAAAGCCAAATCGGCTAGCTGTCGATCATTTAAAACCAGACTATAGCATTTATTCTTGACCTCCGTAACCTTTGCACGAAACTTTCAACCGATTCATCATTACGCTGTTTCAATCTGACCAAATCGGTAATCTTCTTCTCATGAACTCCAGAAAAGAAGTACTTGTGGAACTGCTTCTCTAGATCAGCCCAAGTAATCACCGAGTTAGGAGGTAATGATATAAACCAAGTGAATGCCGATCCAGACAATGATGACGAGAACAAGCGAACCCTTAACTCGTCCCTGTTAGCAGCTTCTCCACATTGGATGATGAACCTGTTGACATGTTCCATGGTTGATGTGTCATCCTGTCCAGAAAACTTAGTGAAATCTGGTACCTTGTACCGATTTGGAAGTGGAATCAAATCATATGTGGGAGGATACGGTGTGCGATAAGAGTAAGTATTGACTTTGGGTTTTATCCCAAATTGATCTCTCATTACTTCAGCAATCTTATCGGCCCAATAAGCATCGGCATCTTGCCGATGAGGCGGTTGCAGATCTGGGATCTGCTGATATGCTTCCACGTGTCTATGTGGTGCGCGATCTGCATGGAACATTGGATTAATCATCTGACCACCAATCTACTGACCACCAATCTGTTGTCCGCCAATCTGCTGCCCAAGATTCATTGGCTGGTTGGGCAACCCTTGGTTCTGGAACCCGGGGTAGATCTAGCCTTGTTGAAACCCCGTAGCCTGATGATTCAGTTGGGACATTTGTGGAAAAACTTGCTGCTGAGGCCATCCACTATTAGCATTCATCGGCATAGGACCTGCCGATGACTGGTAATTGGGCATCATCATTGAATTGACATACCCTGGCTGAGTCATAAACCTCTGTTGCGTCAGCATTGAATCTGCCGATGCGTTAGGCATATGGAACGTTGGAGCTTGAGAATTCCCAGTGTAAGGTCTTGCAGTAGTGGTTGTAGTATACTGGGGACTCTGATTCATCGGCATATTTGGAGGTGCCGATGCCATAGGAGCCTTGCCTCTTACATCAACCGTCTGAGATATACCAGGTGTCTTCAACGTCAACTCTGGAGGCATACCATAACCCCACCAGTTAGGAGGAGGGACCGATCCCGACATTGCCGATGCCAATAAATCTGTAGCAAGCATGATCTGCCCATCTGAAGTCGATGGATTGGTCGTCATCAGCGTAGATTGTGCATTAGTGAGTCCTAATGTGCTTGGAGGAATAGTAGTTTCTGTACCCACAGCGGCTGTAGCAACCGATGGGGCTGTGACAAATGTTCTTCCTGGCTTATGATGAGAAGGGCCCACATAATTTGGTGGCAATTGTCCTTCTTTGAAAGTTCTAGCCACGGCATTGAAAACCGTATTGGACAGCACATCAGCTTGATTGATCAAGGCACGGTTAATAGCATTATCAACCATGTCTTGAAGTTTACCAGGATTGGCTTCAAAGGTAACCTGCCGAGGCATCGGCAATGCTTCCTTCTGGATCACTTCGCCGCTCCTGTTGATGCTGAAGGATCTCAAACATTCCTGCTTGTAGTCCTCCATGGCTTTCGCAATAGCTTGCTTCTGCTCATCCTTGAGATTGGCTTCCGTCACGGGGATGACGTTCTCCTGATCGAACTCGGTAGTCGACATGTCGATCTTGATGCTGATTCTGGTCCCACTGGGCGTGCCAAAAGATGTGTTAATGCAAAAGCTGGATCTGCAAACACAAAGGGCTAATACCTGATTCGAACGTTAAGGCGTGCCAGCCGATTTGACCTTACTATCGGCAAAGGTGATAACTCGAATACTTTGGTCCCGACAACAGCGATGCGCCCGGATGCCACGGCCAAGAGGTATTCACGCGGAACTCGAGAATACGTCGCGCTTAAGTCGACAAACTCCTAAGAACTCGTAATGAAAAGGAAAAATATGACGAAGTCGTCGAAAAAGTAGATGCTGGAATATGAGTAAAAACTTGTGTTTGATTGATTGATAGATTACAAGGCCTCAGGGTCTACATTTATACCCTGCTCAAAGAGCTACAATCAAACACGACTAGGACTCGAATTCCAAATTAAACAGAATCCGTATACAAAATGATTTAAATAACTAAGGAAAACACAAAACTATCCTCCCGTGACAAACTAGGGCACCACCATGGACCAATCGGCAACCTTCAGGTTCTCCTTCCGAATCATCGGCAGACTCCTCATCGTAGCCATCGGCAAAAGCTAATGCTTGACCATCGGCATGAACGCGTCACCACCCATGGACTTAATCTCATTCAGCTGTCCCTTCTTGGGCAACCACCCTCATCGGCAATTCCTCTGCAGACCAGTTACTGTTACCCTATCTTGCCGATCTACACTCTACCGATCCTGGGTACGTGTCCAAAAACGGTGTCAACACTAATTCTAAAAACGGTGCCAAAAATGCATAACCTATCCCTCATGCCACTTAAGCCAAGTTGTCATCTCCAGCATGACATGAGAGATGCGGTATTGAAATATGCAATTGCTCTTCTAAATGAATAATAAATGAGATCTGCAAGCGCACAGATTAATACCGATGTAGCATTTTAACCGGGAAGTATTCCAGGTATCGTTATTTATATTTTTACCATTGGGAAGGGATTGCTAAACATCAATGTTGATTATGGAATGAAATATAGAATTGAGTATCTATCATTGCATGTATAATTGAGAGCATTTATCTATCTCTTTCATACAGGGATAAATGTCACATAAAAGATAGATAAAGTAAGAATGGTGACAAAGATAATTATTCTGATCAGCATAACTTAGCCACATATAATAATGATAAGCACCTCAATAGATATTATAACAAGTCATTAGCATGGAATTAGGATGAACTATAAGAATATTTCCAAAGTTATTCTTAACTATAAAGTCTAGCATATTATAGTTAGTGCAATTATACTTGGCAATCTTTGCGAGACAGGACTACGCCCATGCATAGTGATATTATCAAGGAAGATGAGAAACATAGCAATCACTCCCCTGTAATAATGTTGCTCTGCCTGCCCTATACAACACAGGGGGACTATATAAGAATTAATGGAGCTGTCACTACCACGAACTACCCCGCGATCTGGCATATAGGGTACAATCGCAGATAAATACGGTATAGGCACCACGCCTACACAATACTTATCATTTACCCACTGTACACATGGATAAACGCTATACGATCCTAAACATGTATATAATTCCAATCTAACTAAGCCAAGCATATAACTATGATAAACTAAGAACAATATAATTGCAAATATACACAAGTAGAGCAAAGTCATAATCAATATATTGAAGTAGAACAAAGTCATATTCATAATATTGAAGAACAATGATGAACAATTGAAGAACAGTAGAGGAATTACCAAGAATCCTCTTGACAGATCCGGAAACCAATCGAAGATTGACTCATTCTAGTTCTAATCCTATGTAGCTATGCTAAACTAGGGATCTATTGATGTGGTGGCTCTAGGGATTGATCAGAGGCTTCTTCTCCCGAGATGGATGAATGAATTAGGGTTTCAGGGCTCCTCCTCCAGGGGCCAGGGGGTCTGCTTATATAGTCCTTCCAAATGAATGTGGGCCATTGGATCAAACCGATATTAATCGCACGGTTTTCCTTAATCCTTTAGGTCGGTGGAGCATGATCCGCGAGGTGGAGCGTGATTGGCTCTCAGGTCAGGGCGGGCGCCCAAGGGGGGAGGGCGGGCGCCCTGCCCTCGGGCCCGTTCAGTCTCCCGTTCATTCCCGTGGCTTCTGGACTCTTCTAGATGTTGGATAATTGCGCGGCACGTTTATGTAAACCCGGCGTTTGGGCCTTTCTTCCATAATTCCTGATAACCCCCTACAGAAATAGACAAACACCAAAACTCATGGAATTCTGTCAGATAAAACCCTAAGTCTGGGTGTCGGTTGCATTTGGGTCCTTTTCTTTATTTATTTGTTCATTATATTTGATACTTAAGGACCGTCAACAAACTCTCCCAAGCTTACCTCTTGCTCGTCCCTGAGCAAGGATAATCTCAGTGATGGATCATAATTTGTTGTAATGCCTTTAAAAGTTGACGGTACACATGCTTTCAAATGAGGTCTCATCTCTGAGTTAGACTTAAAACTTACTCATTTTACCTTTCACCATGGGACTTCTAACCGTCACTTCTGTCTTGAATAGTTAAAAGATAGAACGATCTAGTCAAGCACCATTTCTCTTATTCTTGATTAGCTATAGCTCTGGAGTTTTTGCAGATTTTCAAATAAAACTCAGAGATTCCTTGTATGACTCTCTCAGATCTCTCTTTTGTAGTATTTCTGGATCCTTACCAAGGCAGTGATGGTATATGCCTTCTCTCAAAGTATGTAGTATTTGTGATATAAAGCATAGTGATATTGCCTTCTCTCTCATCCTACTCTAATAAGGCTTTTGATATCTGGAGCTCATAGGTTGGAGATAAAGTATACATACTTACAAGACATTTATTGCATAGTCAAACCATGGATCCAGAGAAACAAGTCAATAAGTCAAATCAAGATGTGCATGTGTGGCGAATGAATGGTGTATGGTGATGATGGTGATAACAATGGTGAAAGTCTAATTCTACTTGTGCTCTTTTGAGGGGATACATACCTTTCTTGCTCTTTGAAACTTTTTAAGGAGAATGAGATGCTCTACATTTTCTTTTTCTTTCCTCTCAGGTGGGTATCTTGTACCCCTAATTCTACTATCGGACACTTGTCTATTTTTACCTCTCGTCTCACTTTTTCTTTTCTTTCGAGGTTCCGGGCACTTGCCCCTTTTTATTTCCTCATATCCTTTCTCTCTTTTTCTCTTTTTTTAGAGCACTTATCTCCTGAAATAATATAGCAAGTGGTAGTAACCAAGATAACTTGAGCATTTATTTCACAGGGAAAAACAGAAATATTTTTGGCTATTCTCTCCCGGATTAGGAGTAGAATACTTTTGGGTGGTTCTGGAGATGGAAATGAGTGGATATATGTGGATGCGTACTTCCGGAGTAGAAGCAGCATGTGTGAGTGAACGTGCAAGTGAATCTTGATTTTAACCACATGACAAGCTCCTAAACGTCTACACAGCTTGACCACACTCAATGCTCATAAGCAGTAAAAAGTAAATGTGTGGCTCAAAGTCTAGCAAGCATGTATATATATAGCTATGGTAGGAATTTAAACTCTCATCATACAGGAACTCATCATGTGATATTTTAAAGATTTTTAAAGATAAAATTCTCCAGATTTCTAGCATCTCTGGGAACAGATAAACAACTGCTCAACCTTCTCATATCATATCCGTTAACAACATAGACTTCAGATCAAGTTCTCTTCCCATAAGTTCAGGTTTAGAGCAAGCTTTAAATTATAACAGTTATGTCTAAACTAGAGAGAACTCAAATTTGAAAATTAGGCAGAGCAACTATTCATCATATCCATGCTAGAGTTTTATTATTAAGATTCAGTTTAGCATAGCCACTTTATTTATTTATTAAGCATTCTAAGCAAAAGATATATATATATATATATATATATATATATATAAGCACAAAATCTTTATTTGTTTTTTTTCATGGTTATGTATATTTTTATTTTAATATAAGTATAAGTATAAATGTAGATAGAAATACTTAACGGGATAAATGGGGGTGCTCTCCCTCAAGCTGAATTTTGACGTAATTTCTTCTGATGTAGCTAGCAGGTGGCATAGGTGTATTGACAGCGATTAGAATGTCCTCCGTTTGCTAGTCTTCTTGATTCTTGAATTCTGTGGAGCTCAAATAGACGTTAGCAGAGGTGTATTTGAATGACGACAGTACTCTGAAAGCTTTGTGGAACTGATTAGGTGTTAGCATAAATATCTAGCCTTTATCATGTTGAGCCTCCTCAATAAATGTTACTCTCTATTTTTATATTTTCATTTTATAGAGCAGAAAAAATTATTTATTTTATTTTTATGCCACCACATTGAATGTACTTATGATTTTATGCCACTCGTATACTCACATGGGGCTTACTGTTTTTTAATATTTTTATTTTCTTTTTAAAATAGTATGAACATAATTAACTAAGTAAACTATTTTAAATAATTGAAAGGAAAAGGATAACTACCAAGTTTACCTCTTGGCAAGGCGTTCGGTGTTTTTAAGTCCTCCGAACGGGACTCTCTGTTTTCTCAATCGTCCTAGGATTCGCTGGATGGCGTAGTCGGTAGTTCCGGCGGCGCCTCCTCTTCGTGTACAACTATCTTCTCTCTCCACACCTGACTCGGTGCGACGGTCTCCTTAGGATAGTTCTGTTCAAGCTGTATGTCTTCAGACCTTACCACTTCTCCTTCGTAGTCGGCCCATCCGTCCTTGATGATTTGCCTCCTTTGGTTGCGGTTGCGTCGTCTTCTTCTTGTCCTGACCTGCTTAGAGTCTTCAACTATATAGTTAGGGTCAGTAAAATAGCGGCGTACCTTCTCCAAGGAGAAGTGCATGTGGACTTCTCTAGTTCCAATGTAGATAATTGCTTTAATAGTGCTGAGGAAAGGTCTCCCAAGGATGATGGGTGGATCGTACTCGTCTTCTCCCATGTCAATAACCTGAAAATCTGTATGGACAAAATGATCGTCTATATTGATAAGGACATCACTTACTATACCTTCAACCTTTCGGAATGTCTGATCTGCCATCTGGAGCTGAATGTATTTTGGTTTTAGGGGCATGGTTCTGAACAGGAGCCGATAGGTGACTGCGGCCATTATGTTGACGTCCGATCCGGTGTCGCAAATCGTCTTTTAGAAGTTGTACCCATTAATGGAGCACTGGATGCTTGGCATACCTGGCTCGTCCTTCTTGGTCAGGAACGGTGACTTGAGTCGACGATCTTTACCTCCATGAACTGCAGTGACCATCTTAGCTGACTCGGTCCACACTTGTTTGTTCCTGTTCCTCCTATTGGTCCTCTTCCTTGGTTCATGTTAGGATTGCTCTGAGATTTGTGTAGTCTTGTTCTTGAAGAAAAACGTCTCCTTCCTCCCTTTGATGTAGAAACTGATCTTGGCAGCACTAGCGTAGATGACAGCTCCCGAGGTGTTTATGCATGGGCTCCCTAAGTTATTCTTAACTATAAAGTCTAGCATATCATAGTTAGTGCAATTATACTTGGCAATCATTGCGAGACAGGACTACGCCCATGCATAGTGATATTATCAAGGAAGATGAGAAACATAGCAATCACTCCCCTCTAATAATGTTGCTCTGCCTGCCCTATACACGGGAGGGGGACTATACAAGAATCAATGGAGCTGTCACTACCACGAACTACCCCGTGATCTAGCATATAGGGTACAATCGCATATAAATACGATATAAGCACCACACCTACACAATACTTATCATTTACCCAATGTACACATGGATAAACGCTATACGATCCTAAACATGTATATAATTCCAATCTAACTAAGCCAAGCATATAACTATGATAAACTAAGAACAATATAATTTCAAATATAAACAAGTAGAGCAAAGTCATAATCAATATATTGAAGTAGAACAAAGTCATATTCATAATATTGAAAAACAATGATGAACAATTGAAGAACAGTAGAGGAATTACCAAGAATCCTCTTGACAGATCCGGAAACCAATCGAAGATTGACTCTTTCTAGTTCTAATCCTATGTAGCTATGCTAAACTAGAGATCTATTGATGTGGTGGCTCTACGGCTTGATCAGAGGCTTCTTCTCCCGAGATGGATGAATGAATTAGGGTTTCAGGGCTCCTCCTCCAGGGGCCAGGGGGTATGCTTATATAGTCCTTCCAAATGAATGTGGGCCGACGGATCAAACCGACATTAATCACACAGTTTTCCTTAATCCTTTAGGTTGGTGGAGGATGATCCGCGAGGTGGAGCGTGATTGGCTCTCAGGCCATGGCGGGCGCCCAAGGGGGGAGGGCGGGCGCCCTGCCCCCGGGCCCGTTCGGTCTCCCGTTCGTTCCCGTGGCTTCTGGACTCTTCTAGATGTTGGATAATTGTGCGGCACGTTAATATCTCTATGTAAACCCGACGTGTGGGCCTTTCTTCCATAATTCCTGATAACCCCCTGTAAAAATAGACAAACACCGAAACTCGTGGAATTATGTCAGATAAAACCCTAAGTCTGGGTGTTGGTTGCATTTGGATCCTTTTCCTTATATATTTGTTGATTATATTTGATATTTAAGGACCGTCAACATTCTATGTGAAAGATATGTCTACGAAACCAAAGAGAGGAAATAATGATGACCACTCAATCATCAATGAGCCAAAGCGCCACATTGACCTTTCTGGGAAAAGAAACATTGTCGGAATTGAGGACAAGTCAGACTTGTCAGGCGATTACAAAAGGGATGATCGAATTCCGCCCTTCATAGTCAACAAAGATCCAAGCATTCTGTTAAACAATGAGGATACTCCATGGTTACGGCAGGACCATAACCAAGGGTCATACGTCAAGAAGAAGTTCACCGTTGTGTCGGCTTAACATAAAGTCATGATAAAGTCATGTTTAATAGTATGTGTTGTAAAATGTATGAATTCTGAGAATTGTATGAAACTATATTTGAGAATTGTGAATTTTGATGAGTGTAACAAACTTTGTATTTACGGCTTTTCCATTTGGGACCATCTAGGGTTCGTTCAAAGGGTGTTTTTGTAAAAACCAATGCTTTGACTTTGGTCAAACATGGTCAAATGACCCATTTGATGACTTCAAATTAAAAAAAATCCAAGACGGGTTTTGGTCAAACTTGGTCAAATGACAAACTAAATTACTTAAAATGAAAAAAAAATTGAATACCAAGTTGTTAGATACCATCAAGATCTAAACTTTTATATACACAATTTTTCCATTTGAGAAAGTTTATGTTCACAATACCCACCAAATATTGAATCTCACACAAACTATATTAGACTATATGTGTCAATTGTGGATTTTCAACTACACCTTCCGAAAACTTTGTCAAATGCAAAAATGGTCTATATATTAAATGTAGATTTTGCTGAGTGGAACAATATTTGTATTCATGACTTTTCCATTCGAGACCATCTAGGGTTCCGAAACTGATGCGTGGCTATGAATTCTTTCAAAATTCAAAATTGAGTGGTTCAAACTTTTCCAAATGAAAAGTTGACCATTAGACCAAATATAGAACTTGATGAGTGTAACAAACTTTGTATTCATGACTTTTCTTTGGGACCATCTAGGGTTCGGTCAAAGGGTGTTTTTGTAAAAACCAATGCTTCGACTTTGGTCAAATAGGGTCAAATGACCCATTTGATGACTTCAAATTAAAAAAATTTGAATACAAAGTTGTTAGAGATCATCAAGATCTACATTTGATATATTGTCCATTTTTCCATTTGGGTAAATTTGAGCCAATCAAAAGCACATTTCTTTAAAATCCGAGATGGGTTTTGGTCAAACTTGGTCAAATGACAAACTAAATTACTTAAAATGAAAAAATTTTGAATACCAAGTTGTTAGATATCATCAAGATCTAAACTTTTTATATACAAAATTTTTCCATTTGAGAAAGTGTAAGTTCACAATACCCACCAAATATTGAATCTCACACAAACTATATGATACTATATGTTTCAATTGTAGATTTTCAACTACACCTTGTGAAAACTTTGTCAAATGCAAAAATAGTCTATATATTAAATGTAGATTTTGATGAGTGGAACAATATTGGTATTCATGACTTTTCCATTCGAGACCATCTAGAGTTCTGAAACTGATGCGTGGTTATGAAGTCTTTCAAAATTCAAAATTGAGTGGTTCAAACTTTTCCAAATGAAATGTTGACCATTAGACCAAATGTAGAACATGATGCGTGTAACAAACTTTGTATTCATGACTTTTTCTTTTGGGACCATCTAGGGTTCGGTCAAAGGGTATTTTTGTAAAAACCAATGCTTTGACTTTGGTCAAACATGGTCAAATGACCCATTCGATGACTTCAAATTAAAAAATTTTGAATACAAAGTTGTTAGAGATCACCAAGACTACATTTGATATATTGTACATTTTTCTATTTGGATAAATTTGAGCCAATCCTAAGCACATTTCTTTAAAATTCAAGATGGGTTTTGGTCAAACTTGGTCAAATGACAAACTAAATGAATTAAAATGAAAAAAATTTGAGAAAGTTTAAGTTCACAATACCCACCAAATATTGAATCTCACACAAACTATATGAAACTATATGTGTCAATTGTGGATTTTCAACTACACCTTCCGAAAACTTTTTCAAATTCAAAAATGGTTTATATATTAAATGTAGATTTTGTTGAGTGGAACAATATTGGTATTCATGACTTTTCCATTCGAGACCACGTAGGGTTCCGAAACCGATGTGTGGCTATGAATTCTTTCAAAATTCAAAATTGAGTGGTTCAAACTTTTCCAAATGAAAAGTTGACCAGTAGACCAAATATAGAACTTGATGAGTGTAACAAACTTTGTATTCATGACTGTTTCATTTGGGACCATCTAGGGTTCGGTCAAAGGGTGTTTTTATAAAATCCAATGCTTTGACTTTGGTCAAACATGGTCAAATGACCCATTTGATGACTTCAAATTTAAAAAATTTGAATACAAAGTTGTTAGAGATCATCAAGATCTACATTTGATATATTGTCTATTTTTCTATTTGGATAAATTTGAGTCAATCCTAAGCATATTTCTTTAAAATCTAAGACGGGTTTTGGTCAAACTTGGTCAAATGACAAACTAAATTACTTAAAATGAAAAAAATTTTAATACCAAGTTGTTAGATATCATCAAGATATAAACTTTTTATATACACAATTTTTCCATTTGAGAAAGTTTAAGTTAACAATACCCACCAAATATTAAATCTCACACAAACTATATGAAACTATATGTGTCAATTGTGGATTTTCAACTACACCTTCCGAAAACTTTGTCAAATGCAAAAATGGTCTATATGTTAAATGTAGATTTTGATGAGTGGAACAATATTGATATTCATGACTTGTCCATTCGAGACGATCTAGGGTTCCGAAACCGATGCGTGGCTATGAATTCTTTCAAAATTCAAAATTGAGTGGTTCAAACTTTTCCAAATGAAAAGTTAACCATTAGACCAAATGTAGAACTTGATGAGTGTAAAAAACTTTGTATTCATGACTTTTTTATTTGGGACCATCTAAGGTTCGGTCAAAAGGTGTATTCATCAAGATATACATTTTTATATGATAAATAGATTTTTTATTTGGTGAAAACTGTACCCTACTAGCATTCTGAGTAATAAATGACAAAAATAAAAAGTTTAACGTCAATATGATGTGAAAAAAGATTTCCAGTTGATTGGATATAGTTTTTGTAAATTTATTGGAATAATATATTTTTGCATTAACAAAGTACTAAACATTACTTACAGAATTATTGCAAATTAAAAAATACAGTAAGATATTTAAGGTTAAAAATTTTCATGTGTACATTAAAAAAAATTACAATACATGTCATTCTTTAAAAAATATTATGCAAAATATTTAATTTACTATACAATTTATAATGTAAAGTTTATATATAAACACTTTAAAAACACTAAACTAAAAAATAGGCCCATTAGCACCGGCCCATGGTTGGAACCGGTGCTAAAGGGTCCTGAATTTCAGGACCCTGCCCGAGCCCGCTAAGACCCTTTAGCACTGGTCCGTGGCTGTAGCACCGGTTCCAGCCACGAGCCGGTGCTAAAGGGTCCGCCCCTATATATACCGCAGTCGCCCTGGATCTGAACATGCTTCGTCTTCGTCGAGCAGACCTGAACCGCTGCCTTCCATCACCAGCGCCGCCGTCGTTTCGTCTACCCGCGCCATCGTCCAGCGCCGCCGCGTGGCCGTCTCTAGCACCGCCGCGGCCATCTCCGCCACCAGCGCCACCGTGGGTGCCATCTCCGCCACCAGCGCCGGCACCAGCGCTGTCTTCTTCCTCCACACACGTCGATCAACTCCGGACGGCCGTCTAGCTCTCAATGTATTATATCAAGATCGAACTCCAGCTATAAAGTTAATCTGCAAAATAAATAAATGTATATATATATAATCTGCAAAATGAATGAATGTATATACATATATAATAAATATAAATATATATATATATGTATATATATAATAAATATATATAATAAATGAATGTTATGATATACTGCATGTGTTTTGAATATACATGTATATAATATACAATTGTATATTTATAATTATATATATGTACATATATACATTTATGATATATATTGTGTTTTAAATTGTTATTATATTATTGTTTGTACTATTATTTTAGTATTATTTTTAGTATTATTTTTTAGTATATTATTCTAGTATATTGCTTGGCTTAAAAGACTTTTTAGTATATTATTCTACTATATTATGAATTGTAGTGTTTTGTATATATTATTGTTTGTACTAGTATTTTAGTATTATTTTTAGTATTATTTTTTAGTATATTATTCTAGTATATTACTTGGCTTAAAAGACTTTTTAGTATATTATTCTAGTATATTATGAATTGTAGTATTTTGTATATATTATTGTTTTTACTATTATTCTAGTATTATTTTTTAGTATTATTTTATAGTATATTATTCTAGTATATTACTTGGCTTAAAAGACTTTTTAGTATATTATTCTACTTATTATGAATTGTAGTGTTTTGTATATATTATTGTTTGTACTATTATTCTAGTATTATTTTTTAGTATTATTTTTTTAGTATATTATTCTAGTGTATTAATTGGCTTAAAAGACTTTTTAGTATATTATTCTAGTATATTATGAGTTGTAGTATTTTGTATATATTATTGTTTTACTATTATTCAAGTATTATTTTTAGTGTTATTTTTTTAGTATATTATTCTAGTATATTACTTGGCTTAAGACTTTTTAGTATATTATTCTACTATATTATGAATTGTAGTGTTTTGTATATATTATTTTTTTTTTATTATTCTAGTATTATTTTTTAATATTATTTTTTAGTATATTATTCTAGTGTATTACTTGGCTTAAAAGACTTTTTAGTATATTATTCTAGTATGTTATGAATTGTAGTGTTTTTGAATTGTTATGAAATATATTGTGCTAGTATATTATTCGAGTGTATTTCTTATATAGTTTGGAGACTTTTTAGTTTGGAGCACTCTAGCACTTATATTATTCTAGTGTATTTCTTATCTTATATAGAATATATATATATATATATATATATATATATATATATATATATATATATATGGTTGTAGACATAGAAATGGCTAACCGTCCTCACAATGATCTCCTGATTATATGGAAGATGCCATTCAAAATATGATCGACGACGGTAGTGAGTTTTTATTGATTACAACGAGATCATGCAAGACAATCCGACTCAGCAACAAGAGGGCAATGTGCTTGAGCAACAAATTATTGTGCAACAAGAAGGAAATACTGGCCAGGTATGTAAATGTAAACATATATAATTAATGCATCTCTTACATTAGGTTTTCGACTTACTCGGTTATTAATTTAGTATTTTTGTTTCTATATCTACGTGTAGCATTCTGGATCGACCTCTACAGGGAGAAGCGTACCTCCACGAGGGCCAAAGAAGTCGTTGGAGGGCCGCTATGTAATCTATGAGTTTGAGATAGCTACAGACAGACCACTTGGTGAACATGCAAATAAATATGTTAGTTTCTGTGGATACCTTGTGAGAGATCAAATACCGATCAGTGCTCCTGAATGGAGAGAGAAGCGAGGTGCTCCTGAAATCAGTTTTGTCTTTGATCGTGACAAGGAGTTAGTTTGGAAAGCCGTCACGGACGTTTTCATCTTCGACACCAACGATGAAGAGTTGAAGGTGCGAATTTATGACTGGACTATGAATAAGATGGCGGTACTACTCCAGAATTGGAAGAAGTCTTTGTACAATAAATTTGTCAAGAAAAACGAGACTCCAAATTTCAACCTCAAGCAATATTTAAAGCTGAGAGCCTTCCGGGATGACTTCGTGCTGTACAAAACATCAGAAGAGGGCGAGGAACGAGCCATTATAAATAAAGAGAATGCAAGTAAAAAGACATACCACCATCATATGGGATCGGGTGGTTATAAGAGTGATGTTCCCAAGTGGGACCGAATGGAACAGGAGATGCTTGCTAGGGGGTCACACCCGAGACAATAGCAAAGAATTGGAGCGAGCGCTCCAAGCATTGGTTCTACCGTCATGGGGGAAGCGTGGACCCAGACACCGGGCGCTAGTTTGGGGCTAAGAAATCTCTAGAGCAGCAGAGAGACTAGTCCATGCACGAGAGGTGGTTCAGTCTGGTGAGTTCAGGCCTAACAGGGAGAAGGATGAACTCACCTATGCGCTTGAAAATCCTGAGCACGGTGGGCATATGAGAGGCTATGGGGCAGTTCCGTGGCTGCAATCATTCCAAGCTGATCAAGATACCTACAGAAGTCGCCAGAGAAAGAAGGATGAGGAGGCAGAGCGGATCCACCGGCTAGAAGCTTTTGTTCTATAGTCACAAGAGCGTGAGAAATCTCGTGAAGAATGGATGCAGGCGGAGATTAAAAGGCAAGTGCAAGCAACACTTAGTCAAATGACGAAAGGGCAAGGTACATCACAGCCTGAGGTCAATGTTAGCCCCCAGGCCAGTTGAAAAGCAGCTGCGCATCCACGGAAGTACCAACCATTCAGGACTTCATGAAGCTACACTTCCCAGTGGATGATGTCATAGAGGCTTTTACTACCTGTGAGCTGCATGTACCAGATGAGAATGCAACAAAAAAGGTGGCTATCGGTGTTGTCAACCCTATCGACCGAACGAGAACTCCAAGAATCCATAATCGACCATTACCAACTGGATATGCTAGCATCTCGGTTGATAGGGTTGAGAAAGGTTGTGGTAGTGTGCCTCTAGAAATAGAAGGGGGAGACGGAGAGAAGACCTTAGGTGAAGCTGAGAAGACGTTTATTTGTTGGCGTAAGCGCGTCACAATTATTCCTCACCATAGGTTTGTGCGTGATTTTACTTCTTATATTATTTATTATGTATTGAATTTTAAAAAAGTTTGCTCACAAAACTTGTAATTGTTTTCTTTGCAGGGACTCCTCCAACCTAAGTCCTGTTCTTTCCCCAGCGCATCATAGTGCTGCGGGCGGTGACAATGCTGGATCTCCTCCAACACCTGCGGCGGCCACACCGACCCCGCCACCGCCTCCACCACGGTCTCCATCTCCTCCACCGAGGTCTCCAACTCCTCCACCGCGTTCTCCAACAGCAAAAAGATCGGCCCCACCACCTCCACCGCCTGCACCGCCCTCTCCAAAGAGTACAGGATCGGTCCCATCGCCTCCAAAGCGAGGTAGTCAGAAGCGGTCCGCCCAAGAACGACCAAAGTCATCGGTCCCACCTCCAAAGAAGGCTGCCTCAGCAAAGAAAGCTAAGACACTAGAGAAATTACCTTATGAAAAAGTGAAGAGGAGGTAATTGCTACATCCAAAGCTGAGGTGAAACAATTTTTTGATAAATTGAAGGAGGAAAGGAAAAAGCGGCTAAACCTAGAAAAGCCGTACTTTTATGTAAAGCCAGAGGAACTGAGGAAGAAGGTGGCGGACCATCAAAAGAAGCAGCGGGAAGCTTAGAAAAAGCCAGCACTTTCGGACTATGAGCGGTCTCTGGTCAAGTCTTCACAGCCTAGAAAGAGAGTAGGAAAGGGGGTCCCACAGCTCGGAGAAGTATCAAAACCGGTGCCCCCTTTGATTGTGCCAAATCAATACGGCTCAAATCAAGACTTGATGCCAAAGAAATCCTTAGCGTTGTTTGAGCTAGATTCGCTTGAGCATTACTTTGGATAGAGCGGTCTAAATATTAAAGACATTGCTGCCATTACTGGATGTCAAACATTTAAAAAAGCTGAGGTAGTTGATCAATGGAGGGCAAGATATGAACCGTGCAGGAGTCTATTCAACCCACAGCGTTTACATGAGCTCGGCACACCAATGTTTGCAATAAACAAGTGGTGCATGGAGGCGTCTAAAAGAGGAGATAATTGAATTTCTGTTCGTATTAGACAACATCACTACTTCCGTGGAGATGACCTCATATACGTCCAGTTCGAAGAATTGCACCAATTATGTCACCTCGACGCTCTCGACAAATCTCTTGTCGCTGCTTTTGTGTGTAAGTATTTCTTTCTTTTTATTAAACTTATATCTTTTTTAATTATATGTATATAATCCTTACACACTTAGGATTTGTATGTATATATGCAGGCACCAAATGAGAGAGCTCAGAATCAGAAATGACAATAGTATTGAGTTCGTTGACCCTTATATTGGTTTCAAGGCTCCGCAGGCAGTGTGGACAGCATCTCATGAGATAGAAGTCTGCACCAATCTTATGAGGTTCTTTGTGAACCAAAAAGAAAAATAAAAAAATACTTTTCCCCTTCAACTTCGAGTGAGTTATATAGTTATTAAGTGCATGTACATTTTATTTTACTTATTGTTACTCGAGACGAGTTTTATATAGTTATATATAGGCCTGACTATATATATGTGTGTAAACAGCTTTCACTGGATACTCATGGTCATTGAAATTCCTAAGAACCGGTTGATAATCTTTGACTCAATGAGAAAACCACAATAAAATTATCAACAAATGGTAAACATTATTCAAAGGTACGTAATGTCGATCTTAGCTAGAAGAATATCATGATATGACTCTGTAATTATTAGTTCACGATCCACAATGGCTGTGTGTAGAGTTTGGGAAAGATTTATTGACCGTGAACATCTCAGTGGTTGTAAAGCGCTGCTTAATATAATTCATCCACAACTAAGTTTTACTAGCTAGCAAACTTTCGCTAACTTTTAGCCTTCTTATTGTCGTGGTCATGAATATTTTTTATATATATCGTACAGTGGTATTTAAGACAAGAAGGGGGGAACAACCTATGTGCATATTACGTGTGCAAATTTATGATGGCACAAGTCAATCAAACACCCACAGAGACGCTCAGAGTACGTTACATGTCTCTTTTCATGATCTCCTGAATTATATTGAATAACTTAGATAACGAATACCTTTTTTATTTATTTCAAATTAAAGACGGAATGGTTGAGGGAAAAGGTCATGCAAAAAGACCGAATCAAAGCTATCCAAGAGACGATAGCAGGATTTCTCCGCGAGCAAGTGATCAATCCAAATGGCGAGTTTCACTTCAACGGCAACGAAACTCTTATTCCAAACAACGATGATCATTTGTATCGGTTTTAGACATTGGGAGAAAAAACTCTATGTATATATGTGTTACGAATTTTGTACTTATAAAACTATATATAAAGCTTTTTACATATCTATTTAATTTTTGATGTGGCCTATTCATTTTGTTATAGGCAAAGCTTAATTATAAAGCTAAGCCTATAATTTTCATTTATATATGCTTAATATGCGTGTTATATATATATTATTATATCAGCACAAAATATGTATTGAAAAAACTATTATTATTATATAAAAACAATAAACAGAACCGAAGAAATGAACCGAAAAAAAGAACCCCTTTAAAACTGGTTGGTAATACCAACCGGTATTAAAGGGTCCTACAACGTGGCAACCCTGACAAGACCCTTTACCAACCGGTGTTAAAGAGGGGGAGGGGGGCTTTAGCCCCGGTTTCTCGAACCGGGACTAAAGGGTAGGCCTTTAGTCCCGAAAAGGCAGCACCGACTCGAGAACCGGGCCAACACACCGGTGCTAATGCCCGATCCTGCAACAGTGTGTGAGTAACGCTTGATGGTCTCTTCTGATTTGAAATCTTGTCCGGCCTTTGAGCCATGATTGCCTTTGTCGCAGACTTGGTTTTATTTGTCCATGTCCTTTTTGGCCCTTTAATTGGGTGAGTGGCATTTGTGATCTGGACATGAGCCTAGATCGGTCTTAGGCATATTCATGTCGCTCTTCTTTTAGTCGTTCCCTCGCTTTTTATGACTTGTATGTCATGCGAGTGTCGGTGTAGGGCTTAGGCCCTGTTTAGTTCCCTACACAAAATTTTTTCATCCATCCCATCGAATCTTTGGACACATGCATGAAACATTAAATGTAGATAAAAAAATAAACTAATTACACAGTTTAGTTGAGAATCGCGAGACGAATCTTTTAAGCCTAGTTACTCTATGATTAGCCTTAGGTGCTACAGTAATCCACATGTGTTAATGACAGATTAATTATGCTTAATAGATTTGTCTTGCAGTTTCCTAACGAGCTATGTAATTTGTTTTTTTATTAGTTTCTAAAAACTCCTCCCGACATCCTTCCGACATATCCGATGTGACACCCAAAAAATTTTCATCTTCAATCTAAACAGGGCCTTATCGGGTTCTCTCATACAGTTTCGGTAAAGGCTAGCATAGGTCAAGCGTCAATGTTCTCATCCACGCTTGGAGTAGTTGCGGGCCCTAGCTTTTTATGACTTTCTAAGTCACGCGAGCATCGGCGCAAGGTTGGCCAGGTTCTGTCATCCAGCCCTATTAAGGACTGGGATAGTTTGAGCGTTGACGCTCTCGTCCGCGCTAGAAATAGTCACAATCGTCCCTTGCTTTTTATGACTTTTCAAGTCATGCGAGCATCGGCGCAAGATCATCCGGATTCTCTCATACCGTCTTGCCAAAGACTGAGATAGTTCGAGCATCAATTCTCTCATCCACGCTAGGAGTAGTCACGGGATAGGGCAAGCATCGGCCTTCGTGACCTTACTCTCATCCGGGTTGAATAACTCGGGATAGTTCGAGCAGTGGCACTAGATCGGCCATCTAATTTGCTCTCATCTGGGGTTGAATAACCCCAAGGTAGAAATATAGAGATAAATACCTTTAATAATACTTATTTTATTATATCAATCATAGATACATGATTATCACTTCTTGTGGTAGGTGTCTCCTCCTTCCAGGCCCCGAGCATCTTTCCAACTTCTTTTCTGGTCAAGCAGGTGGGAGGAGGCTTCTTTGTATCGTCTTCAGGCATAAAATCTTCTTAGTTGGCTGATGTACCAAGAGTTCTTTATCGGTGTCCCATCTTCAGTTGTCAATTTGAATGACCCTGGTCATGTAACTTTTGCAACGATGTAGGGTCCTTCCTATGGGCTAAATAGTTTGTGTCACCCCTCCTTATTTTGGCTCCCCTACTTGTATAGGCCTTGGCCGAGTACTTCTGTTGTAGTGTCTTAGTCCTTGCAGATATCATGCTGATTGAAGGGTGGCACTGATTCTAACTTCTTCTGTAGCTCAAGTCTTTGGGTTTGCTCCACCTCCCCCTCATTGAGTTGTTCTATCTTTGGTGATGTCTAGATTAGATCTGCTGGTAGTATTGCCTCTAATCTGTATACCAGGAAGAATGGTGCATACCCGGTTGTTCTGCTGACTTGAGTTCTTCGCCCCTAGACTACTCTAGGTAGTTCATCTATCCACTTAGAGCCATAGTCTTCAAGTTCTTTGTAGAGTGGTTTTAGTCCGGCTAGTATTAGTCCATTGGCTATCTCAACTTGTCCATTAGCTTGAGGATGCGCCACAGAGGCATAATCAATGTTGATTTCACAATCTTGTGCCCAGATTTTGAATTCTGCTGCAGTAAACACAGTGAGCCCAAATCTATGATGACTTGATTGGGTAAGCCGAAGCGATGATAATATCTTGAATGAATTTGACTACTTTTGCTGCATTGTACTTAACCAGTGGCTTGTACACTAGTACACAGAACCACTATACAGGCGGTTCCCAACCCCTTTTCACAGGCGGATTGGAGAACCGCCTGCGCTGGGTGCCTGTGGAAATCAAGAGTTTCCACATGCAGGTAACTTAGAAGCGTCTGTAGAAACGGTTCAGTTATGCCACCCGCCTGTAGAAATGAACTTTCTACAGGCGGTTCAGCTATGCAACCTGTCTGTAGAAATAAACTTTCTACAGGCGGTTCTTTTTATGTAACCGCCTGTGTTAAAAATTTTAAATCTCCTCCCACCAGACCCTTTTTTTCATTTTATATATTAATTTGTACATACAACATACATATATATATATACACACATAATATTCAAACTACTAAAGCCTAGAGATCTTGTCAACCATTGCAACATGCAATTCATTTATATATATACTGTTACTTTATACATAAGGTTACATTAATTACAAACATACACATCAAGTTTTTTCTATTACATGCATTAGAGGTTTCACCTCTGAAACCTCTGCTCTAATAACCGGATCGAGTTAGCTTTAGCCTACTAATCTCCCTTAGCGCTCCGTATTCAGGCTTTGCTAGGGCGCTGGTCCGATTGTGATATTTCCCTTCGCTGGGAATGACTTCTCGCAACATGAATTTGCAGAGGTCCTCAACTATATTGTATAAAGTGGCTTCACTCATGCTCTTCGCCTTTTCAAAGTCTTTTTGCTGCATAGGAAGTTAGAAAACATCATATATTTAATGTTCATAATACATAATTAACAACCTTAATTACTTAGAGCATTAATTATCTTACAAGAGTTAGTCATATATCTTCCGCCCTCTCTCATGAACTCACATACGTAGAATATACAGTGGACCGATCCTAGTGGTTGCTTGTGACACTATATAAAGAAAAAGAGCATATTTTTGAGTTGCAACATGATGCGTATTCTATGTATATAGCTAGCGAGAATAACTTGGTAAACTTTCATACGTACCGGCCACTTATAAAAGAACCTCAAAGGCTGTCCCTGTATTCCTGACTCGCACTTTCCCCCTTTAATCTTATAAAACCTATAGGCCCTATGATATCAAAAACATTCCGCAAGTTATTGTCAAACTCTAATAAAATTTTGTATGCATATTTTACTTAGCTTACCGCTGTAAGAGAGAAATAAATGGTGCATAAGTTGTTGGTTCATAGTCTGCGGAGTCTAGGACATGCACACGTCCATGCTTGGGATTAATCATTAAGCAGATCCAGTGGTCCCTGAGAGAATCAACTTTGTGATCAAAGTGCGCATTTTAACTATTAATACGATGCATGCAAACTGACACTTACCGAAAGTGATATGGTGCGAATATTAATTCCATGTCTTGAAACTCTAGCATTGTCATGGCTAGGTAGAGGCTGTAACTAGCTATTTGTTTCTTTTTCATTTCCTTTATTTCGTCCTCCTGCTCTTTTGGATCCAAACCTTTTAAGGAGTCATGATCTTTTCCGATCCTGAAAGTGTGCTCGTCCTCACATATCCTCATTGGGCTCATATACGCGACCCTTTTATTGGCATTAGTACTTGGATCCGGACCGTACCGCATCTGTTGCTATTCATATTTCATTCTACAACGTGCACTTGTATGTTAGTATTAAAATTTAATGTAACTCACAAATAATAACTCACAAATTTAAAGCATTGTATGAGTGACACTTACAATGCAAACACAGTTATGAGCTACACGTCGAGTCTTTGTAGGTTCATCATTAACCACATGTCCTCGAATGTCACAATTGCTCTTGTACGATCACTATTAAATGCCTCTGCTGGTATATCTACACTGATCGTGTCGATGCCAACAGAAGATGCTCTCATATACCAGTCATGAAACCTTTTTACACCAGCTGGGACCTTTTTAAGTTTATCCCAAGTGAGTAGAGGCCTACCCAACTCATATTTCTTAGGGACATATTTATAATCATCTTTAGTGGGTGGCCTAATATTTACAAAAGCTAGTTCAGACTTCTTCGCTGCCTTCTCGTGCTCAGCCAAGTCAACTAATTTTATCGTGCGGCTCATTGCAATTCCTGACAAAAATAGGGCAGTACCAGCAGACTTCCTCTTCTTTGGCTCGTACGGAGAAATCAATTTGGGCACCGGAAATTTTAATTTTTTTGGTGGCGCTGGTGTCGTCTCGTCATCTTTGGTTGGTTGTGGTGGTGTCTCGGCATTTTTGGGTGGTGGTGGTGTGGAAGATTCTGGTGGTGCTGGCGAAGGTTGTGGTTTAGGTGATGGTGGTGGGGATGGTGGTGAGGCATTATAGGTGAGGATGGTGGAGCGAAGATCGGAGAGGGTGGTGGACTCGGAAGAGATATGGTACCACCGACATCTGGAAGGGACGACTCCTGAGTCAGTGGTACTTCTTGGGATGAAGGTTGTGGTAGCTCAGACAACAGGACGTCTTGTCGAGGCCAAAGAATGAAATTCTTGATAGCTTGTCTCAGCTTCTCAATACCCTCAGGACCAGGAATGTCTACCATGTCATCCTCATATCCTTGGACAACTGTCAGCACTTCCACCCTACAGTAGTCCTCTGGAATTTCGCTACCATGAAACTGGCGCCCTGGGATTGCAAGTCCTGTGGCTACTTCCCTTGTACGATTATTGTTAAGACCGTACCTTATGACTAGGCAGCAACGAACAGGACTTTCAATCTCGTCAACTGGATAGCGGTCCTTGTTTTCAGTAGACACGACACTACTTGGGACAACTGGAGCCTATTGTGATGTTGTTGGGGCGACCACTAGCTGCATCTAGCGAGGCTGGCCACTTAATTGGCTAGACATTGCAGACGCCAATCGCTGCATCAACTCAGGAGGAGGATCGGAGAGCATTTCATTCATGACCTGTTCGACTTCTTTCTTAGCCTCCTCTTTAAAAAAATTAGACAATTCTTGCTTGTAGCGATCGTGTTTTCTATACACTCCTTTCCACTCTGGTCGGAACCCTTCTTTCCATCCTTCCTTGGATGAGATACCTCGTACACGACCAGGATGCTCTAGGTTACCCAGAGCAACAGTAAGAACATCCTTCTCCATTTTGTGGCTTAAATTCGACTACTTGCTGCTTAGCTGCCACCTTGAAAATATTCTTCGCAGCCTCTTCGACCATTGGGTCAGCAAATGACATGCCAGAATTGGCTTTCTTTGCCGGTACCCGAGCACAAACCCACCGCGAGCCCCTGCGACCAAGTTGGTCAGGGAGCGCCGGCAAACCCTGAGCCCTCTGCGCTTCATCCTCTTGCTCCTATTAGGCAAGCTTGCGCTGGTAACCACCTGTGCCTAGGTGGTGGTGGTACTTGTTCCTTTTTGCGAGTTTAGATTTGGATTCGCTCAAAGCTTTGAAGTCATCAGTACTCCTCTGCACTAGAAACACTGCCCACTGACCAGCTGTGATTTTATACCTCTTTCCCGGGTCCAACCCTTTCTTTGCCCACTTTAAATTCAACTCAGACTTGTAATTCCTAAACATGATCGCCCATTGCTTCAATGTGTGCTCTTTTACGAGGTCTTCTGAACCCTAAGGTAAAACAAACCTCGTAAGCAGCCTGTTCCACATTCTTGTGATCTCATTTTTGTCCACATTTTTCCATTCCCTGACTGTGATGTCAAGATGGTCCCTAACTAAGAAACCGAGTGTGTTACGCCACATAGGTAAGGTCTCCTCTGGAGCTAAGGGCTGTCCTGTCGCACTGACATCTGTAACTCTATAGGTTACTTTTGGGAACTGATTCAATCCTCTTTCACCTCGTTTCCCCGTCTTCTTGGGATAGGATTTCCTCCATTTCTTTCAATTGAGATAGCACCTCCTATTCATATAAAGACATGTATTATTTTTCACATATACCGAGGCGCATAAAAGTATATAAACATATAATTATGAATGAGTAATTCACCTCTTCTATCTTTGGGTTGTAATCGGGGTCACGTGCGTACTCACGACGGGCGTTCCTCTCTATGCGAGGATCAGGAATGTCGCTTACCGAGGTCTCGTACGAAGGAGTTGACTCACGTGACCCTTCTGCCTGCTCCGTGTTATGGGACCCTTGTTCCTTCTCTATGTGCTCGGGCCTTTTTTCTTGCTCCGTGCGGTCGGACCCTTTTTCTTGCACGGTGGGGCTAGACCCTAGTGCCTTCTCGGTGCAGTCTGACCCTTTTTCTTGCACCGTGGGGCCGGACCCTGGTGCCTTCTCGGTGCGGTCTGACCCTGTTTCTTGCACCGTGGGGCCGGACACTGGTGGTTGCTCCGTAGGGCCGGACCCTTGTGCCTGCTCCGTGTTTTCACTTGGAGAAGTCGTTATTGCAAGATTCTAAAGCATATATGTTATCAGAAATGTTATATAGTATAGTATGAACAATGAAGATAAAACTCTAAGTCAACCATTGACTTATAAATAGTTAACTTATAAATAATTGCATCAATCCATCCCAAATTGTAAGTCGTTTGACTATACTTGCACAAATAATTTGAATAAGATGAGTGGTCAAACTTGGGGTAAAAAAACTCAAATGACTTAAAATTTGGGATGGAGGGAGTACATCTTTTCTAGAAAGCTTACTAAATTGTGAACAACTTTGTTCTAAACAGTACTTTAAAATATTATAACTACACATTGTGCTTAACCACCAATATAAACATGCAAATCTACTAAGAATAAGACAGGGCATTTGTTATTTTTATATCTCTAAATCTATTATTCCTAAATTCATGAAACAATTACCGGACCTCCAATATCATATGAAAAGCATGACACAATAATTTCATATTTATTTGAGCACTACTACTACAGTTATGAAAAAGATAAATACAACAAGCAATTAAAACCTAACTGCCTAAATCTATTTTTACAACTAAATTTCAAACTAAAACATGTAATATTATAGATCTACTGCATAGAGAATTTCATAAGGATTTCAAAAAGTCTATATTTGCTATTTTACGATTTTTCTAGCATTTACTATGATTTTTCAAATATAAGCCAATTTCCTTCCAAAAACAAATCATCTGGTCATTGACGTGTGGGCCCCACACGCCAGGATCTTCTTCAACCTCGCGCAGGGGAGGGTTCTGTGCCCGTGCTGTGTAGGGGAGGGTGGGGGACCTTCTCGGTGGTTGTTGACACTTGCTAACACCACTTGAATACTAGGTTGTTATCCCCAGCATGACACTAGAGTGTACTATGGTATTTATACGCACACAGATAAATCCGCAAGCGCATGGATACCGTTGTAGGTTTTACCCAGTTAAAGGTTTTATCGTATCCACAGGGAAACGTGAGAACTGATCTACGCTCTAACTTAACCTAGATAGATAGGTAGGTGTAAATAGGAAAGATGGTAGAATTGAATAAGAACAATATTAAAGGTAAGATAACAATGGGTGATAATAGGGGAATAGAGAGTAGAGCAATCTAGTATATGGGCAATGGTAGGAGATTAGAGAGGATAACTATGGTTTCTCTACTTCAAAGGGGTATGTCTATGTCTGGGACGAACCACGTGATAAGAATACACCACAAAGGATGCTTATCCATAGGCCGATAAACCCTATCCGTCCTGCTAACAGGAGGTGGACTACAGGGGACCAACGTAACTGTCACCTACGCAGCCTACCACACGATCCAGCTAGACAGGGGATATCCACAAGTAATCTAGGTCTAAGCACCTCGCTTACACCTATACTACAACTCTCACCTATAGCGTTCTATAGATTAAAGTACCCAAAAGAGCTGTGAACCAGAACATACATGGATAATAATTGCATAATGAAATAGAAGTAGATTACCAGAGTCATCCCATGAGCAAACTTGATTAGAGCTTGTATAACACTCCAAAATTTTAATTTTGGATTGTTATTAGAAAACACTAAATAAAATGATGGATTTAAATTTTTTCTAAAATGTTACAAGATTTTTATTAATTATTGTTATTATAAAATGAGAAAAATGTGGAATTTTAAAACTTTTATAAAGATAAGTGAAGGGTGTTTTGTTTTGTTATTGTGTGCTTTGTGCCCTAGCTTTGTTTGGCTTGTAAAAAATGATGAATTACAAAATTTCTAGCAAGCCACGTTTAGGGTCCTTTCGGTTTTCGGAAAAATAAAACTCCAAAAGTCCTATTTAAAATCTAGTTCAAATTTGAGTTGAGAAACAATTTAAAAATGTGTTATTAGGAAAATATGTTTTGTTTCCAAAAGTAGAAAAGAAAACAATTCTTAAAATAACCCCAAATTAATAAATCAAATTTTGGTTAATAAAGGTGTTGAAAATTTTGGTTTAAATCCTTTTTAAATAAAAAGAAGGCTTTTCCTTTTGCTTGGGTCGGCTCCATTTCTTTCTGGCCCAGCAACGCGCAGCAGCTCGCCCAACTTCCCCCCCTCTCGCGCGCAGTTGCCCGCGTGGGCCGCGGCCCATCCCGCACCCCCGTGCCCGTGCCGCTGACCTGCAGGCCCCACCTGCCAGCCTGCGCTCGCAGACGCAGCCACCGCGGCCCCACGCGTCAGCCGTCGTCCCCAACCTCCGCCCGCATCGAGTGGGAGCCGCCGCCGCCGTTTGATCCGAGTCCGAGCGCGCCCCACGAGGTTCGTCAGCCTATAAAGGCCCTTCCCCTAGAGCGCCGCAGCCCTCGTTGAACCCTAGGGCAGCAGCCGCCGCCTCTGGTGCCCTAGCAGCGCATCGCCTTTGCCGCTGCCGTCGAGTGGAGCTCCGCACCACCATCGATCTCACGGGTCGGCGAGTCCGCGACAATGAGAACACCTGCCCGAGCTTCGCAGCGAGGTGAGGATCGCTCCCATGCCTTTCTCTCCCTCTCTCCCCCTCTCTGCTGCGCAAACGTGCTCGCCGTAGTTTCACCGCCGGCGTCAAGCCGCCCCACCGCGCGGCCGTCCTCCCCGGTAGCTCCCGGTCCCCGCAGACTCGTGCGTCAGCCTCGCCGCGGCCCGCACTACGCGTCCGTGCCCTCGGCACGCCCCACCTCGCCCCACAGCGCCGTCACGGTGAGCCGCAGACGCGCGGCCATGGCGCCGCCGCGGCCAGGCCCCTCCCTCCACCGCCGCGCACCAGCTCCGGTCCAGTGTGGACCGGCCAATCCCGAGCCGACACGTGGCAAGCCAGGCTAGCCACCTGCGCTGCCCTGGCTCATTTGCAAAAAAGCCCTCGGCCTTCGTAGTAATCAACCAGCGGTCCAGACAGTTCAAAAAGAATTAGATCTAGGTCCTTGGTTTTAGCAGTTTAGCCCCTAGATCCATTGGTTTTTAAAGATTTAGTCCAAAATGCTTTTAAAATTCAGTTTTAATTATTTAAAATACGAAAAATAGCTCTGTTTATTCACATTTTTGCCACTGACCTGGTTTCGGCCATAGAATGCGCGTTTTAATTCCGATTGAGCCCGTTCTTGTCGCGTTAGTTTCTTATCGTCGTAAACTACGCTTTAATAGTAATAGTTACCTCGTTTGACCGTTTAGATTTTCACCGTAAATACAAAATAATTAATGTCTGACTAAATGCCCTTTAAATCTACAAAGAATAATTTATGTTTACACTTTGGTATTTTCTTTTATAATCTAATATCAACTTTGTAAATGTTAACCTAAGTATTTATTAACTATGATTCTTTTAGTTAAACATAAATTATATAATTAATTTGTTTAATATTTATTTAATGACTTTTTGATTAAAAGTAACTTAGGTTTATAATTTTGATCTTTAGTAAATAAATAAATGCCGATGTTATTAATATCAACCTTAATGTTTCTTTATTAATTATAACTTGATTAGTTTAAACATGATATATGATCACTTGATTAGTTGCTTTCATATATTCTATATTTTAAAACTATAAATGCTTAATTGGCTTCAGTGGTATATAATTATGTATAAATAAAATACGACCCGCGTATAGTCGTCTTCTCCGTTTCACTTGGAGCCTCGATAGTCGTGTTCATTTAACGATAGCTCCGTTCTTAATCGTTCTTGCGTTGTCACGATCGTAGCAATAAGTCGTGTCGTTTAGTGTGCTCTTTCTAAGCTTTTCTTTCGATTGATGCTTGTTCTTAGTCGTGATTGTTGTTTGTTTATTTGTATTGCTTGTTTGCTATGAGTAGAAGAAGCGTGGTTCGTCAACAATGAAGATCAGGAGCTGAGGACTGACAGTTGCAGTAGAAGATAAAGATAAGAGGAAAGAAGCCAAAGAATTTTGAGCAGATATACACTTGAAATAAAGGCAAGTGCAGACACCGTTTGATCATTTTGAACCTACTCATTAATGTCAATTACTTTTTATGCATGTGTCCAATGAATGCAAACCCTAAGGACATGACTAGTTTTACTTACCATTCCTTGTTCACTTGGGGTTATGTATATGGGTAGTCTAGGCTATACTAGGTTTGCTTAGCTGCTCTACCCATCTTATACACATGCTTAAACAAGAATTACTCTCTACTTAACTTGATGCTTAAACTGTGCTGAACCTTTGGTCACTGTGGTGATGGCGATGTTGGATGCTTACGAGCATCGTGATGATGGGGGTGACAGGGGGAGCGGGTACTGTTGGTGGTCCGGTTTGCCGGGCGTACCCGTCTCTGCTCTCCATAAGGACTTAGTCATGGAGTGGCCTCCTGGGACATACAGTGCAGCTCCAAGCTATATGGCTCTGGCTTGACTAATTAGTAGGACCTCCACTAGTAGGGTGTTACTTTCTGGGTAGGCATGCGGAAGTAACTTGGGTAATGAATATTAAGTTGTCGGTTGATCGGTACGCCATGGCTATGGGTATCGACTGCCGAGCGCCCCGGCAAAAACTTGCGAGTGGCATCCTATTAGTTGGACCCTGTGAAAGGTCTCATAGTGAGACCTTGCCTGCTTACCTTGGCAGTGTTTTGGGGAGTCATGACCCCGGGCAAATGGGAATCACGACTTGGAGTGAACGTGCACACCTCTGCAGAGTGTAAAACTGATATATCAGCCATGCTCACGGTCACGAGCGGCCCAGACCCTCACTTGATGAGCAATTTGGATTCACTGACTTGGAGATGGAACTTGGTGAGGTTGCTACCTCGTGTTTTGGCGGAATGGCTATTCCGTGTTGGCAGGATTGTTATCCTGTGTTAATAATTGGGGTTAATCCCTGGAGTACTACAATAATTAGGATAGTCTTTTAAAAGATTCTAATTACTACTTACACTAAATAAGGGTTGGGTTTATGCTACTCATACTTAGTAGTAGGTTGTTCTAATAATAGTCATAATTAAAAGTGATCAACTAAAATGCTACCGCAGTCAAACCAAGTCAGCTTTACCTTGTTTTAAGCCTTGCATGTCATTACTTTCCGTCTGTGCTTGTTGAGTACGACATGAACTCACCCTTGCTATTCTCCCCCACACCCCTAGTGTGTAGTAAAGTGCTGCTCAGAAGAAGAACAAAGATGCTATGGAGTTTTCTAGAAGCTTATCAGAAGTGCTTGGCGTACGGAGGCCCCAGTCAACCGTCCCTGAGAAGAATGGAGCCTAAGAAGTTTAGCTACATGTTTCCGCGTACTCTGATGTTTTGTAAGTGTTATTATAAATATGTTTACCGCTATATATAACATTGATTCTGATATTTCTATTCTTTTGTTATATGTGTGGACTTCCTGGGCACACATATGACAACTCTGGTCTTATTTTAAAAGCCAGGGTGTGACAGGAATGGTATCAGAGCAATGTTGACTGTAGGGCGTATGCCTAGATAGCACTGGTCGATTTATAATGCTTATTTTGCTATAAAATTATTTTATTATCCCTTGACTCTTTGATTCTGACTATTTCCTCCTCATTGTCATTTTGTATCCCCTCCTTGAATAGCTTCCTTTGAGCTATTTCTATTTATCTCCGTGGCTTTTGTTTAGTTGTTTTACTTAATGTAACACCCTAAAATTTGCTCTTTCAAAATAGATGAAAATTTATTCAGTTTTGTATGTTGTGCTCATGAAAATATAAGGAAAATAATATTTTTCATTAAATTAAAATTTATCATAAGCCTTAGCAATATTGTTGTGCATACATGCTGGCGCATATGTTTTGATTGTGATGCTTATTGCTCCTTTATGTGTTGAGTGAGCAAGGTTTTTAAAATGCGTTTAGTAGATCGATCTTCCTTGATCGGTACGTCTCTATCTTTATCTATAATCAAATTTCTTGTCTCTCAGGTCAAGATTTTATTCAGAGTCTCTCAGAATCTTTTCTTTCAAACCTAAGTCACTCGTTTGAGTTTCTCGTCCATCAAGCAATCTCTACACAAACTTCTCGGGTATTTTTCTAGCCTTTTCTATGAGCATAAATCTAATTTTTAGATGTCCCAAATTATCTTATCATGAGCTCCAAAAACTTTATTTGGGTTCCTCATGTTCTAAAATATCTCTAAGAATTTTCTCATAATTTTTAGAGCCTTCGGAGTATTTTTCAGACCTTAAATATCAATTCTCTATTTTCTGGAATTATTTTTAATTACGAAATTAATTAAATTCGAAAATAATAAAACCACTCATTTTCCACCAAAGCCCGTGTGCAATACTTCCTAATAAGTCCTAAATATCTATGTCTTTATTTACTAATGGGCTTTAATAATTAATTAGGCCTATTAGTAAAGATGAAGGTTGCAAATCAATTAGTACCATATCGCTAGTTGACGTGGAAGTGGAGAGTTTCTGTTCCTATATATATGTACCAACCTCTTAGGCAAAGCATACCAAAACTACTGCAAGGGAAGCTCCTAGTTTGAGAATCCTATTAGATTTTTTTCGTCATCTCGAAACACCATATTGTCAACACAAGCTTTCTATTTTGGCACTAAGGATGGATACATGTATTTTGCAACATCTGGAATGCTGCATGATCCCGAAAGACCATGCTGGTTCATGTCCCTGTGCCTGGCAACGACGGAAGTGGAGGAGCTGTTCGAGAGGAGGTATGACGGCGATGCTGATGTTTTTTTCCGTGCCTTGGCCAACTTGTTTGTTTAGGTCATATTTTCTTTGCTTTAACTCTGTTTTGACCCATTCAAATTGCGTTAGGTTCGTTTTCATGAGCTCTACATGTTACTAAACTTAATTCATCAGTTTAAAACTTTTTAATTTCGTGACCTTAATTAATTAATTATTTTTCTATATAAAATCTTAGAAAATTCATATCTTCTCCGTTTTAGCTCCGATTTTCGTGATCCTTACGTCTATGAAATCGTAGCGATGCGTAGCACCATTTCATAGACTTTTCATACTGTTTTTATATGATTGGTGTACTGTTCTAATTGTAGCCTTGTTTGCTTCGTATATGTTATCTCCGTTTGTTGTGTGATCGATGATCGAGTTTAGACGGTGAATAATCTGTGGTGATCAAGAGTGCTTCAGTGATCAAGATCAGAGCCTTCGACAATCAGTAAGACCAACAGAATCAAAAGGATAAGCAAGAGCAATTGGATTAAGGCAAGTATAGCATTTGGATTTTATTTCTGTGACCATGATCCTGTGACTAGATTAATGTTAAGTAATAGACGATAAAAATGACTTTTTAGCAACTTGATGATTTATCTGTACGTGATCACCCGGGACAACAGTGCAACCATGAGGGCTATAATGGCTCTGGCTTTAGCTCAGTATGAAGACATTTTCTAACTTGTTAGAGGTTACCCGAAAGGGCGGAGGGGCTGAACCGTTTTGGGTATAGTGTGGCCTCTGTCTGTATGCGTATAGGCTGCGCGTCATTGTGCCATCAGAAGGGGGGCTCTATATCTGCGCGCAAAGGAAACCTTGCGGCCCTAACATGTTAGACGAACTTTTGAAAGGCTTCATAGTGATCCCTGCCGACCTTCCTTGGAAGTGGGTTAAGAGGCTGATCACCTCGGGCGAAAGGGTAAATCATGACTCATGGGTAAAGATGTGCAACCTCTGCAGAGTGTTAAAACTAGTATACTAGCCGAGCTCACGGTCAGGAGCGGCCTTGGGGACATCTACATTAAGGGTGATGAATCTTGTGTGTTAAATATGCTCATTGTTTATTGTTTAATGCTTTACATTATTTATGTCACATTGATCATGAGATTGTGGGAGCTATACAATCTAGTTGCTATACTTTTGGAGTTCGACATGAACTCACTCTTGCTATTTCCCCCATACTTCAGGAGAAGTGTTAGGCTTGTGATCAACCAGTCAGTTGGATCCTGTAGAGTGAAGTTAATTAATACCCGAAGTTCGGAGTTGTTTATCCGCTGTTTGCTATCAAAGGTTATCTCTTTTATACCAAGTATGTTATATAATTATGCATTGTCTTTTGATATTACCCCTTATTTGTAGCTATATGTGGGATTTGACTTCTAAAACTCACATATGGTGCATATCTGATTTTGTTCTTAAAATCGGGTATTACACTTAAGTTTTCAAAACTCGTTTTATTTCTCAAATTCGATGGCCCTTAATCATCTCAGACTTACCTTTTAGGATGACCACCACTGTTGAAGAAGCACGTGTAGTATCGTTGGTGTGTTGTGTGCTTGTTTTGCTTGGTTTGTTGCTTTGTGTGTCATCTTTGTCCTAGTGTTTTGATGGAGGTCTAGAAGTCGTTTGGGGATTAGCTCGATCTCTGTTAAGTGGGGTAGTGATCTCTCTTATCCTGTCCATCTATTGTCAATCTTGATCCTCTCTACCTATTTTCTCTCACTTCATATCATGCTCTTTGTCCATACTACTCTAGCTTATTCTACTGTTGCCTAATGTTAGATGGCCGACACTAGTGATGACGTCAAAGGAATTAATACTAGTCATCAGAGTCAACAAATGCCTTCTACAACACAACTAAGTAGTGAACAGCTGATAGCCTGGCAAACTCAGATCCTAGAGATGGCAGCTGATCAGATGGCCAGACTCCAGAATCTTTTGACAGTACAAGCTTTACTTCTCCAAGGTGACATTGAAGAAGCTTACATCAAATGTCAGGAAGACCCAGCTATGCCACCCTTGTTCCCAATAAACAAGGAGAAGCCCATGTATACACTGGATCAAGCACTATGTGGAGTAGAACCACAGAAAGATTCTCAGCTACCTTCAGAGAAGACTATGACCAAAACTCAGGAAGGAGCAATGAAGAGACAAGTAGTAGAAGCCTGGAAGAACATGAAAGCTAAGAAAGATGGTATTAATGAGGCATTTGGGATTCAAGAGCCGTGCGACTGCTGCAGATATTATGGTTTACCATGTCTTCAGAACAAGTCAAGCGAAGGAAAGGTAGAAGTACCCCAGGATCAACAGACTGAAGGTAACAAGAAAAGGAAGGCAATCTCCCTAGAGCCATTGTTAAGCGTTGAGCCAAATCTGAGTTCTACATTGCAGTTAGATTTAGCTCCAAACTCTCATCAGACACATTCATATCTTGAAGAAATAGATACCCCATCAGCTACAATTGCTATGCTAGAGTTATGCCTAGATGGATGGACCATCACCTATACAGAACTTCAACTTCGAAAGGGCAAGCAAGCTAAGAAGAAAACAAGTGAAGGGACTCCATTGAAGGTGAACCCTCAGAACCAACAAGTTAGTAGCACTTTAGTTACTCCTGGCACATCAATTCAAGGAGCTCAATGTCAGGATAGCACCTATGTTAAAACAGTTAGCAATGCTTGTTACCAGTGTCACGAAGAGGGACATCACAAGAAGCATTGTCCAAAGAAGTACCCAGTTCGTGACTATGTTAATGGTAGATTGAACCATGTGGATCTATGTACTGCTCGCGAAGTACAAAATGTGGTGTTTGGATCGATTCTAGTCAACTCAACTCCTGCCACGGTTTTGTTTGACTCAAGTTCTTCACATTCTTTTGTCTCGAGTAAATGCGTTGCCGATCATAAGATGCTTAAGTTGGAAATGAAGAAACCCATACTGGTCAAATCGCCAAGAGGAAAGATAAGAGCAGCCTACATGTGCCCAAAAGTTAGTCTTGTTATAAAAGGTGTAAATTATGAGGTGAATCTTATAGTCCTAGAATCATTGGATATTGGTGTCGTTCTTGGAAGAGGATGGTTAACCGCTTGTCATGGAAAGATTGATTCTACCCAACACTCAGTATCCCTAACCACCCCATCAGGAGATAGGTTTGTGTATGAAGGTACTCAACCTCACCCCAAGGTTTAAAAGGACTAATGAAATGACTGTATCGACAACGAGGCAGTTTGAAAGAAATGTGGACCTTATACAGAGGCAATATTTTATCAACATCAGATGTGGAGTAGATTGTATTAGGAGATCTAGATCAATTTGAACCAGTCAAGGAAGTATGTAACACTTATGGCAACATATGAAGTCAGCGATGCCTTTTAGCTTATAAAGATTTAGCTTTCAAGTCACTAGTAATCTTTTTTTGTAAAATGAGATGTCTTTTTCATTGGACCTTATCATTCTTAAGCTTCCAATATGAGTAATGAGTTGTTTGACCAGATGTTCAGTCTATTTATGGTAACCGATGGAACCTTGGACGAAGCACATCGTGCTATCCCAACATCAGATCGCAATGTTTGCCTATGAAGCGATCTTAAGTATTTCATGCAGAATAAGTCAACATCCTTTGTGTAGTTCTCTCTTGCAACATTCTCCCGACACTGCAAGTAGTAGGTCGAGTCGGCTTAGGATCCATCTATGGAGACCAAAAAGAATATATATCATTGAAAGTGTGACGCCTGTTGACCTGTCAAAGCAAGGCATAGGAAACCAAAGTCCCAAGAATATTTGATGGATTATCACGTGACAAAATGCAAAACCCAAAGGTCAAATGAAAACCATACCATTATGGTCAATTTCACAAGGCCCCTTGGATTGCTTTCTCAGGTGGTGTTCAAGAATTTTCTCCTAGATAAATCTTTTGTCTTTTAGCTTAAGTCGCACACCATCACCAAGGAAATTAAGATAATCTATCACTTCCAATTGTTATGTTGATTCTCTCCATGTTTCTCAGAATCTCAAGTAGTGCAGTGTGTTATTAGACTGGTAATCTTTGAAGGAAATCTCTAAAGATCGTTCTTGTTGACACCATTTTTGGACACGTACCCAGAATCGGTAGAGTGTAGATCGGCAAGATGGGGCAGCAGTAACTGGTCTGCAGGAGAGTTGCCGATGAGGGTGGTTGCCGATGTAGAGACAGCTGAATATGGCTAAGTCCATGGGTGGTGATGTGTTTATGCCGATGGTCAGCATTAACCTTTGCCGATGGCTGCGATGAAGAGTCTGCCGATGATGCGGAAGGGAAGCTTGAAGGTTGTCGATTTGTCTATAGTGGTGTCCTAGTTTGTCACGGGAGGATAGTTTTATGTTTTCCTTAGTTATTTAAATCATTTTGTATACGGATTCTGTTTAATTTGGAATTCAAGTTCTAGTCGTGTCTGGTTGTAGCTCTTTGAGCAGGGTATAAATGTAGACCCTAGGGCCTTGTAATGAGAGATATCTATCAATCAATCATACACAAGCTTTTACTTATATTCCAGCATCTACTTTTTCGACGACTTCATCATATTTTCCTTTTTATTACGAGTTCTTAGGAGTTCGTCGACTTAAGCTCAATGTATTCTCAAGTTCCGCATGAATACCTCTTGGCCGTGACATCCGGGCGCATCGCTGTTGTCGGGACCAAAGTATTCGAGTTATCACCTTTGCCGGTAGTAAGGTCAAATCGGCTGGCACGCCTTAACGTTTGAATCGGGTATTAGCCCTTTGTGTTTGCAGATCTAGCTTTTGCATTAACACATCTTTTGGCACGCCCAGTGGGACCAGATTCAAGATCAAGATCGACATGTCGACTACTGAGTTCGATCAGGAGAACGTCATTCCTGTGACAGAAGCCAATCTCAAAGATGAGCAGAAGCAGGCCATTGCAAAAGCCATGGAGGATTACAAGCAGCAATGTTTGAGATCTTTCAGCATCAACAGGAGTGGTGAGGTGATCCAGAAAGAAGCACTGCCGGCCCCTCGGCAGGTCACTTTTGAAGCCAATAATCCTGGTAAACTCCAAGACATGGTTGATAACGCTATCAACCGTGCCTTGATCAGCCAAGCTGGCGTGTTGTCCAATACGGTTTTCAACGCCGTGGCTAGAACTTTCAAAGAAGGGCAATTGCCGCCGAACTATGTGGGCCCTGTCTATCATCAGCCAGGATCGCCAGTGGTTACGGCCCCATCGGCTGCTACGGCCGCTGCAGGCGCAGAAATTACTGTTCCTCCAAGTACGCTAGGAGTCTCTAATGCGCAATCCACACCGATGCCGTCCAATCCATCAACATTAGATGAGTCGATCAAGCTTACTACAGATCTGTTGGCGTCGGCGATGTCGGGATCCGTTCCTCCTAACTGGTGGGGTTTTGGTATGCCCCCGGAGTACATGTTGAAGACACCTAGCACATCTCAGACGGCTGATACGAAAGGCAAGGCTCCTATGGCATCGGCACCTCCAAATATGTCGATGAACCAGAGTCCCCAGTATACTACAACTACTACTGCAAGACCTTACACTAGGAATTCTCAAGCTCCAACGTTCCAGATACCTAATGCATCGGCAGATCCAATGCCGACGCAGCAGAGGTTTATGGCTCAGCAAGGGTATGTCAACTCAATGATGATGCCCAATTACCAGTCATCGGCAGGGCCTACGCCGATGAATGCCAATAGTGGATGGTCTGGGCAGCAAGTCTTTTCGCAAATGTCTCAACAGAATCATCAGGCTACAGGGTTTCAACAAGGCCAGATCTACCCTAGGTTCCAGAACCAAGGGTCGGTCAATCAGCCGATGAATCTCGGCCAGTAGATTGGTGGTCAGCAGATCGGTGGTCAGCAGTTTGGTGGTCAACAGATCGGCGATCAGCAGATTGGTGGCCAAATGATTAACCCAATGTTCCATGCAGATCGTGCACTGCACAGACACGTGGATGCTTACCAGCAGGTGCCAGATCTACAACCGCCTCACCGGCAAGATGCCGATGCTTATTGGGCCGATAAGATTGCTGAAGTGATGAGAGATCAATTTGGGATAAAACCCAAAGTCAGCACTTATTCTTATCGGACACCATATCCTCCTGCATATGATCTGATTCCACTTCCAAATCGGTACAAGGTACCAGATTTCACTATGTTTTCTGGACAGGATGATACGTCAACCATGGAGCATGTCAACAGGTTTATCATCCAATGTGGAGAAGCTGCTAACAGGGACGAATTAAGGGTTCGCTTGTTCTCGTCATCATTGTCTGGATCGGCTTTTACTTGCTTTATATCATTACCTCCTAACTCAGTGATTACTTGGGCCGATCTAGAGAAACAATTCCACAAATACTTCTTTTCTAGAGTCCATGAGAAGAAGATCACCAATTTGGTCAAATTGAAGCAACGCAATGATGAATCGGTTGAAAGTTTTGTGCAGAGGGTACGGGAAGTCAAAAACTAATGTTATAGTCTGGTTTTGGATGATCGGCAGCTAGACGATTTGGCGTTCCAGGGTTTGTTGCCGCACATCAGGGACAAGTATGCATCTCAAGAGTTTGAAAGCTTAAGTCATTTGGTGCAGAGAATTTCTGATCAAGATATCAAACCTTTTGAGCCCAAGAGAGCATGGAATAAAAAGGTATCATTTGTGGATGAAGCAGCAAGCTCGAACTCTGATGAGGAACCAGTCATCTGCTTGGCAGAATGGGTAAAGAACAAGAAGCCGATGTCTTGTTCTTTTGGGCACAAAGAGCCGGAGAAGTTTGCATTTGACATCACCAAAGCCGATAGGATATTTGACTTTCTACTTCAGGAAGGTCAGATCAAATTGTCACCCAATCATGTAATCCCATCGGCTGAAGAATTAAAGAAGATGAAGTACTGCAAATGGCACAATGCAACTTGTCACAGTACTAATGAATGCAAAGTTTTCAGACAACAGCTGCAATCGGCTATAGAATCTGGAAGGATCAAATTTGATAGCTCCAAAACTCAGAAGCCGATGAAGATTGATCAGCATCCTTTCCCAACAAATATGCTGGATGCTAAGGGAAAGGCCAAGGTCCTGACATCGGAAGCAGCTGAAAGAAGTGCATCGGTAGATCCTTAGCATCAGATCACTACTGCCGATGCGAAGGGGAAAGGCTTAATCTAGGAAGGGAATAGTTCAGGAAGGCCTCCCCGATCTGGTGTTGTAATAACTCACAGAAGGCCCCGAGAGACTTGGCAGCAACGTGAGGATCGACATCGGCGCCAGCAGGAAGACTATCATCAGGAAGAAGAAAGACGCCGACAAGAGTGGAATCGGCATAGGGATCACTGGAATTGTCCGTTCTTCATCCATTGCTGGGAGGAAAATATCAAGCTGCCTACTGTCAGAGACTGCCCAAAATGTAATGGTTATGATCGGTATGACAGATCAAATCGGCAGTATCAGAACAATAACCGCCGGTTTGATGGGCCGATTAGAGGGAGAGCGTCCGTTCACGATCGACTGGGGGGCAGGCTCAGTGTGCATGACAGGCTTGGTGATCGTGTTGAATATTTTCCTAGGAACCAGAAAGAACGTGAAGAGATGGCTAATGCATGGGTCCCCGATGAGTTCATATTTTGCAGGGATGCCAATACTTATCGGATGGAGTCAAGGGAAAATCGTCGCCCATCGATAAGGCAGCAACAACATCCTCCATGGTGTCCAGAGGGGTTGACTAGGACCCAGAAATAAGGCTGCAGCGCGAAAGACGAGAAGAGTTGAACAAGGGCGAGAACTCTGGCCAGTCTGGGGGTCAGCAACAATCAGATCCTAAGGGGAAAGGTCCATCGGCAGATGTCAACATGGTATTTATGTTGCCGATGGAATTCCTTGCGCCGTCCAGTGATGATGAGTTGGAGTTTTCCGACCAAATAGCTCAGTTGGCTCTGGATCCGATGACAGCCATCTTTGAAAAGCCTGCCGATGATGAAAGACAACATCTTAAGGCACTGTTTGTCAAAGGGAGAGTTGACGGTCAGCCGATGACCAAGATATTGATTGATGGTGGAGCTGCTATCAATATCATGCCATATGTAGTGTATCGGAAGCTTGGAAAAGGAGATCAGGATTTGACCAAGACCGACATGATGCTCAAAGACTTTGAAGGGAATGTGTTTCCGGTTAAGGGGGCAATATGTGTTGAGTTGACCATCGGCAGCAAGACCTTGCCGACAACTTTCTTCGTGATCAGTGGAAAAGGTGCTTATAATCTACTGCTACGGAGAGATTGGATTCATGCCATTTGTTGCATCCCATCTACAATGCACCAATGCTTGGTCCAGTGGGTGGGTGACAAAATTAAAATTGTCCCAGGAGATTCTTCTTATGTCATTGCATCAGTAGAAGCAGATACCTATGAAAGAACTAGGTGTATCTCGGGAGAAAATTGGGAGAAAGATTTTCTCAAAGTTGCCGATTATGAAATTCCACCGATCCAAGCAGTCAGTTTTGATGAAGGTTTTTAATGGATAGGTTCGCCAATGATGGAAAATTAGGCCAGAGATTCACATCGACCGATGATTTAGTAGAAGTAGATATAGGTAGTGGTGATAAACCTAGGCCTACTTTTATTAGTGCTAAGTTAAATTCTGAGTGTAAGCAGCAGTTAACCGATTTGCTAAAGGAATATAAAGATTGCTTTGCTTGGGATTACACTGAGATGCCTGGTTTAGACCGATCGATTGTTGAACATCGGTTACCTATCAAGTCTGGATTTCGGCCACATCAACAGCCGGCTCGCCGATGTAATCCTAATATTCTTCCTGATATTAAGGCCGAAATAACCAAACTTATTGAAGCTAAATTTATTCGGCAGTGTCGGTATGCCGAGTGGATTTCCAATGTGGTTCCGGTCTACAAGAAAAATGGGAAGCTTCGGGTTTGCATTGATTTCAGGAATCTCAATAAAGCTACGCTGATGGATGGCTACCCAATGCCAGTTGCAGATCTATTAGTTGATGCTGCGGCTGGGCATCGGATCATCAGCTTTATGGATGGTAATGCAGGATACAATCAAATATTCATGGCTGAAGAAGATATTCCAAAGACTGCATTTAGATGCTCTGGTCATGTTGGGTTGTTTGAATGGATAGTCATGACCTTTGGCTTGAAAAATGCTGGTGCTACTTATCAGAGGGCTATGAATTTTATATTTCATGAGTTCATCGGCAAGCTGGTGGAAATTTATATTGATGATGTGGTGGTTAAGTCTGGAGACTTCACAAAGCATCTTGCTGATTTGCGAAAAGTGTTGGAATGCACAAGGAAGCATGGTTTAAAGATGAATCCCAATAAGTGTGCATCTGGTGTATCGGCAGGACAATTTCTTGGCTTCATGGTGCATCAGAGGGGGATTGAAATTAGTCGGAGATCCATTGATGCTATCAACAAAATAGTTGCCCCTACTACCAAGACTGAGCTCCAATCCTTGATCGGCAAGGTAAATTTTATCAGGAGGTTTATATCTAATTTATCTGGTAAAATTCATGCTTTCAGTCCTTTACTTAAGTTGAAAGCCCATCAAGAGTTTGCTTGGGGGAAAGAGCAACAATTGGCCTTGGATGAAATCAAGAATTATTTGGTAAATCCTCCAGTTCTGATTCCACCTCAGCAAGGGAAGCCCTTCAGATTGTATTTGTCTACCGACGGGATGGTCATCGGTTCGGATTTAATTCAAGAATTTGAAGGGAAGGAACGTGTGATTTACTATTTAAACAGGACATTGGTTGATGCTGAGACTAGGTACTCGGCCATTGAAAAGTTATGCTTATGCCTCTATTTTTCTTGCATTAAGTTGAGGCACTATTTGTTATCGGCCGAGTGCACTGTTATATGCAAAGATGATGTGGTCCGATATATGTTGTCTATGCCGATTATGAGTGGCAGAATCGATAAATGGATCTTGGCACTATCGGAATTCGATTTGCGTTATGAATCGGCTAAGGCAGTTAAAGGACATATTATGGCCGATTTTGTAACTCAACATTGCGGTACAGTGGAGACTTTGGAAATTGTACCTTGGACGCTTTTCTTTGATGGATCCACGTGTGACCGGGGGGCAGGAATCGGCATAGTGTTAATTTCCCCTCGGGGAAGGAAGTATGAGTTCTCCTTGCCGATTATTGCCACGTCAACAAATAATCAGGCTGAGTATCAAGCTTTGATAAAGGGGCTGGAATTACTAAGGGAAGTTCATGTTGATGCTGTTGAAATTTTTGGGGATTCTATGCTGGTTATAAATCAATTGGCTGGAAGCTATGAATGCCGAAGTGAAGTCCTCATAACTTATCACGAAAGGAGTATGCAACTATTAAAGGAATTCAAGGATTTCCGATTAGAGCATGTTCCTCGATTGCATAATGAAGAGGCCAATCGGTTGGCTCAGCATGCCTCGGGATACCAGCCCATGATCAATGTAATATCGGCAATCGGTGCCGATGATTGGAGAAAGGAAATCATTGATTACTTAAAGGATCCATCCAAGAAAGTTGAGAGGCGTGTTCGGTTTCAAGCTACTAAATATGTGCTCCTCGAGGATGAATTATATTATCAAACTATTGATGGGATTCTTCTCAAGTGTTTAGGTGATGATGAAGCTAGAAGCTTGATGGGAGAGATCCATAAGGGAGTGTGTGGAGCACATCAGTCGGCATTTAAGATGAAATGGATGATCAGAAGAAACGGGTATTATTGGCCGACTATACTGGAGGATTGCTTTAAGTATTTCAAAGGGTGTCAAGGATGTCAGAAATTTGGCAATGTTCAAAGAGCGCCCGCATCAGCCATGAATCCTATCATCAAACCTCGGCCGTTCTGAGGATGGGCTATTGACTTAATCGGCTAGATTTATCCGCCATCCAGCAAAGGACATAAATTCATCTTGGTTGCCACCGATTATTTTACTAAGTGGGTTGAAGCTATTCCTTTGAAGAAAGTTACATCGGCCAATATGATTGATTTTGTAAAAGAACACATTATTTACCGATTTGGAATTCCCCAAACAATTACTACCGATCAGGGTACTATGTTCACACCGGGGGAGTTTGATGAATTTGCAATCGGTATGGGAATTAAAGTATTAACCTCTTCTCCTTATTATGCTCAAGCTAATGGACGGGCCGAGGCGTCTAACAAAGGAATTATCAAGCTTATTAAGCGGAAGATTGAAGAAAATCCTAGGAGGTGGCATACGTTGTTAAATGAAGCTTTATGGTCATACCGGATGGCTTGTCATGGGTCGACTAAGGTTTCACCTTATCAGTTGGTGTATGGGTATGATGCAGTGTTACCTTGGGAAATTAAGACTGGGTCTAGGCGACTATCTTTTCAAGATCAATTGGCTGCCGATGATTATGCTACTTTGATGACCGACGAGTTGGATGATCTAGCAGGGCATCGGCTAAGGGCTTTGATGAGTATAGAAGAGAATAAGAAGAGAGTTGCCAGATGGTATGATAAAAAGGTAAAGGCTAAGGAGTTTGCCGATGGAGACTTAGTATGGAAGCTAGTCTTACCGATTGGGACTAAAAGTTCAAAATTTGGAAAGTGGTCTCCTAATTGGGAGGGTCCCTATCGGATAAGCCGATCCGCTTCTGGTAACGCCTATATCTTAGAAACTCTTGAAGGAGTTGAATTTCCTAGGGCATTAAATGGCAAATATCTGAAGAAATATTACCCCAGCATATGGGTCGATACATAAAAGTTTAAATGCCGATAACATTCCTATCGGCTAGATCAAAGTATGTCTGGGGGTAAAACTTAGTGTTTTAAAAGGTACCGATAATAGTCCTATCGGCTAGACCAAAATATCAGGGAGATTGGAAAGAAGAAGAGTGGGGTATGTTGCCGATGAAGAGTTCACATGTTCACTCGTTGCGATGGCGCGCAGACGGATCTGGTTGGCTTCTTCTATTACTTTTACATCATCATCGGCAGAGCCTTCTACCGGCTTCAGCTTCTTCTTCATCTGCAGTGTCGTGCGGGCTTGGATATTTCGTTCTTGCTCAAGAAGCTTGATTGTCTCGGGCAGTTGGCTTTCTTCTTGTCGGGCTTGGGACAAGGCTTCCTCTACTTGCTTGAGTTCTGCCAACAGGGCTTCTCTTTTTGCCGACAGATCAGAGATCTTGTGCTTCAGTGCATCTCCTGAGGACTTTAAGATGCCGATGTTCTTGTGCTTCTCATCGGCAAGGAGCTTCACATTCATCATCTCCTCAGAAAGCTGAGACTGAGCAGCTCTATCGGCAAGACGCTGGGTAGCCTTTTGATATTGCAGCTGACGACTCTCTAGATGTGCAGCTTGAAAAAGGATTTCTTCAGCATCGGCAGGAATTTGGCCTCTGAGGGTTTTGAACAAAGCCTTGGCTAGGTCAGAGTCATCAACCAGTTGGGCTGTGTCTTGATGAAGGAGGGCTGATAATTCTTCTAACTTGGCCCTGATTTCTGCCGATGTAATTCCGACTGCTCGAGAAGAACTTGTCTCCTCGCCCTCATCTTCAGAGATGTCGATGGCAAAAGAGAACAAGCTGTCAGGGGAGTCCTGTTCCTGAAAAGGAAATGAAGTGAGTCATTCTATGGTCAAGTGTTGATAAATAATGCCGATAGAAATTGGGTAACTTACTTGTTCAGAGCAATCTCTCGCCTCTTTATAGAAGATGCCGATGGAACTACAGGCTGATCGGCTGGGGTTGCCGATGGGACTATGTCAGTTGAAAGAATAACAGAGATAATTATAAGACGGAGAAAGTAGGTTCATCGGCAGTGATTTCATAGAAAGTGTGTTACCTTGAGGGGGAGCAGTACTTGTTTGGATGGAAGAAACTACCGATGCTATAATTGAACTTGCTGGATCGGCAGTTTGCTCATGCACGTCAGCCGATGTGTCCTCCCGCTGAGGTACTTCTGGCTGGGGCTCTTCTGGTTGGGGTTCTTTCACTTGGGGTGCTTCTTGCAGCTGAGGAGGAGATGGTGCTTGTTGCATTTGGACTTCTGGAGAGGAGGGAGAAGATTCCACTGGGATTGGAGACACTGGGGGAAGAGAAGGTGTTGCTGTCCTCTGGCGCTTTGTTTGTGATCTGGTGCTTTTCGAGCCTTTCCTTTTCGCCTGACTGGACTAGGGGGCATCGGCAATCGTACTTCTGGTCTTTGCCGATGTGCTGGTATGCTGGTACAGCAATGAAAATTTGTGAGTACAAATGCAACAGATGCAAAAATTGAATCGGCATGGATGAAAGAGTTTGAACAGTTACCCTGAAGGCCTGTGCTAAAGTGGAGGCGGCTACCGATGGAGATGTCTTTGTACGCTTGGTGGTGACTTTCTTGAGACGCACACCTCGATGCATTATAGCGGCCAAAATGGGAGCGTTGTTGCCGATTGAAGAGATCGGACCTGATGGAAAAATCTCAATCGGCTTGCCACTCCTGCTGACCGATAGTGGTGTGTCGTCGACCTGTGACAAAAAAAGGGGTTACCGATTGAAAAGGACAGTGAAGAAATTAAAACATCGGTATTGAAGTACTTACAATATTGTCAGGGACTTTGTACTGGGGTCAATCATGCCGCGGTACGTAAGAGCCGATTTGCAGAATAGATGATCCTTCCATTCCTCCCACCATTGTTTGTACGCCTGGGTAATGAAGAGCGCCGGAACCCACTCTGATAGATCTGCATCTGTATCGGCATTTGGTGGCAGTTGGGCTACTCGGGTCCACTCGAGAAGGCTAGTGATGGTTTCCCTGGGTTTTATCACATCGGCATAACAGAGTGCGAATGGCAGCTGACCGAAAGCTAGTTGACGGGCTAGTGCCGAGGGATTGTAAAACTCATAGGTCTGGTTGGAGGCTTTCCCACTGCCAAAGAAGTTTACTGGTATAGCTCTGGGAGTGATCAGTGCCATCATCACATCATGATCCTTGTTGAGAGCATCATTGAATGGATGGAAGACCAAAGGAAACATGGTGTCCGGATCTTCATAAGGCATCCATGCTCGCTGCTCTCTGGTCAGGCCTTCGTACAGGGTCTGGAAGAATCGGCTGACTTGGTCTGTGTTGCCACCTGTACCAGGTAAGACTATGACAGCCTCTCCAAAGTTTAGAGGAGGACGAGTTGCCGATTCCTCTTCATCCAATTCTTAATCCTCGGCTATATCCCTGGGGAAGCGTTGTGCGAAGAGATTGAACTCAAGACGCTTGTGCATGTGGAGACTAAGCCACATATTGATGAACCACCAGGGGCCTCCTAAATTGCCGATGGACTTGCCAAGCAGAAGTTTCCTAGACACTTGGTGGAGAAGATGATAGGCAGAGCCAAGCAGGTATCGGCCGAGGGGAAATCGGCCACCATTAGCTAATCTCTCTGCTGCCGATAGGTAGACAGAGGTTGGTCCTGCAGATCGACCACAGAACACAAATTTGTCCAGCCACATGTTCAGAAAGGTGGTTTGTTCCTTTGTGTTGACAGGCCCTATTCTACGGTACTTCTGAATATACCCAGACCAGCCACCGATAGACCGGGTTTCCACTTTGGCACTAGGCGTGGTATCACATAGGTGACTACTATCGGCAGTGGATACATCTAAGCCGGTGAGCATAAGCACATCGGCAAGAGTGGGAGAAGCAGGGCCGTGACCGAAGACAAAGGCATTAAGTGTGTCCGACCAGAAATAAGATGCAGCCATCAGCAGCGATTCATTTCTATGCATATCGGCAAGGGACAATCTGATGCATTGGTCCAGTTTTCGCTCACCCCACTGAACCTCATTAGAGTGACTGACTCTCAAGAACCAATCCTTCCATCCTACGGTAGGGCTGGGCCAGGAGCGGAAGGTATCTTTCCACAGATCTAGAGAAAAATTCTCAGCTCTAAAGGGGATTCTGTTTGTTTCCGCATTGATCAGATCGGTGGGATCTGGGTTCCCTAGCGAACCGAGACATTGGAGGTGTGGCTGATCGGTAGGGATGACAATTTTATTGGACAGATCCTACTGGTTTTTGGGGTGAAAAAGAAGAACAAGAGGAAAATAGGAGGAGGATGTTCAGTAAAATAAATTGTGGATGAACGAGGATATGATAAAAATACAAGAGGTAGGATGATGAACTGACCTCGGGAACAGCAAAGTTGATGGCCATCTCCTCGCGGAAAGGATGATCGAAGACTTTGAGGTTGGTGATGAAAGGGCTTCGTTAGAGTTCTTGGAGCTCTCGAGTAGCGCCGCCGCCAGAAAAGTGGAGTTGGGGCTGTAGAATGATGCGATGGAGAAGGAGTACCCGAGAAGGAACTATTTATAGGACAAAACGGGCAAGGGCAAATCTGACTTATGTCTTCGCCGTATCTGTGAAATCCGAGAGTACTCAGATGGATATGGTAACTGTTCGCACGGTAATCAAGGGATTGTGCAGGTGATTTGACAGGAAGCGGTCATAATCCAGAGATATTTTACTGTGCGGGATCTCCTGGTCGATTCATCGGCAGTGCCTTGTAACGGTAATATTGCCGATGGGCAAATAAAGTGGAGGTGTCGGTTTGGAAGGTTGAGATATTTCACTGTGCGGGATTTCCTGGTCGGTCCATCGGCAGTTCCTTGTAACGGTAATATTGCCGATGTGCGACTAAAGTGGAAATGTCCGTTTGGGAGGTTGAGGAATTCGAGGAATCTGCGGAGGAATCGGGCCAAGGTTGTTCGGATTTAGGCTGTCGGTTGCCAAATTGGGAGAATTAATTGCGGAAAGGCATCTTTACTGCAGAGAATTTTGGAGCATTAATGATTTCATACTCCGAAATTGGGGGGCATGTGTCGACACCGTTTTTGGACACGTACCCAGAATCGGTAGAGTGTAGATCGGCAAGATGGGGCAGCAGTAACTGGTCTGCAGTAGAGTTGCTGATGAGGGTGGTTGCCGATGAAGAGACAGCTGAATATGGCTAAGTCCATGGGTGGTGATGTGTTTATGCCGATGGTCAGCATTAACCTTTGCCGATGGCTGCGATGAAGAGTCTGCCGATGATGCGGAAGCTTGAAGGTTGCCGATTTGTCTATAGTGGTGTCCTAGTTTGTCACGGAAGGATAGTTTTATGTTTTCCTTAGTTATTTAAATCGTTTTGTATACGGATTCTGTTTAATTTGGAATTCGAGTTCTAGTCGTGTCTGGTTATAGCTCTTTGAGCAGGGTATAAATGTAGACCGTAGGACCTTGTAATGAGAGATATCTATCAATCAATCATACACAAGCTTTTACTCATATTCCAGCATCTACTTTTTCGACGACTTCGTCATATTTTCCTTTTTATTACGAGTTCTTAGGAGTTCGTCGACTTAAGCTCGGCGTATTCTCAAGTTCCGTGTGAATACCTCTTGGCCGTGACATCCGGGCGCATCGCTGTTGTCGGGACCAAAGTATTCAAGTTACCACCTTTGTCGGTAGTAAGGTCAAATCGGCTGGCACGCCTTAACGTTTGAATCGGGTATTAGCCCTTTGTGTTTGCAGATCCAGCTTTTGCATCAACAGTTCTGATCCGGCAGGATGAAGTTCGTAAACGAGAGTTTTGAAGATAAGCTAACACTTGGTTAAAGTGGGGTAGCGGCAGTTATGATCATCATTCTCGAGGATCTCAAAACAAAAGATATGAAGAACTATAGATTGGTCCTTATCATTCTTGCGACAAACCCATATCATTTTTGCCAACCTACAATCTTTGATCCTACGTCTCATAGGACTACAAATGATTAAGCGTGAAAAAAAACTAAGTCTTTGTCAACTTTTGGTAATTCTTTATCCTTTCATCTACTATCTTATGCATATTTGGAATCAAGGAAATTGTGAGCACTATAATATCTATCTTTATCTCCTATGTATCTTCCCCTGTTAATATTGGTTTCTCGCCCTTGCACCTTATCATAACACAGAATCCTAAGATCAATTCTTATCTCATTTGTTTATTTTCCTTGACATCAATTTTTACTATACTCTTTACCCTTTATATCTATATTTAATCCTTTGATCATGTCTTCAAAGTCTCGAAACAACTTTGATGATCTACTTTATCTTTCTCTTTAGTTTCTTCAAATCTCGGGACGAGATTTATGTTAAGTGGGGTAGATCTATAACACTCCAAAATTTTAATTTTGGATTGTTATTAGAAAACACTAAATAAAATGATGGATTTAAATTTTTTCTAAAATATTACAAGATTTTTATTAATTATTGTTATTATAAAATGAGAAAAATGTGGAATTTTAAAACTTTTATAAAGATAAGTGAAGGGTGTTTTGTTTTGTTACTGTGTGCTTTGTGCCCTAGCTTTGTTTGGCTTGTAAAAAAAATGATGAATTACAAAATTTCTAGCAAGCCACGTTTAGGGTCCTTTCGGTTTTCAGAAAAATAAAACTCCAAAAGTCCTATTTAAAATCTAGTTCAAATTTGAGTTGAGAAACAATTTAAAAATGTGTTATTAGGAAAATATGTTTTGTTTCCAAAAGTAGGAAAGAAAACAATTCTTAAAATAATCCCAAATTAATAAATCAAATTTTGGTTTATAAAGGTGTTGAAAATTTTGGTTTAAACCCTTTTTAAATAAAAAGAAGAAGGCTTTTCCTTTTGCTTGGATCGGCTCCATTTCTTTCTGGCCCAGCAACGCGCAGCAGCTGGCCCAACTTCCCCCCGTCTCGCGCGCAGCTGCCAACCCGCGCTCGCAGTCGCTGCCACCGTGGCCCCACGCGTCAGCCGTCGTCCCCAACCTCCGCCCGCATAGAGCGGGAGCCGCCGCCGCCGTTTGATCCGAGTCCGAGCGCGCCCCACGAGGTTCGTGGGCCTATAAAGGCCCTTCCCCTAGAGCGCCGCAGCCCCCGTTGAACCCTAGGGCAGCCGCCGCCGCCTCTCGTGCCCTAGCAGCGCATCGCCTTTGCCGCCGCTGTCGAGTGGAGCTCCGCGCCACCGTCGATCTCACGGGTCGGCGAGTCCGCGACAACGAGAACACCTGCCCGAGCTTCGCAGCGAGGTGAGGATCGCTCTCGTGCCTTTCTCTCACTCTCTCCCCCTCTCTGCTGCGCGAACGTGCGCGCCGTAGTTTCACCGCCGGCGTCGACCCGCCCCACTGCGCGGCCCGTCCTCCCCGGTCGCTCCCGGTCCCCGCAGACTCGTGCGTCAGCCTCGCCACGGCCAGCACTGCGCGTCCGTGCCCTCGACACGCCCCACCTCGCCCCACAGCGCCATCACGGCGAGCCGCAGACGCGCGGCCATGGCGCCGCCGCGGCCAGGCCCCTCTCTCCGCCGTCGCGCACCAGCCCCGGTCCACCGTGGACCGGGCACCCCACGCCTGCACCCGGTCCACTGTGGACCGGCCAATCCCGAGCCAACACGTGGCTAGCCAGGCTAGCCACCTGCGTTGCCCTGGCTCATTTGCAAAAAGGCCCTCGGCCTTCGTAGTAATAAACCAGCGGTCCAGACAGTTCAAAAAGGATTAGATCTAGGTCCTTGGTTTTAGCAGTTTAGCCCCTGGATCCATTGGTTTTTATAGATTTAGTCCAAAATGCTTTTAAAATTCAGTTTTAATTATTTAAAATACGAAAAATAGCTCTGTTTATTCACAGTTTTGCCACTGACCTGGTTTCGGCCATAGAATGCGCGTTTTAATTCCGATTGAGCCCGTTCTTGTCGCGTTAGTTTCTTATCGTCGTAAACTACGCTTTAACAGAAATAGTTACCTCGTTTGACCATTTATATTTTCACCATAAATACAAAATAATTAATGTCTAACTAAATGCCCTTTTAATCTACAAAGAATAATTTAGGTTTACACTTTGGTATTTTCTTTTATAATCTAATATCAACTTTGTTAATGTTAACCTAAGTATTTATTAACTATGATTCTTTTAGTTAAACATAAATTATATAATTAATTTGTTTAATATTTATTTAATGACTTTTTGATTAAAAGTAACTTAGGTTTATAATTTTGATCTTTAGTAAATAAATAAATGCCGATGTTATTAATATCAACCTTAATGTTTCTTTATTAATTATAACTTGATTAGTTTAAACATGATATATGATCACTTGATTAGTTGCTTCCATATATTCTATATTTTAAAACTATAAATGCTTAATTGGCTTCAGTGGTATATAATTATTTATAAATAAAATACGACCCGCGTATAGTCGTCTTCTCCGTTTCACTTCGAGCCTCGATAGTCGTGTTCGTTTAACGATAGCTCCGTTCTTAATCGTTCTTGCATTGTCACGATCGTAGCAATAAGTCGTGTCGTTTAGTGTGCTCTTTCTAAGCTTTTCTTTCGATTGATGCTTGTTCTTAGTCGTGATTGTTGTTTGTTTATTTGTATTGCTTGTTTGCTACGAGTAGAAGAAGCGTGGTTCGTCAACAGTGAAGACCAGGAGCTGAGGACCGACAGTTGCAGTAGAAGATAAAGATAAGAAGAAAGAAGCCAAAGAATTTTGAGCAGATATACACTAGAAATAAAGGCAAGTGCAGACACCGTTTGATCATTTTGAACCTACTCATTAATGTCAATTACTTTTTATGCATGTGTCCAATGAATGCAAACCCTAAGGACATGACTAGTTTTACTTACCATTTCTTGTTCACCTGGGGTTTTGTATATGGGTAGTCTAGGCTATACTAGGTTTGCTTAGCTGCTCTACCCATCTTATACACATGCTTAAACAAGAATTACTCTCTACTTAACTTGATGCTTAAACTGTGCTGAACCTTTGGTCACTGTGGTGATGGCGATGTTGGATGCTTACGAGCATCGTGATGATGGTGGTGACAGGGGGAGCGGGTACTGTTGGTGGTCCGGTTTGTCGGGCGTACCCGTCTCTGCTCTCCGTAAGGACTTAGTCAGGGAGCGGCCCCCTGGGACATACAGTGCAGCTCCTAGCTATATGGCTCTGGCTTGACTAATTAGTAGGACCTCCACTAGTAGGGTGTTACTTTCTGGGTAGGCGTGAGGAAGTAACTTGGGTAATGAATATTAAGTTGTCGGTTGATCGGTACGCCACGGCTATGGGTATCGACTGCCGAGCGCCCCGACAAAAACTTGCGAGTGGCATCCTATTAGTTGGACCCTGTGAAAGGTCTCGTAGTGAGACCCTGCCTGCTCACCTTGGCAGTGTTTTGGGGAGTCATGACCCCGGGCAAATGGGAATCATGACTTGGAGTGAACGTGCACACCTCTGCAGAGTGTAAAACTGATATATCAGCCGTGCTCACAGTCACGAGCGGCCCAGACCCTCACTCGATGAGCAATTTGGATTCACTGGATACTTGGAGATGGAACTTGGCGAGGTTGCTACCTCGTGTTTTGGCGGAATGGCTATTCCGTGTTGGCAGGATTGTTATCATGTGTTAATAATTGGGGTTAATCCCTGGATTACTATAATAATTAGGATAGTCTTTTAAAAGATGCTAATTACTACTTACACTAAATAAGGGTTGGGTTTATGCTACTCATACTTAGTAGTAGGTTGTTATAATAATAGTCATAATTAAAAGTGATGAACTAAAATGCTACCGCAGTCAAACCAAGTCAGCTTTACATTGTTTTAAGCCTTGCATGTCATTACTTTCTGTCTGTGCTTGTTGAGTTCGACATGAACTAACCCTTGCTATTCCCCCCACACCCCTAGTGTTGTCGACGAAAGCTGGTCGGCAGTCTACCTTGGGGTATACCCACGGTAGTAGTTTATCGGTAGACGGTGCGCAAACTACGAACTCGATGGTGACGCAAGACACGGACAAGCTTTTTATCCAGGTTCGGCCGCCGAGTTGGCGTAATACCTATGTCCTGCGTCTGGTTGTATTGATTTGTGTTGAGAAAATATGATGCGATGTCCCCTAGGGGGGTCCCTTGCCCCTCCTTATATAGTCTGGAGGGCAGGGTTACAGATCTGGAAACTAATCCTAGTCGGTTACAATTGCCATGGATAATTTGATATCAATTCCTATTCTAACCGACTAGAATCCTGCTTGATCTCCACATCTTTTTTCCTTGTACAAAACTCCAGGTTGTCGGATCAAGCCTTGAACTTGTCTCGTAATGGACCAAGCCTCCTGGCCGAAGTCTAGCCGTAAGGGTATAGGGGTTTATACCCCCACAGCTAGTCCCCGAGCACCATGTATTGTGATGTAACACGCCGTCTTGAGCTTCTTCGATCAGTGTTGCTTGACGTCTTCAATAAGCAGGAAAGTCGCCCGAACAGTTGCAACGGTATTTTGACCAACTCAAAAGACAGTTGATCAACATTGACATCGAAGAAGCAGGTTGTTCGAAGAATGCATGGTGCTCTTAAAAAAATTTCTTTCCTGGTGAAGTGTGCCCACTTTACCTTTTTGAAAGGTATAAACATCAAAAAAGCAAGCAAATTCACCGCTAGGTGAAGTGTGCCCACTTAGTCCCCGAGCCTGGTAGTAGGTGACGTAGGCACGTGGTGCCAGGGTCAAAAGAAAATTCCCCAAAGTAGTTTTGAGACTGAGATGCATCGCTAGATGCATCGTACCGATGTAGTCCCCGAGCTTGCTGGAAGGCGAAGTATGAGCCTTGTAGCAAGGTCAAAAGTGAATTTACCAGTCCCCGAGCATGTCATGCTCGTCTGCAATTGAAGAGACCAATCGACCAGTCCCCGAGCATGTCATGCTCGTCTGCAATTGAAGAGACCAATCGACCAGTCCCCGAGCACTAAGTGTGCTCCTTGGAATTATATGTTGCTATACCGTACGACCAGTCCCCGAGCGTCGAGTGCTCGGTGGTCGGTGCATGCTTTAAAGCTTTGAGCTGATAGACTGGGCGACCAGTCCCCGAGCATCGAGTGCTCGGTGGTCGGTGCAGTCCCTGAAGTTCCGAGCTGATAGACTGGGCGACCAGTCCCCGAGCGTCGAGTGCTCGGTGGTCGGTGCAGTCCCCGGATTGTTGACTCACTGGCGTATGTGTCTTCTTATTTTTGAAAAGATCTTTAAAGTTGACGTGACGAGGCCTCCTGACGGGATGTCAGACGGATGCATGAAAAGTTGCGCCTGACAACTGTACAGCCGCCCTTTGCATGGTTTGAGAAAAGGAAACCATCAATTGGTACGAAAACTCCGCCGCATTAATTGTCTATAATCATTGTAAACCGAAACGCCGCGTCCGCCGCATGGCCTGCCCACTTCCCGAGAATACAGGAAGTGGGAGAGGTGGAGTTGCGGGCTATAAGAGCCTAATGGTTCCGCCTGTACCGCTTACCCTGCCATTGCCTTCAAACCTTCCGCTCTCATCTCCTCCAATCTCCTGCATCTTCCTAACTCAAGCCCACATTCGCACCTCTAATGGCGAAGAGTGACTCCAGGAAGAGGGCCGAACTGATGGCCAAGGAGTGGAAGAAGTCTCGCAGCACCACAAAATCTCTTGGTGACCTCGTCGATATGGGGCTTCTGCACGTCCCGGAGCTCGGCGGCTGGAGGGCACCGGAGGGGGAGAGCTACCCCGACCCTCGCGCCGGTGAGATCGTCGTATTTGAAGATTTCATTAAGAGGGGTTTTGGTGTTCCTGTTCATCCTTTTCTTCAAGGTCTTCTTTTGTATTATGAGATCGGGATTTGCAATCTGCACCCGAACTCAATTCTCCTCATTTCCACCTTTATCCACCTGTGCGAGGCCTATGTTGGCATAGAGCCGCACTTCGATCTTTTTCGGTATCTTTTCTGCTTGAGGAAGAAGGGAGCAGTTGGAGGCTCCAAGGTTGCAGGTGGAGTATACCTCAACCTTCGTGATGGAATGAAGAATCGCTACCTGCACTGCCCATGGAACACTTCCTTGACCGAATGGTACAGGAAGTGGTTCTACATCAGGGAGGAACCGGGCAGCTCCACGTTCTGCAACGTGGGATACATTCCTGAGAGGAGGACGAGCTGGACCGACCGCCCGGAGTTCGACGGTCCAGTGGCGGATCTCATGAAGCTGATCGACTGGTCGCGCCTGGACGGGCTTGGCGTGGTCGGCAACTTCATTTGCCGCCGGGTGATGCCCTGCCAGAAGAGGGTGCACTCGGCGTACGAGTATGCCGGAAGCGCGGACCCGACCAGGATGCGGCCGGAGATCTTGGAGAAGGCGGAGGTACAACAGCTGTTGAACGAGCTGTTTAACTTCGCGGATGGTTGCTTCATCCGTGGCAGTGATCGGGTGCAAGCCTTCAAGTTAGGACGACCAGCACCAAAGGTATGTAGCAGATTCTGTTTTAGCATTCGTATATCGTCTGCAGTTGACTCATCTCTGTTGCTTTTGCAGATCGGCGATGTCGACCGGTGCACAGTGTATGTATCACTGGCACCGGGGATGGAAAATCCTGCGGGAGAGGTCCCGCCAGAGGAGGACGCTGCTCGGTGTACTCATTACACCAGCAGTGAGGAAGACCAAGCCCGCCCCGTCCCGACCTCCGAGGAGAGGGTAGCGGGGAAAAGGCCATTGCCGGCAGATCCCTTGCCGACACCGGAGCTGCCGGCAGATCTACCGGCAGAGAGCAGCCAAGCACCGAAGCGTCGTCGGCTCGTGCGGATCGTCGACGACGACGACGACGAGGAGGCTGCGCCGTCGTTGGTCCGACGGCCTCGGAGCCGCCCAGACACTGCGCCGGTCGCCACTGATCGAGTGGCCTGCGACGCCGCTGCCCCGCAAGCTGTCGAGATGGGGGCACAGGTGCCGACCGGCCGGGCGAGGAGGAGGTTCACCGCGACCCACCGTCGGTCAGACCTGTAAGTGTTCGACTTACGTATTTTGGACTTCTCTTTGACTTGTTTTTTTTTTTGAAATTTAACTTTTGTTCCTGTAGTGCGGCATCGGATGTCGACCCCGGCCAAACTGCCAACCAGGGAACGGGCGAGCCTGCCCGCGGTTCTGGGGATGCAGCCCCCCAGACCACAGAGCAGCCAACAGCTGCAGTCGCGCCTGGGAGCACCGAGGGGCTCCCGAGCGCGGCACCGACTACGACAAGCAGCCCGACCAGGGCTGGAGAGGCTCCCCCAACTGACTCCTCAGAGAAGGGAAGATCTCCGACCGCTCCTCCTGCCGGGGGGAGTGAAGTCCCCACGCCGCTCCGAGCAGGAGCCTCTTCGGCTGCGGGCTCCCCAGGTCTGGTCCAAGGGCCAGTAATACCTGGGACCACCACCGGGGGTGACGCAGCACAGGAGGAGGAAACCCGGGCGGCCTCCGATGATGAGGTGGAAGAGATTGAGGGTCGTCCCCGTGATGGCCGCCAACACGTGTATGTGTGGCGCCAACGCGGGGATCACTTTATCGGGCATGAGGAGCTCGCCGAGACCGAAGAGGCCGCCAGGGTGGAGCGCGCGGCCAAGCGCCTCGTCGACGAAGTCAAGGTAAGCGGCTTTTTGTACTGCTGTACATTCTATGCCTTGTCTTGCATGGTCGTTATATGCTTGCTTTGTAGGGCGCAATGAAAACGGCGAAGTACCGGAAACGGTGCTTTGACCAGATAGAAGGCGTCATGGCCGAGAACAAGGCCCTTGCCGCGGAGGTAGACCGGTTGCGGTCGGAGGTCGGGGAGAAGGTGGCCGAGATGAGTGCCGAAAAGGAGCGTCGTCTCGACCTCACTCGTCGTTTGGCCGACCAGTACCGGCTGCAAGAAGGTTAGTCACACGCTCCGAGCAGCTTTGCGTACTTGTATAGTTTGCTTTGCTGACCAGTTTATGATTCACGCAGACTTGGAGGAGGAGGTGGCGCGCCTCCGACAAGAGAAGGAGCAGCTCAGCCAACAGCTCGCCGGTGCGCTGGAGTCCGGGCGGCGAGCAGGAGAGGAATTGGGTCGAAAAGACCGGGAGCTATCTGGTAATGGGTGCCGCCTTGTTGGTTGCTGCCTGCCCCTTTGTTTGTTTGGTATGCCAAAAATAACGCTTCGTTTCGTTTGCAGTGCTCAAGGTGAACGCCAAAAAGCACCTGGATGATCTGATCAAGGACCGGGACTCCTGGAAGGTCAACTGTTGCAGGATCTGGAAAGGAGTGTCCCCGGTCCTAGACCTGATCAGTCCCGAACTCCCAGAGAGCCAGCCCCGCGCGCCGCAGTTGACCCCGGTCGAGAAGGCGCAACGGGCGTGGGACTGGCTCCAGCAGTTTGTGAAGGACGCCGGGGAGTTTGCCGGCGCGCACGTCCTCAGCATGGTGCGCGCCCACTACCCCCTGGTCGACTTGAGCAGGCTGGAGAAGGGGTACCCGAAGGAAGTCGGCCCACAGGAGGCGGACGAGCTTCGGGGTAGTCTGCTGGACTTGTCGTCGACAGTGATCGGCGACATCAATCTGTGCGGAACGGCCACTCCTCCAGACCTGCCGAGTTCAGATAGGTCGGCCAGGGAGTTGTCGGGCGCGTCCGTTGCGGGAGATGGGCGGTCGACGCCTGCGGTCTCGACCAGCCAGGCGCCGGTGGCCCCGACCCCTTCGTCCGGGCAGCAGGGCCAGGCGGGTGATCAGCCCGAGCAGCTAGGCCAATAAAGTAGTCTGTAGGAATAGACTAGTGTCTGCCCGTCAGGGTATTTATTGTAAACTTTGTATGTAAAGTTTGTAATAAAGTTTGCTTTTTGTCATGACTGTTGTTTTGAGCGCTGTAAGAATATCTGAGTGACGTGTCACCGTATTTGTCTTGGTTGTCGCTAAGAGCATCCATTGCAGGAGTTTTGCCGAGTGCTGTGTGTGACAAGGTATAGGCAAAAAATAGAGAATTTCATTATCAAAAATTATAAGATACTTACAAAAGAAAGTCATTAAAACTTTATGGATAGAAACGTCGCAGTTTGTCGATGTGCCAAGAGTTAGGCACTCGTGTTCCGTCTGGGTATGCCAATCTGTAGGACGTAGGTCGTGTGACCTCGGTCACCACGAAGGGTCCTTCCCAGGGAGTGGATAGCTTGTGCATTCCCTCCTGGCTTGTTTTCCATCGAAGCACCAGATCGCCGACCACGAATGAACGGTCCTTGACGTTCCTGTTGTAGTATCGCCTGACTGCCGCGAGATATTTTGCTGTTCGGAGACATGAAACTAAACGCTTTTCCTCCATGCAATTGATTTCGAGTTCTCTGGCGTTGTCGGCGGTCGCCTGGTCGAAGTGCTCGATTCTAGGAGATCCGAAGTGTATGTCAGACGGCAGGACCGCCTCTGCACCGTACACCATGAAGTAGGGAGACACCCCTGTGTTTCGACTGGTCTGAGTTTGGAGGCCCCAGACCACTGCCGGCAATTCTTTCATCCATCGACCAGGTGCTCTGTCGTTTTCGGTGTACAACCTTTTCTTTAGGGCGTCAACGATCATTCCGTTAGCACGTTCGACTTGACCGTTGGCACGTGGATGTGCCACTGACACATATTTTATGACTATGCCTCTGTCATCGCAGAAATCCCAAAAAGTGGTGCCAGTAAACTGAGTGCCCAGGTCGGTGATTATGCTGTTCGGGATGCCGAATCTGTGTATGATTTGATTGAGGAACTCCACAGCTTTCTCGGAGGTTGCCTTGACCAGGGGCATGTATTCGATCCACTTGGAGAACTTGTCGATTAACACGAAGACAAACTTGAAATTGCCCGGGGCTGGTTTAAATGGTCCGATCATGTCAAGCCCCCAGCAAGCAAAGGGCCAAGACGACGGGATGGTTTGAATTTCATGGGCAGGTACGTGGGTCCTCTTAGCGAAAAACTGACATCCTTCGTAATGCCGAACCAGTTTTTCTGCGTCGCCGACCGCGGTTGGCCAATAAAAATCTGCTCGGAAAGCCTTTCCGACCAGCGTTCTAGATGCGGCGTGATTGCCGCAGGATCCAGCGTGTATGTCCTCCAAGAGCTTGATACCATCATCTTGGGGTATGCACTTGAGCAGTACTTCGGAGCTTGCGTTTTTCCGCATGAGTTTTCCGTCGACCAGGATGTAGTTCTTTGATCGTCGCATGAGGCGCTCGTTCTCTGTTTTGTCCTGAAAGCCTGTCCCGTCTGATATGTATTTGATGAACGGGGTACGCCAGTCGCGCCCACCGATTGTCGGAGTGGCGTCATCTATGAGCATTGCCTCGGTGGGTTGCTTGTCGACCAGGGGGGAGCTTACGCTCGGCTCATGGATGTCCTGGACAAAAATACCCCGCGGGATTTGGGCCCGAGATGAGCCTAACTTTGACAACGCATCTGCTGCTTGGTTCTTATCCCGGACCACGTGGATGTACTCTATGCCATAGAAGTTAGTTTCCCATTTGCGAATTTCTTTGCAGTAGAGATCCATCTTCTCGTGGGTTGCGTCCCACTCCTTGTTGAGCTGGTTGATGACCAAAGCGGAGTCGCCATAGACATAGAGGCGCTTGACCCCCAGTTCAACGGCTAGTCGTATGCCATGCAAGCATGCTTCGTATTCGGCGACGTTGTTTGACGCCGGAAAAAGGATCCGAAGGACGTAACGGAGTTTGTCCTTGTTGGGTGATACGAACAATATCCCAGCGCCTGCACCGTTGATGTTCAAGGACCCGTCAAAGAACATTGACCAGTGGTCTGAGACATCGGGAACGGAAGGCTCGTTGAGATCCGTCCATTCGGCAATGAAATCGACCAGGGCTTGAGACTTGACAGTGGTGCGACTCTGGAACTCCAGGGAAAATGGGCATAATTCCATTGCCCATTTCACGATTCTGCCATTGGCGTCTTTATTGCGCAGGATGTCCCCGAGAGGGAAGCTGGTTGTCACCAGGACTCGATGGCCGTCGAAGTAGTGCTTCAGCTTTCTTGACGTTATCAGGATGGCGTATATAAGCTTCTGTATTTGTGGGTACCTGGCCTTGGACTCGTTTAAGACTTCGCTTATGAAGTAAACGGGTCTCTGGACCTTGAAGACGTGATCTGGTTCATCTCGCTCGACCACTATTGCCGTGGAAACAACCCTATCGGTTGCAGCAATGTAAAGGAGTAGGTCTTCATTGGGCTGAGGCGCTGTGAGGACAGGTGGTGAAGTGAGGAAGGTCTTAAGCTGAGTGAACGTAGCGTCGGCTTCCTCTGTCCAAGAAAATTTTTCTGACGCTTTCAATAGTTTGAAGAAAGGGAGGCCTTTTTCTCCCAGCCTTGAGATGAAACGACTGAGGGCGGCCATGCATCCGGTTAGCTTCTGAATATCCTTGACGTTCTTCGGTGGTCGCATGTCGAGTACGGCTTTGACTTTTGAAGGGTTTGGTCGTATGCCGTCGCGACTGACGATGTTGCCGAGCAGTAGACCGGAAGGAACGCCGAAAATGCATTTCTTGGGGTTGAGCTTCCACTTGTACCTATTGAGTGCCTTGAAGGTTCGGTCTAAGTTGTCGATTAGGGTGCTCGCGTCCCTTGTTTTTACGACCACGTCGTCCACATAGGCCTCGACGAGGTCATCGCGAATCTCGTCGTGGAGGCATTGCTGGATGGCCCTTTGATAAGTGGCCCCGGCGTTTTTAAGTCCGAAAGACATGGTAGTGTAGCAGTATGCGCCGAAGGGTGTGATGAAGGATGTTTTGATCTGATCTTCTTCCTTTAGCGAGATCTGGTGATAACCAGAGTAGCAATCTAGAAAGGAGAGGAGTTCGCATCCGGCCGTTGAGTCGACCACCTCGTCGATGCGAGGAAGACCAAAAGGATCTTTAGGACAGTGTTTGTTGAGATCGGTGTAATCAACGCACATTCTCCATTCATTATTCTTTTTGCGTACAAGAACCGGATTGGCGAGCCAATCGGGGTGATACACTTCTTTTATGAATCCGGCTGCTAGAAGCCGTGTTATTTCTGTCCTAATAGCCTCCTTTTTGTCACGAGCGAACCGTCGCAGTTTTTGCTTGATTGGTCTTGCGGTCTTCGAGACATTTAAGGAGTGCTCGATCAGGTTTCGTGGGACACCGGGCATGTCTGCGGGTTTCCATGCGAAAACGCTCACGTTGTCCCTTAGAAACCTGACGAGCGCGTCTTCCTATTTTGGATCCAGGTTAGCCCCGATGAGGGCTGTCTTCTCGGGGTTGCCTTCGACCAGCTGCACTTCTTTGTACTCCTTGGATTTCGAGTTCTTTCTGGCTGTCTCCTGCTCAGGTAATCGGAGCTGGTCGGGAGGCAGCTGTGCGGCTTGGTTTGCTGTTTCCGCCATGCGGATTGAGAGGTCGATTGCCTCGGTGATCTTGAAGCTTTCTTCTTCGCAGGTGTACGCAGTGTAGACGTTGCCTCTGACGGTTAGGACACTCTTCTCCGTGGGCATCTTAAGGACTAGGTATGAGTAGTGTGGGACTGCCATGAACTTTGTCAGCGATGGGCGGCCCAGTATGGCGTGATAGGTCCTGTCGAAATCCGCGACTACGAAGTTGATGAACTCCGTCCGGAAGTGATCGAGTGTGCCGAATTGGACAGGCAATGTTATCTGTCCGAGGGGCACCGAACTTTGACCTGGCAAAACCCCCCAGAATTGGGCGTCGTAAGGTTTTAGTTGTGCCGGTGATATCTTGAGGGCGGGCAGGCTGTTGCGGAAGAGGATGTCGATGGAGCTTCCCCCGTCCACGAGCACGCGCTCGAATCTGATGCTGTTGATGCAGGGGTCAAGAATCAGTGGGAAACGACCCGGCTCTGGGATAGCAGCCCACTGGTCCTTCCTGCTGAACGAGATCTCCCTGTGGGACCACGTGGGAAATTTCGGATCTGCGATCAGCCCGTCCGTGCTGTCTATGTTGAGGCAGGCTCTCTTTAACAGCTTTCTTTCTCGCTTGGACTCAGTGGAGACCTTGCCTCCGAAAATGGAGTGGACCACGTCAGTGGGGCTGACGTATTGGTGTCGGGGGTCCCTATCTTGGTCCTCATCCTCATCTTCATGGTCGTGCCCGTCGCGCTTGTTATTTTTCTTGGCGGAGTCGTCTTGGGCGGCCCGCCGTGTATAGATACTTTTGAGGACGCGGCACTCTTCCATGGTATGATTGGACTTTGGGTGTAGTTGGCATGGTCCCTTCAACGTTTTGTTGTAGTCTTCTTGGTAGTCCCGTCGTCCATTGGGACGCTTGACCGTATTTACTTCGTGGTCATAGTCGCGGGGGCGTTTTCCTCTGAAGTCGTCGCGCCGCCGATCCCAACCCTCTCGGTGATCGCGGTTGTCGGAGCGGCGGTGATTTCTGCTGTCGTAGCGACCACGACCGTCATCTCGCCGGGGAGGCTGGTCGGGACCTCTCGCATCGTCTCGGATTAGTTTTTCTGCGTCGTCGGCATCGGCGTAATTTTTAGCCGTGGCGAGGAGCTCTGCTACCGTTGTTGGACGTTTACGCAACAGCTTGTTCCTCAGCGCTTCGTGGAATCGCAGGCCCTTGATGAAGGCTGAGATGGCCTCGTCATGAGAAATCTTCGGGATTTTGAGGCGCATATCCGAGAATCGTCGGATGTAATCGCGCAGAGGTTCGTTCCTCCTGTCCCTTATCCTTTCAAGGTCATACTTGTTTCCAGGCTGCTCGCATGTGGCGATGAAGTTGTCGATGAAAGCCTGGCGCAGCTCTTCCCAAGAGTCAAAGGAGTCCTCGGGCAAGCCGAGAAGCCACTGATGACCAGCCTGGTCGAGGACTACGGGGAAGTAGTTGGCCATGACGTGCTCATCCCCTGCCGCTGATCGGACGGCGATTTCATAGAGGGTGATCCAGTTCTCTGGATTTTCCTTGCCGTCGTATTTTTTAAGTTTTTCGAGCTTGAAATTGCGGGGCCACACGACCTGGCGGAGGTGTGAGGAGAACTGTCTTAGGCCCGGAGGACCGTGCGTTGCATCGTACTCGATGCGGCGCAGGTTTCGTGGACTGCTCTCTCTGCGGCGCGCCTGTTGATGCGGTCCCGGGCATCTTTGGGAGGGATGTTGTCGCGGAGATCCCTGTGTTGATCTTGTTCTTGGCCGCGTGCGCGGTTCTGCTGGCGGCGGCCATCGGCGTCCCGACCACCATCGTCGCGCCGTGAGTCCCCTCGACGGTTGTCGGGGGAGCGGCTGCGGTGACGCCTGCTGGGTGAGGCCCGGCTACGATTAGTCTGGTCGGAGGCGGCTCCCGTATAAGAGACGTCCTGGACTCTCTTGAGCAGAGTGGCTGTCTGTCCCATTGCGGCGATCAGGTGTGCTCGGATGCTGGTCCGGACTCCCTGGCATTCGGGGGTATCAGGAAGCCGATCTAGGTTAGCCATGGCAACGGCCACGTTGGCGCTTGGCGTTTTGTAGACTGGCTGGTCCCCGACCATGTCAAAGGCATCGTTGAGATTATTTGGTGGCATTTGTTGTTGCTCGTCCGCACGTCGTCGGGCGCGCTCGGCGTTACGCTGTTCGCGGAGTTGCCTCTGGTCATCTGTTTCTCCATCAACGTCCGGTTCGTCGGCGCTGACATTAAACACAATATCCCCTCGCCGGGGGGGAAATATCGGGAATCGGTCGAAACCCGGAGGGTGTGAAGGAAAATCCAGGTCGTAGTCCTCGTCTTCGGTGTTTATAACCTCGGTGGGAACGGAGCCGGTGCTTGAGTTGGTGCTGGAGACCTGGCCGTCCCGTATTTCTCGGATTGTCACCATGTTGACGTGGTGACGATTGTTCCTTGTCGGCGACCAACCTGCCTTGCTGAAAACGGATTGGGTGTGCCGTGAGTAAACAGAGGCCGAGTTGTTCAGGCCGCAAGGATAGTCTTCCTTCCTGAGCTCGACGGATCGTCCTGAGGGGGTTGAGGTTATCGTCAAAGACGTTCCCAGCCGTTCGTGTGTGGCGACACGAGTTGGCCGGCGGGATTTGAAAAAATCCGCTGGAGCAGCTTGGTCGGGCCGACGCAGAACCCCATCTATGAGTTGGGAAACTTCGAGTAGCTTGGAGTCAACGCGATCGAGTGCTCGGAGAAAGTCCGAGCAGTCGATCGCCTTTCCCTTGTAGGGTGGGATCGGTAGTCGGGTGCTTGGTGCCGTCGTGCGCGTGGTCGGAGACAGCGTGATCTCAGATTGGATCTGGGTCTCTTTCGAAACCGTGGTCACGAAGCCGCCGCTACACGTCGTCCACGTGATCTGGCCGACGGTGAACGTGAGGCCTTCGGGCACGGTCACGGAAGCTGGGATCGTGACCATCTTGTTCGCCGGAAAAGTTGCACGCACACCCCCTACCTGGCGCGCCACTGTCGACGAAAGTTGGTCGGCAGTCTACCTTGGGGTATACCCACGGTAGTAGTTTATCGGTAGACGGTGCGCAAACTACGAACTCGATGGTGACGCAAGACACGGACAAGCTTTTTATCCAGGTTCGGCCGCCGAGTTGGCGTAATACCTACGTCCTGCGTCTGGTTGTATTGATTTGTGTTGAGAAAATATGATGCGATGTCCCCTAGGGGGGTCCCTTGCCCCTCCTTATATAGTCTGGAGGGCAGGGTTACAGATCTGGAAACTAATCCTAGTCGGTTACAATTGCCATGGATAATTTGATATCAATTCCTATTCTAACCGACTAGAATCCTGCTTGATCTCCACATCTTTTTTCCTTGTACAAAACTCCAGGTTGTCGGATCAAGCCTTGAACTCGTCTCGTAATGGACCAAGCCTCCTGGCCGAAGTCTAGCCTTAAGGGTATAGGGGTTTATACCCCCACAAGTGTGTAGTAAAGTGCTGCTCAGAAGAAGAACAAAGATGCTATGGAGTTTTCTAGAAGCTTATCAGAAGTGCTTGGCGTACGGAGCCCCCAGTCAACCGTCCCTGAGAAGAATGGAGCCTAAGAAGTTTAGCTACATGTTTCCGCGTACTCTGATGTTTTGTAAGTGTTATTATAAATATGTTTACCGCTATATATAACATTGATTCTGATATTTCTATTCTTTTGTAATATGTGTGGACTTCCTGGGCACACATATGACGACTCTAGTATTATTTTAAAAGCCAGGGTGTGACAGCTTGATCATGGCGAAGAACAACCGGAGGAAGAACCGACAGGCCGGCCTCTCCTCCAATCCTCCCTCGCTCTCCATCTCGCTACTATTTAGATCTACTCTAGTTTAGAGATGAGAGGAGAGCTCTCATCTCCAAACCCTAGCTTTTGCTCTGTCTATGTAGAGGAAAGGTTATCCTTCGAGGGCACCTCTCAACTCTATAATGAACTTGTTCTCCTCCAGGGGCCAGGGGGTCTGCTTATATAGTCCCCTCAAGTGAATCTGGGCCGTCGGATCAAACCAACATTGATTGAACGGTTATCCTTGATCCTTTAGGTCGGTGGAGCATAATCCGCGAGACGGAACCTGATTGGTTCCTATAGCTGGGCGGGCGCCCTGCCCCCGAGCCCGCTCGGCTTCCCTTTGTTCCCGTGGCTTCTGAAGTCTTCTAGATGATAGAAAATTGCGCGGCACGTTAATATCTCTATGTAAACCCGATGTGTGGGCCTTTCCTCCATATTTCCTGAGAACCCCCTGCAGAAATAGACAAACACCAAAACTCATGGAATTCTATCAGATAAAACCCTAAGTCTGGGTGTTTGTTGCATTTGGATCCTTTTCTTTGTTTATTTGATAATTATATTTGGTACTTAAGGACCATGGAGCTTACCTCTTGCTCGTCCCTGAGCAAGGATGGACTCAAGAGTTTCTGCAGTGGTTTTATGCCTTAAAGGTACACATGCGTTCAAACAAGATCTCATCTCTAGGTTAAGGTAAACTGTTAAGATTTAAATTTACTCATATTACCTTCCACCATGGGGCTTGCAACCGTCACTTGTGTCTTGAGTAGTTAAAAGATCGAACAGTCTAGTCGAGCGCCATGTCTCTTATTCTTGATTCGCTATAGCTCTGGAGTTTTTGTAGATTTTCAAAATAAAACTCACAGATTCCTTGTATGACTCTCTCTAGTCTCTATTTTGTGGTATTTCTGGATCCTTACCAAGGCAGTGATGGTATATGCCTTCTCTCAAAGTATGTGGTATTTTTGGCATGAGGCATAGTGACATTGCCTTCTCTCTCACCCTAATCTAATAAGGTTTTGATATCTGGAGCTCATAGGTGGGAGACAGCTAATACATACTTACAAGACATTTATTGCATAGTCAAACCATGGATCCAGAGAAACAAGTCAATAAGTCAAATCAAGATGTGCATGTGTGGCGAATGAATGGTGTATGGTGATGATGGTGATAATGGTGAAAACAATGGTGAAAGTCTAATTCTACGCTTGCTCTTTTGAGGGGATACATACCTTTCTTGCACTTTGAAACTTTTGAGGAGAATGAGATGCTCTATATTTTTTTTCTTTTCTCTAAGGTGGGTATCTTGTACCCCTAATTCTACTGTTGGACACTTGTCCATTTTTACCTCTCGTCTTACTTTTTCTTTTCTTCGAGGTTCCGGGCACTTGCCCCTTTTTATTTCCTCGTATTCAATTTTTTTAGAGCACTCACCCTCCTGGAATAATGTAGCAAGTGGTAGTAACCAAAATATCTCGAGCATTTATTTCACGGAGAATAACAGGAATAGGATAATATTTTTGGCTATTCTCTCCTGGATAGAAGTAGAATAATTTTGGGTGAATCTGGAGATGGAAATGAGTGGATGTATGTGGATGCGTACTTCCAGAGTAGAAGCAGCATGTATGAGTGAACGTTCAAGTGGATCTTGATTTTAACCGCATGACAAGCTCCTAAGGGTCTACACAGCTTGACCACACTCAATGCTCATAAGCAGTAAAAAGTAAATGTATGGTTCATAGTCTAATAAGCATGTATATATGGCTGTGGTAGGATTTAAAACTCTCATCACACAGGAACTCATCATGCAACATTTTAAAGATTTTTAAAGATAAAATTCTCCAGAATTCTAGCATCTTTAGGAACAGATAAATAGCAGCTCAACCTTTCCATATCATATCCGTTAACGACTTAGACTTTAGATCAAGTGCTCTTCCCACAAGTTCAGGTTTAGAGCAAATCTTAATTCATAACAGTCATGCCTAAACTCGAGAGAGATTTTGATTTTGAGAACTAGTCATGGCAGAGCAACTATTCATCATTTCCATGTGAGAGCTTATCATGAGGGTTCATAGCAAACTTTATTTATTTATTTAGTAAACTAAGAAAAGATATACATATAAACACAAAAATCTTTATTTGGGTTTTTATGATTATGCATCTTTTTATTATTTGAGTAAAGTATAAACATGAGTAGAAGCACTTAGTTGGATAAATGGGGGTGCTCTCCCCCAAGCTGGATTTTGAAGTAATTTCTTTTGATGTAGCTAGCAGGTGACGGAGGTGTATTTGAATATCGGCACCACCCTGACAACGATTAGGATGTCCTCCGTCTGCTAGTCTTCTTTGATCCTTGAATTCTATGGAGCTCAAATAGACAACAAAGCTTTGTGGAACTGGTTAAGTGTTAGCATAAAATCTCTTTGCCTTTATCATGTTTGAGCTTCCTCTAATAAATATTACTCTCTTTAGTGGGATCACAATCTTATTTTTATATTTTCATTTTTATAGGACAAGAATATATTATTTTATTTTTTACGCCACCACAGTGAATGTACTTATGGGTTTTATGCCACGAGCATACACACATGGGGTTTACTATTTTTAACATTTTTATTTTCTTTTCAAGATAGCATGATTAACTAACAAGCCATTTAAGGAAAATAAATAATTTAAGGGAAAATGGAATGCAGAAAGGATAAATATGGGTAACTACCGATTTAACCTTTCGGCGAGGGTTCAATGTTTTAAGTATTTTGAACAAGACTTCTCACCGTGTTCATTCTTTAGGTGCGTCATTTGATTCAGGTGTGGACCTTGACGTCTGCAGCTCTTGATACGGTGTCACCCATGTTCTTCGTTTACCCAACAGTTCGAAGTGCGGCCTTGGCAGCATCGTTCTCAGTGTGTTTGTGCTTGTAGATCCAGATCTTTCACTTGGTGGAATCTGAGAGTTGTGAAACTCATCCATGTTTTGCTCAAAGTGTACCTGCTCATAGAGACAAGGCAGAGATCAAGTGCATGGGCCCTGTTGGTGAAAAACACCAACAGAACCAAAAGTATTTTTATTCTTCTCTATCTTTAAGCATAGGGAGCAAGACAAAGTTGATGGGTGATAAGTTCATGAGTGTAGCATTTAAAACATTTGTCAAATCAGATCGCTCAACCAAATGGAAAGATAATCTATCTATATTTATGTTTTTTTATATCTTCCAAAGATTGAGTGTGCAACAGTCTAGCTCATGTGATTAGGAGTGTGGGATCATGGAGGTAGTACTAGGAACAAAGATTAAAGGACTAAACATGATGAATCAGTTGGGTTGGTTAATGGAGTTATAAATCATACATGTTTGTCTCTTTTATTCATATGAACGCCAGAACCAAGGAGAAGCTTATAAAAGTGATAGTCAAGTACCTTAAGATGTTACCTTAATTGAAGAGTGATGGTACAATATTACTTTGTGGAAGATTTCTTTTCTTAGCGGTTGTGCATCGTGTTTGTGGCACCCTCCATGGATCATCTCTTATGAGCTACATCTTCCTTGTGTAAATTGTTAAACTTGACGTGTCTCTCTCTTTGTCTCCGATGTGAGTTTATCTCAAGACTTCCCAGGTCGATATTGAAAGTTTTCCTGCAGGGGTTAGTCCAACAAAATATACCAATGTCTACTCAAGCAGTTTTTAGTTCAGTAACCAAACTAGACTCCATGTCTAATCAGATTAAGGGATACTATTTAACCTAAGCACCAAGCTTAATTTAAATGTCAATGGAAGTATGTCGAGTACTTCCAAACCAACACTTGCTTGTGAATAGACAAAGGTAGCATGAGAGCATTTATAGAGATGTACTCAAGTGGAGATAAAGTAGTGTGATTAGTATTTAACAAATTGAACATGTCTCAAAGGTAGGGACAACCAACATAGCAACATTTCAAAGGATGTTTTTTACGTAAAGTACTCCTCCAAGCTTGAATTTTGCAAAATTCAAGTTTGGATTTAATTCAATGTTGTATGATGATTGGTTGGACATACCTTGTGCTTGTCATTCATCCAATCTTCTTGATCCAATTCTAGAAAGGTTAGTGACAAGAATACCCAAAGGAATATTTTTACAATTATCCTCATATGCTCAATACACAAGGTAATGTTGTAAATAATTAAAAGCTCATGTTACGATCTGATCAATGCTTATTTTAGGACACTAAGCTTGTCCTTGGGAAACCATCAATTTATGTCGGCGAAGTGGTTTCCCTTTGAACGCTGACCTATATCAAGATCAACTCAACGAGATCTGAAATTTTTATTATAGACATATGCATCGACAATCGCCCTTTTAAAGTTTTTAAAAATAGAAAAGAAAAGGGGGTTGGAGATCTCAAATGTGGTGATGTTGGAGAGACCAATATATTGGGAAGATGTTGCATATGAGCATGGAGTAAACGAAGTGGCTATGAAATAAATTCCATGCTCATTAATGTTATCTTCGTCTCCAATCTGAATGTTCAGAGTTTCTCCTGGATTGGTCTCACCTATGTCCTCTTTTGTAGTTGGATGAATCTCATCTTCAAAGGGAGTCAAGAACTCACCATTTGAAATTGAGCCAAAGTCAGAATCCATTAAGGCTTCTTCCTTATCCATCCATTCTACACATTCTAGCCATTTAGAACTTGTGATCAGGAAAGGGGAGGTGTTAGAATTTTCTATATGGCCTAGCTCTCCTTCTATGACATTACTTGACATGTCATCCTCATGGTCTTTATGACTCCTATGGTTTGATCGTCTTGATGGATTGTTAGGATCATCATGAGACTTAAAAGGAGAGGGATAAGAGGGGTCTCTATGGTCAAGGATGGATTTAGAATTTGTGAACATGGAAGGGGAGCAGATAGAATCTTCTATATGGTTTAGCTCTCCTTCACTTGATATGTCATCCTCGACTTCTTCATAATAGGAACCAGGACATTCTCTAAGAGAACCATTATTGCAAGGATTTGAATTATCCCTGCTTGAAGATCTCTTATGGAACCAGAAGTTTAAACCATCAGCATCTGAAAGATTTAAGGTCGGAATTCCTTCCTCCCTTGGAGAATTTTGGGGTATTGATGGTTTAGGATCGATAGCTAAAGTTTGGTATTGAAGTGGTTGTGATATGGCTATCGAAACTTCTTCTTCTTGTCTAGGAACTGGTTCTTTATCTTTCTCAGGGATATAAATGCTAGGAAACTTTCCACTCAATGAATCAATTAAATCCCTAGCTTCAGTAGCAGGTAGGTGATAGAAGGATCCTCTAGAGGCTGTATTCAAGGTTTGCTTATTTTCCTTACTAAGGCCCTCGAAAAAGTGAATTAGAAGAACTTCTTCTGGAATAGAAAGCTTTGGGCCAGTGAGAGTAAGGTTAATAAAGCGGTCCCATGATTTGCCAAGAGATTCTTCTTCCAGTTGTCTAAAAGAAATAATCTCACGCCGAAGTTCCGCCACTTTGGAGATTGGAAAATATTTAAAAAGAAAACTATTATATAACTCCTTCCAATCTCCATGAACACTCCCTACTTTGAGTTTATACCAATGTCTAGCTTTTCCCGTTAAAGAGAACGGAAAGAGCTTCCATTTAAGGGTCTCATCGGACAAGCCTTCAATGCGAAGGAGGTCACATACTCGATAAAACTCTCTTAGGTGTGTGTATGGGTTTTCTTCACCTTCTCCTAAGAAAGGTTATTTTTGAACAAATTCTATGTATTCGGGGTCTATCTCAAAACTAGATGTCATGATTGTTGGGTATTCTTAACGTCATTACCAAAAGTAGACTTAGTTTTCTAATTCTGATAACGATGCCAAAAATGCCAAATCTATCCCTCATACCACTTAAGCCAAGTTGTCATCCCCAGCAGACATGAGAGACGCGGTATTGAAATATGCAATTGCTCATCTAAATAAATAATGAATGGGATCTGCAAGCGCACAGATTAATACCGATGTAGCATTTTAACCGGGAAGTATTCCAGGTATCGTTATTTATATTTTTACCACTAGGAAGGGATTAGTAATCATCAATGTTGATTATAGAATGGAATATAAGATTGAGTATCTATCATTGCATGTATAATTGAGAATATTTATCTAACTCTCTCATACAGGGATAAGTGTCACATAAAGGATATATAAAGTAATGAATGGTGACAAAGATAATTAATCTGATCAGCATAACTTAGTCACATATAAATATGATAAGCACCTCAATTAGATATTCTAGCAAGTCATTAGCATGGAATTAGGACGAACTACATGAATATTTCCTAAGTTATTCTTAACTATACAGTCTAGCATATCATAGTTAGTGCAATTATACTTAGCAATCATTGCGAGACAGGACTACGCCCATGCATAGTGATATTAGCAAGGAATATGAGAAACATCGTAATCACTCCCCTGTAATAATGTTGCTCTACAAGACCAATACACGAGAGGGGGACTATATAAAAATCAATGGAGCTGTCACTACCATGAACTACCCCGCGATGTGGCATATAGGGTACAATCGCAGATAAATACGGTATAAGCACCACGCCTACACAATATCTATCATTTACCAATGGATCCGATGGATAAACGCTATACGATCCTAAACATGTATATAATTCCAATCTAACTAAGCCAAGTATATAACTATGATAAACTAAGAACAATATAATTGTGAATATAAACAAGTAGAGTAAAGTCATAAGCAATATATTGAAGTACAACAAAGTCATATTCATAATATCGAAGAACAAAGATGAACAATTGAAGAACAATAGAGAATTACCAAGAATCCTCTTGACAGATCCGGAAACCAATTGAAGATTGACTCCTTCTAGTTCTAATCCTATGTAGCTATGCTAATCTAGATGTCTAATTGATGTGGTGGCTCTAGGCTTGATCAGAGGCTTCTTCTCCCTTGATGAATAATGAATTAGAGTTGAGAGGTCCTCTCCTCTAGGGGCCAGGGGGTCTGGTTTTATAGTCCTTCCAAGTGAATATGCGCCGTCGAATCAAACTGACATTGATTGAACGGTTATCCTTGATCCTTTAGGTCGGTGGAGCGTAATCCCGAAAGAGAGTTCTGATTGGACTCTAACAGGGGGCTGGCGCCCTGGTCCCTAGGGCGGGCACCTTGGGCCAGGCTCCGTTCTGCCTCCGCTTCGTTCCCGTGGCTTCTGGAGTCTTCTAGATGTAAGATAATTGCGCGGCACGTTAATATCTCTATGTAATCCCGACGTGTGGGCCTTTCTTCCGTATTTCCTGATAACCCCCTGCAGAAATAGACAAACACCAAAACTCGTGGAATTCTGTTAGATAAAACCCTAAGTCTGGATGTTGATTTCATTTGGATCCTTTTCTTTGTTTATTTGATAATTAAATTTAATACATAAGGACCGTCAACAATGATAGGCTTTGAAGATTTTGGTGGTTCGAGATGTGTGCCCGTAGGTCTATGAAACTGATAGATAGATATGTTTGCATTCATGATAGACCAGACATCAAGGATTAGATAAGAAGAAAGAATAGCAGAGATGAGGCAAAAGCTAAAAGGAAAAGTATATTTATAAATATATATATTTATTTTTTTTATTTTTTTAGAAAATGATTAAGCTAGTTCGTAGTCAACTCAGCAACCATTTCCCCGGCAACGGCGCCAAAAATGCTTGTTGACACTTGCTAACACCACTTGAATACTAGGTTGTCATCCACAGCATGGCACTAGAGTGTACTATGGTATTTATACGCACACAGATAAATCCGCAAGCGCATGGATACCGTTATAGCTTTTTCCCGGTTAAAGGTTTTATCGTATCCACAGGGAAATGGGAGAACTGATCTGCGTTCTAACTTAACCTAGATAGATAGGTAGGTGTAAATAGGAAAGATGGTAGAATTGAATAAGAACAATATTAAAGGTAAGATAACAATGGGTGATAATATTGGAATAGTTAGTAGGGCAATCTAGTATATGGGCGATGGTAGGAGAATAGAGAGGATAACTATGGTTTCTCTACTTCAAAGGGGTATGTCTATGTCTGGGACGAACCACGTGATAAGAATACACCACAAAGGATGCTTATCCATAGGCCGATAAACCCTACCCGTCCTGCTAACAGGAGGTGGACTACAGGGGACCAACGTAACTGTCACCTACGCGGCCTACCACACGGTCCAGCTAGACAGGGGATATCCACAAGTAATCTAGGTCTAAGCACCTCGCTTACACCTATACTACAACTCTCACCTATAGCGTCCTATAGATTAAAGTACTCAAAAGAGTTGTGAACCAGAACATACATGGATAGTAATTGCATAATGAAATAGAAGTAGATTACCAGAGTCATCCCATGAGCAAGCTTGATTAGAGCTTGATCATGGCGAAGTACAACCGGAGGAAGAACCGACAGGTCGGCCTCTCCTCCAATCCTCCCTCGCTCTCCATCTCGCTACTATCTAGATCTACTCTAGTTTAGAGATGAGAGGACAGCTCTCATCTCCAAACCCTAGCTTTTGCTCTGTCTATGTAGAGGAAAGGTTATCCTTCGAGGGCACCTCTCAACTCTATAATGAACTTGTTCTCCTCCAGGGGCCAGGGGGTCTGCTTATATAGTCTCCTCAAGTGAATATGGGCCATCGGATCAAACCGACATTGATTGAACGATTATCCCTGATCCTTTAGGTCGGTGGAGCATAATCCGCGGGACGGAACCTGATTGGTTCCTGTAGCTGGGTGGGCGCCTAAGGGGGGAGGGCGGGCGCCCTGCCCCCGAGCCCGCTCGGCTTCCCGTTCGTTCCTGTGGCTTCTGGAGTCTTCTAGATGATAGAAAATTGCGCGGCACGTTAATATCTCTATGTAAACCCAACGTGTGGGCCTTTCCTTCATATTTCCTGAAAACCCCCTACAAAAATAGAAAAATACCAAAACTCGTGGAATTCTGTCAGATAAAACCCTAAGTCCGGGTGTTGGTTGCATTTGGATCCTTTTCTTTGTTTATTTGATAATTATATTTGGTATTTAAGGACCGTCAACAGTGGTGCGCAGGGGAGGAGAGGGGGTGGGGGACGGGGAGGTTGGGGTGGGCGGCGGCGGCGGCGACGACGGGGAGGCCGTGGGGCAGCGGTTGGGCAGCGGCGGGGCGGCGTCGGCGGCTACAGCGCGGCCGTGACCGGAGAAGAGAGGTTCAGTGGGCACAGAGACTAGATATGAGAGGGGGGCGGGCATACCAGGTGGGCGCGGAGGAACGGTGGCGGAGACTGGAGGCGGAGCGGCGACGAGCTCGGCGACGGCGGTGGTGAAACTTAGCAGCCTAATGGCGTAGGTTTGAATTGAATTGGCGCCTTCGGGACTTAGAAAATTTTGGGTCTGGGTGCGACCTATATAGGGGCGACATTTCTACAGGCAGTTGACATTGACCACCGCCTCTAGAAACAATTTCTACAGGCGGTGGTCAATGCCAACCGCCTGTAGAAATGCTTTTGTACAGGCGGTTGGCATTGACCACCGCCTGTAGAAATGCTTTTCTACAGGCGGTGGTCAATGCCATCCGCCTGTACAAATCAATTTCTGTTATATTTTTTTTATTTTTAGTGTTATATATTATTTGTAACTTAATGTTTCTACTTTTCTTTTTTATTTTTAATGTTATATATTATTTGTATATTGATATTATAATATGATTTTCCAAACATAATTTTTCTATATTCTTTATTTGTAACATAATTATGTTGTTTATATATATTATTTGTATATTGATATTATAATATGATTATATTGTTTCTACATTATTTGTAACACAATTAGGTTGCATTTGACAAAGCGTTACGAAAGTGTAGTTCTAAATCGAAAGGTCTCACATATAGTTTCATAAATTTGAGTGAGATTACATGATGACTAGAGTTCACATGATGAATGACAAATACAATCTAGGCAGTTACTATTCTTCCTTGTCCATCAGCGCGCACCCAAGGCAAAGAACTTTGTGAGATGCTTCGCTCTACATTTCTTATCTTAGCAGGATAGTCGTCCACAAAGAGGGACATGTCGCTGAACTGGTTAAAATCCTCCAGATCCGCTACACCATCAACTCCTATTGCTTGTTGCTTTCATGGAAAAACTACAAATACAGCTTGTCAGTAGTTTTCTTCTCATTCTTAGAAAGGATCTGTTCAGCATAGAACACCTGTGCAACACGGTTACCAAGGATTCACGGGTCATCTTTGTATCCCACTTTACTTAGATCAAGAACTCTGACCCCATAATTATCCACTGTGACATGTTTATCTTCTACCCATTGACATGGAAACACAGGGATCTGAAATGTACCATTGTCTAGTTCCCATATGTCCTCGATGAAGCCAAAGTATGTAATAATATCACCAGTTTCATCGTCTATGACCTCGCATCGAACACCACTATTTTGTGTCATGCTCTTTTTGTCCTTTGATTTGGTATGAAATGTGAATCCACTTATGTCATAGGTTTGCCATGTTGTCACTTGGCGTGATGGTCGAGATGCCAAAGCCTTGATGGTTTGTTCCTCAATTGTTTCCCAGATGGAATATCCTGCTCCCTTAGCCATGTGTACAATTGTTTCTTGTGTTCCTTCATTACCCAATCATTCGTTTGCCCAGGATTATGTTCTCGAAGGTCATTCAAGTGTTGCTCAAGCAAATGCTCCATTATTGAGAGCGGATGTAAGATGCTGTGATATGCCTCAAGGACTGTATTGTAATCTGGCGGGATGAATGATTTCTGTCCAATCCTCCCACTTCCATGCAGCCTACCCTCATGCCTTGACGGAGGCAAACCTATTGCGACCTGGTCTTTTAGGACACTATTGCAGAATGGTCCTCCAGACTCAATTGCCTCTTCAGTACAGTACCCCTCTATCATGGATGCCTCAGGACTAGCACGAGTTGATACATAGCCATTTAGTATTGCCATAAAACGCTCGTTCGTCCACATTTCATGCAGGTATATGGGACCCAATGCTTGTATTTGTGGAACCAAGTGCACCACAAGGTGCACCATGATACCAAAGAACGATGGGGGAAAACATATCTCAAACTGTGACACTGTCTCCACTACGAATTCCTGAAGGGATTCTAACTCATCACGGTCAATTACCTTTTGTGTGACCTTATTGAAAAAATAGCACAATCGTGTGACTGCCATCTTCAAAAACACTAGATTTATAGCCCTTACTGCAATAGGGAGGAAAGTAGTCAGCATTACATGACAATCATGTGAGTTATAGTTGGTGAGTGTAAGGTCTTTCATTGACACAATACTCCGTATACTAGAGCAGAATCCAGAGGAGACTTTCAAATTCTTCAACCACTCACACATCACATGTTTCTCATCTATGCTGAGGTTGTAGCTTGCTGCTGGGAGATGGTACTTTCTATTTTCTTGAAGAACAGGATGAAGCTCTTTTTTTATACCTAACTGTACCATGTCGAAGCGTGAATTGAGGCCTTCCTTTGCCTTCGTCTTGATATCTAGCAATGTGCCAATTAGGCTTTCGAACACGTTCTTCTAGACGTGCATACCATCGATCGCGTGTCGTATGTCCAATTCTTTCCAGGATGGCAAATACTCGAAGAAAATAGACTTCTTCTTGAATGTTGCCCCTAGAGTTGGTTTGACATTCTTTCTTGGTTTTACATCCTTTGTCTTCTTTCCGAATACAAAGTTGATGTTGCTCACTATTTTGAAAACTCTCTGGCCTTCGCTATTACCTGATGGTGCATCTGAGTTCCTTTCATCATTATTGTCGAAGTACTTATCCATCTTTTTTAGGCGGTACCTGTGCTCTTTTGATAAGAAGCGTCTATGCCTCATGTACACTATTTTCTTAGATGCATTAAGGGACACATAATGGGTTCCATCTATGCACACCACACAACCAACCTTTCCCTTGAATTGCCCTGACAATGTGAAGAGAGCAGGGTAATCATTGATCGTAACAAAAATAATTGCTCTTAGTGTGAATGAATCTTTGCGATACTCGTCCATCATTTCAACACCTTGTATCCATAACATTTTCATCTCCTCCATTAAGGGCTCCAAGAAAACATCCATGTCAACTCCAGGTTGGACTGGTCCAGAGATAAGTATGGTTAGCAAAAGGTATTTTCGCTTCTACATCAACCATGGAGGAACGGCCATGTGCTGTGCTTGCTGCTCCTCTCAGCAAATGGATTCATTCCGTCGGTACTCAGTGCAAACCTAACATTTCTTGGTTCGCTGGCAAAGTCTTGATGGTTCTCATTAAAATCTTGCCACTGCTTTCCATCGGTTAGATGGCGAAGCTTGCCATCATTTTTGTGCTCATCCGAAGCATGCCAACTCATAAGTTTTGCATCGTCAGGGTTAGCAAACAAACTCCTCAGTCGATCTACCACTAGAAGGTACCATATCACTAAAGCAGGAATCTTTTTCTGCGCATAATAATCAACCTCTTCTTTATCTTTGCTGGTGGGTTTTGAACTCTGTTGGGTCTTCTTTTGGGTCTTCTTTCGCTTCTTCCCTGCTTTACACATGCAGGCAGCACAATCCTCATATCGATAGTTTTTATTTGTCTTATACCAACTTGCACCACATTTGGACACTTATCCAAGTCCTTGTATTCATCAACGTGATATAGGATACAATGATTCCTACATGCATGGATCTTCTCGACACCCATAGTGAGCGGACTGATCAGCTTCTTTGCATGGTACGTGTTAGCAGGCAATTTGTTCTCCTTGGGAAGCATGTCTCTGATAATACTTAAGAACGTATCGAATCCAACATCAGACAGACCATACCTGGCTTTTGCCATCAATAGTTTTAGCACAGATCTCAGCGTCGTAAACTCTTTGGTACAACCCTTGGACTCATCATACAGAGGCTCTTCAGCCGCCTTCTTCAAGGCCTCCATCCCTTTCATTAATAACATTGATGGTTCAGTATGACGATGCAACATTGCCTCTAAGAATTCAAAATCTTCCAGGGCTGTATCATTTGGTAAGACATGAGTTCTGTCATCAGCATTTCTCCTAGCAAAACCACCAGCAGTAACATTTGGCACAACATGTTCACTTTGGTGTGTGTTATGCAAAAACTGAAATCCTTCATCAGGCATGCCTGGACCGTCGGCGTCAATATTCGCAGGGTCCCCAATTGTATAAGGTGCCGAGCTACCCTCTCCATGCTTTGTCCAAATCAAGTAATCCTTCATAAATCCTCGGCATACCAGATGAGAAATGATTGCTTCCGTATCTTCATAAATATTAATATTTCTGCAGTCGATGCATGGACAATATATGTGCTTCGTCTTTGTTCTCAAAGCATGGTTCTTAGCAGCATCAACAAACCTATGGACCTCAGATATGTATGATGGATCTAGTCTTGATAAGTTATACATCCAGAAGGACCGCTCCATCATGAGCTGTGCAAAAATTAGTAAATTAATTGATCTCAATGCAAAACAAGTAGTTTAGGAAAATTGTCATCTAACCTTTCAAACAACAACTTGTGAAGATGAAAACCTCCAACTTGTATATCTATCAAATTTGTAGACCTCGGAGCTAACATTAAAAATAAATACAAAACCCTAAGTAATAATTCAAAAAAAACTAACAACTAAATCAAATTGACAAGGTAGAAAAACACCATTGATGGAATCAACTAAATATATACCTTGATTCACTATAATAAATTTGAGAAGGAAACAAGGAAATGGTCAGAGGAGAGGCATCATCTTAAGCAACCTCATACATGGAAAATACATATTGCATAATGAAATCAAATTTACATAAAAAATAACATCCCAAACAATAGAAAACTTATCTTTCTCTTTCTTCCCAAACATGGAAACACCATTCATGGAAAGCACTATACATATATATTTCTTGGATTCACTGATTAGAGAAGAAAACATAGAAAAAAAGAGAGGAGAGACTTCATCTAACCATCTTAAGCAACCTCATTTGAGCAAATATAGTTCATACATAGCTATTCTACTCTCTCTCTCATGGTGAAACCCTAGATCCAAAAAGTAGCCCTAATTGAGCAAGAGGGCACAAAAAGAGCCTTTAGAGGCATCAACTAACCTTTCTTAGCCACCTTCTTCCAAGAAATGAAGATCAAAACCTCTCTCCTTGTATTTTGGAAAAACTAGACCTCCAAGATGTGCTCCAATGGAATGTGGCTGCGAGCTACAGTTCTGTCCGAGGAGGAAGAAGAGGGGCTGGGGGTATTTATAGAAAGAATAGCACAGGCGGTTTGCCTAAAAAACCGCCCGTGTAAATTGGTCTTTACAGACGGTTCACATAAGGAAACCACCTGTGTAAATGGAGCATTAACACAGGCGGTTTCCTTATGTGAACCGCCTGTAAAGACCAATTTACACAAGTGGTTTTTTAATCTTGCCATACAAATTTATACCACAGACGTGTTACAACTAAAACCGCCTGTGAAAATTTTTTGCCCCCGCCGGCTTAGAGCATTTGTGTACTAGTTGTATTCGATCTACTTAGTGAATTTGTCGATTGCTACGAATATGTCCACAAATCCTCCTTCGGCCAACTAGACCACAATTGGCTGGCATTATGTTAGAGATTCATAGATACCAGTGTTACCATTGGACCTCAAATTAATATATGACAAAGTTCACCTCAACACTTCTGACAAAACCACAGGTTAGCTAGAGTACTTGCCACAAAATAAATTATCCGTTGATCTTGCAATTTGCAGGGCAATTTCAACAGTTTTGGCGTCAGGTCAAGCAACGCGTGCACAGCCCAGCAGTATGCGTAGCTTCTTTTTCTGGATAAACCACAAAACCTGGAGGGTACAAGCTAAGATGCGGCTTAGATTAGTTAAATTGCAGGTCGGTCTTGTACTGAACTAGTATAAAACACACATGCGATGCGCATAAAATATACATGTAATATATAAAGCGCCATATGTATGCAAAGAAAGACTGCAAACATGCAGAGTTTGGGGGTTGGTTGGCCGGCGGATTTGCTACATTAGCACTCAAAAGAGCCGGCTTAGATTTTTGCTGCAACTTGTCCAGTTGCCTACGCCTGCCTCGATTTCGATGATCTTGTCCTCTTTGGAGGCTGCTTCACCATATCATTGGAAGATGTTTGTATTGTTTTTCTATCCTCAGCATGGAGCCTTTAGCGCAGTGGAGACACGTTAACTAGAGCTATAATGCTGCCTATATATTTCGACGAGAGTCGTTCTGAAGATAGTAGTTTTTTCTCTCAAGTTAATCATTCCAACATCAATTTAAACATAGTTGATCGATAATAGAAGCAACATTTATGAGCACTAGTACACAAAACCACAAAACCACTACACAGGCGGTTCCCAACCCCTTTTCACAGGTCGATTGGCGAACCGCTTGCCCTGGTGCCTGTGGAATGTAGAAATCCATTTCTACAAACGGTTCAGTTATGCCACCCGCCTGTAGAAATATATTTTCTATAGGCGGTTGTTATTACAAAACCGCCTGTATTAACATTTCTAAATCTCCGGCCAATTTTCAAATTATCCCACCAGACCCTATTTTTCATTTTATATATTAATATATACATACAATATACATACATACAAATAATATTGAAACTACTAAAGCCTAGAGATCTTGTCAACCATTGCAACATGCAGTTCATTTATATAAATACCGTTACTTTATACATAAAGTTACATTAATTACAAACATGATCACACATCAAATTTTTTTCTGTGTACATACATAAAAGGTTTCACCTCTAAAACCTCTGCTCTAATAACCAGATCGAGTTAGCTTTAGCCTACTAATCTCCCTTAGTGCTGCGTATTCAGGCTTTGCTAGGATGCTGGTCCGATCGTGATATTTCCCTTCGCTGAGAATGACTTCTCTCAAGATGAATGAGCAGATGTCCTCAACTATGTTGTATACAGTGGCTTCACTCACGCTCTTTGCCTTTTCAAAGTGCTTTTGCTGCGTAAGAAGTTAGAAAACATTATATATTTAATGTTCATAATACATAATTAACAACCTTAACCACACAACCATATGAACGACTATTAATTACTTAGAGCATTAATTACCTTATAAGGGTTAGTAACATATCTTCCGTCCTCTCTCGTGAACTCGCAGACATAGAATCCACAGTGGACCGATCCGGGTGGTTGCTTGTGGCACTATATAAAGAAAAAGTGCATATTTGTTAGTTGCAACATTGTCCTATGCGTATTTAATTCAATGATAATGACTTTAATTCAATGATTTTAATTCAATGACCATGATCTTGTGATTAGATTAACGTAAAGCAACAAACGATGATAATGACTTTTTAGTAACTTGAGGATTTATCCGTAAGTGATAACCGGGATAAAAGTGCAACCATGAGGGCAATAAAAGCTCTGGCTTTAGTCAAGTATCAGTAACTTTTCTAGCTTGTTATTAGAGGTTACCCGCGTGGTGCAAATGGGGGAGAGCAGACCGTAGATTCCCTGCATGGTAGAATCACACGGACTGACTAATGAAACCAAGCGGCCCTAACTTGTTAGACGAACCTTTGAAAGACTTCATAGTGATCTCTGCCGATCACCCTAGGAAGGGGGTTAAGAGGTTAGCTACTGTTGACGGTCCTTAATGCTCATATTTAACCGTCAACTAATCATGAAAAAGGATCCAAATGCAACCAACACCTAGACTTAGGGTTTTATCTAACAGAATTCCACGAGTTTTGGTGTTTGTCTATTTCTACAGGGGGTTATCAGGAAATATGGAGGAAAGGCCCACACGTCGGGTCTACATAGAGATATTAACGTGCTGCGCAATTTTCTACCATCTAGAAGACTCCAGAAGCCACGGGAACGAGCAGGAAGGCGATCGGGCTCGGAGGCAGGGCGCCCACCCTACTCTCCTGGGAGCCCGCCCACCTTCTGTGCCCAATCAGAGTCCTTTTCACGGATCGTGCTCCAGCGACCTAAGGGATCAAGAAAAACCATGCGATTAATGTCGGTTTGATCCGACGACCCAGATTCATCTGAAAAGACTATATAAGCAAGGCCCTCTGACCCCTGGAGAGCATACCTCTTCTACAGAATCAAAGCTAGGGTTTCAATTCTTCATCCAAGTAGAGAGGATCTCTCTAGTTCATCTAGTTCTAGTTCTAGTTCCTCTAGTTCTAGTTCTAGTTAGTTCTAGTTGTAATCTAGAAAATAGAGAGAGAGAAGAGGAGAGCGGAGGAGGAGGAGCCGGATCTGTCGGATCTTCCTCAACATTGTACTTTTGCAGCAACTGGTTCGTTCTTCATCGTTCTCTAGGTTCTTCAATTCATAATTCTTGAGTTCTTTAATTACTTTTATTTACATTCAAGTTATTTACTGGATTCCCGCTTGCATCAAGTGCTCTAATCTTTGCAACATTAGAGTAGTAATTAATAGATTAGACGTGGTGTTTAGTCTTGCAATTACCTGGAATAGCACCCATTCGTGTGGATTGTTGTGGTAGCCCTAGGGTAGTGACAGCCCTAACGGTCGACGTATTCCACCTTGTTCGGATCGGTGTTTGTAGGACCGTAGTCAGAGCTTCCTAGCCCCCTTCTCATCTCTTTCTGTGGTTAGTGTTCTGATGTCCCAAAATAAATAATCTTTAAAGTAATTCTTGATTCTTAGATCAACTAGAGAACTCTCACGAAACTTCCTCTCTTTCCACCAAAAATAATTATATAGTTATCCTTGGGCGATTTTGAATCTTAATTAGTACACTCACGTTCGCTGTGGAAAATCGATAGTCTGGAATACTCCCGGGTGAAAGCTACATCGGTATCCGTGCGCTTGCGGATTTTTCTGTGTGCGTTTAAAATACCCAACAAGCTTTCTGGCGCTGTTGCCGGGGAACGGTAGCTGTGCTAGTTTCGAACCAAGTTGTCCATGTATCCTTTTTCTTTTCCTTTTACCACACTCACCTTACCATTTTCACCATACCACATGGATTTCACTCCTATCTATAAATTCTTTGCTCCAAAGGGCGAGTTATTAGAGCCACCACCATCATCACATCCAATTCTTACAGATGGCTACGACCTCGGCCCAGATCTAATAGCCATGATTCAGGAGCAACCCTTCTCTGGGCAAGTAGATGAAGATCCATACACCCACCTTAGAGAATTTGAGCAGTTGTGCTCTTGCCGATCTATTTCCGGCATGACACAAGAAACCCTTAAATGGAAATTATTTCCGTTCTCCCTTTTGGGGAGGGCAAAAAAGTGGTATGCTCATTCTATAGGAGGCGTTAATGGAAATTGGGATGAACTTCGAGACAACTTTTGTCTCGCTTTCTTCCCACTTTTTCGAATCGCTGACCTTAGAATTGAAATTCTTACATTCAAACAAAGAGAGAAGGAAACTTTAGGAGCAGCTTGGGCTAGGTTCACAAGCCTTAGCAATTCGGGTCCAAACCTTTCCCTGCCTAACCATGTATTGTACTACCACTTTTATCGTGGTCTAAACAAGGAAGCTGCTCTTCACCTCGACATTGCTTCAGGAGGCTCATTCACACACAAACTCATAGATGAGGGGAGAGCTATCCTAGAGAGAATCCTTGAAAATACCCCTTACACAGGCATTTATGATGAGTTTCCTAAAGAAGAAAAAGAAGTCAAGCCTGATCCTAAACCAAAAGATGAGGAACTTGCAACCGAGTTAAAAATTCCACCTAACCCATCTATTAATTTGGTTGTAGAGAAACCTCCTGATAAGGGAATGCAAAACCAACTAAGGGATGATGAACCACCACCTTTAATTAGAGCATCCCTTTGAATTCGAGGGAGATCTTTTTGAAGATTATGGAAATACCTTGAATTTTCCTATCCAAACACGACCTCTAGCAGGGACCACTCAATCCGTTCTAAGAGTAGAATCTGTTGACATAGAACACATCAAAAGCCTTTCGGCTATTCTGAGTTATGAATGGCTAACAGAAGCAGAGCTGTCTCCTGAGGTAGCTCTGATCATCACTCCTTCAACCATTCTTCTGTGCCAAATTAGAGGGTCCACTAGGAAGGTCCACTACAATCCATATGTTGGGATAAATGTTATTTCCAAGGAGTTAGCTGATACTCTTTATCCCAACGAGTCCATAACCCCATCTCAAAAACTTTTACAAAGTCCATCTAGATTAATTCTAAAAAGCCATGGGGTATTAAGGGCAATTCCTGTTAGAATCAAGGACTCTGGAATATGTCTAGATTTTCACATTTTTGACATACCGGAGATTCCTCTCTTGATTGGCAGACCAATCATGAAACTTCTACAAGAACAACCACAACGAGGTCCTTTAGACTTCAAGGTTGGGAATTTCACTATTGTTGTTCCTCTTGCTAGATCAATTAACACGATAGTGGAACCCAAACTTGAACCAGATCCTATTGAGGAGATCTTAATGCTGACTCAAGAGGAGATGGCCCAACCATTCTTTAATCATGAACACTTTGTTCAAGAAGAAGAAGAGTTGGTAGAACCCGTTGAGCTAGACAAAAATGAACAACCTTCACCTCCTTCGATAGAGTTAAAACCTCTTCCTTCTGGCCTTAGATGTGTCTTTTTGCACAACAACCCAAAAACTCCAGTAATTATCAGTGACAAGCTTTCCGATTATGAAACCCAACAACTTGTCACTGTTCTTGAAAGGCATAGATCAGCATTTGGCTACTCTCTCGAAGATCTCACGGGCATTAGTCCCATTCTCTGCACTCATCGTATCCCTATTGATCCCAATTTTACACCTTCAAGGGAACCACAACGGAGACTTAACAATGCTATGCGAGAGGTTGTTAAGAAAGAGGTCCTCAAACTCTATCATGCTGGGATTATTTATCCTGTGCCACATAGTGAGTGGGTTAGCCCTGTCCAAGTAGTGCCAAAGAAAGGAGGAATGACGGTCATTAGGAATGAGAAGAATGAACTCATCCCCCAATGAATTGTCACTGGGTGGCGTATGTGTATTCACTATCGAAAACTCAACAAGGCTACAAAGAAAGATCACTTCCCATTACCCTTCGTTGATGAAATGTTGGAACGGCTTGCAAACCACTCTTTCTTTTGTTTCCTTGATGGTTATTCTGGATATCACCAAATCCCAATCCACCCAGATGACCAAGAAAAGACTACCTTTACATGCCTGTATGGAACTTATGCATATCGACGAATGTCGTTCGGATTGTGCAATGCTCCAGCTTCTTTCCAACGGTGCATGATGTCTATTTTCTCAGACATGATTGAGAAGATCATGGAGGTTTTCATGGATGATTTTACCGTCTATGGCAAAACCTTCGATCATTGTTTGGAGAATTTAGATAGAGTCTTGCAGCGATGTGAAGAAAAGCACTTAATCCTGAACTCGGAGAAATGCCATTTTATGGTTCAGGAAGGAATAGTGCTAGGACATAAAGTGTCCGAACGTGGTATAGAGGTGGACAAAGCAAAGATTGAAGTTATTGAAAAACTTCCACCTCCCACGAATGTGAAAGGAACCCGTAGCTTTTTGGGACATGCAGGGTTCTATAGACGCTTTATCAAGAACTTCTCTCAAATTGCTAGACCCCTAACTAGTCTCCTAGCTAAGGATGCACCTTTCATCTTTAGTGATGAGTTTCATGAATCTTTTCAAACTCTTAAGAAAGCACTCATCTCAGCCCCGATTATCCAACCACCTGATTGGAATCTTCCTTTTTAGATCATGTGTGATGCTAGTGATTTTGCGGTTGGTGCCGTTTTAGGACAAACCAAGGATAAAAAGCATTATGCCATATCCTACGCTAGCAAAACCTTGTCTGGACCACAGCTCAATTACACTACAACTGAAAAAGAGCTTTTGGAATTCTGTTGCCGACCACTTGTCTAGGCTTCAATATAAGGAAACACATGATGAGCTTCCCATAAATGACTACCTAAGGGATGACACCCTGCTTAAGATAACACATGCAGATCCATGATACGCAGACATCGCAAACTTTATAGTAAAAGGCTATGTCCCACCTGGTACAAACAAAAGGAAGTTGCTTCATGATAGTCGTTTCCACCTTTGGGATGAGCATATCTTTTCCGAGTCTGCGCTGATGGACTCTTGAGAAGGTGTGTTCCTATGGCTGAGGCTACTCAAATTATGGAAAGATGTCATGCCTCGCCATATGGAGGACACTATGGAGCATTCCGGACACATGCTAAAATTTGGCAAAGTGGCTTTTTCTGGCCAACGATGTATGAAGATACAAAGGACTTTGTCAGGAGATGCCACCGATGTCAAAAACATGGGAATATCAACTCACGAAATGAAATGCCTCTCACAAATAATCTTCAAGTAGAACTTTTCGATGTATGGGGCATTGATTTCATGGGGCCATTCCCTATGTCCGGGAATTACGAGTATATCTTAGTAGCTATGGACTACGTGTCCAAATGGGTAGAAGCCCTACCTTGTCTATCAGCTGATTCAAAACATGCCAAGAGAATGTTCATTGAAGTAATCTTTCCTCGCTTTGGTATACCCCGGATAGTTATAAGCGATGGAGGTTCCCACTTCATCGACAAAATCTTCCGGAAGTACCTAGCCGATCATGGAGTTCGACACAACGTCGCAACACCATACCATCCTCAGACTAGCGGTCAAGCCGAAACATCAAACAAACAAATCAAAAATATTTTACAAAAGACCGTAGATGAGATGGGTAAGGGGTGGAAGGACAAACTTCCTGATGCACTTTGGGCATATAGAACTGCATTCAAAACACCTATAGGCATGTCACCTTATCAACTTGTATATGGAAAAACTTGTCATTTGCCTGTGGAAGTAGAGTTTAAGGCTCATTGGGCACTCAAGAAATGGAACATGGATCTCCACCTCGCTAGCGAGAATCGTCTGATGCAACTATCTGAGCTAGAAGAATGGAGAGAGAAAGCCTATCACAATTCAAGGATCTATAAAGAGAGAACAAAACGATGGCATGACAAGAGAATCAAGCACAAGGAGTTTAAGCCTGGAGATAAGGTTCTACTATTCAATTCAAGAGTTAAGCTCTTTGGGCATGCTAAGCTACGAATTAAGTGGGATGGACCATACAAGGTTATTGACACTTCAACTCATGGAGCCATTACCATCCAAGACGACATAGGTAACACTTTTAAGGTAAATGGTCAACGCTTGAAAATCTATCTTGAGCCACAAAACAACCTGGTAGAGGAACTTGATGTGATTGAGTTCATAGAATTCTCATATTAAGCTCTCATAAGCTCTAGACAATTACCTAACCCTTAATATGCTTTGCGAGTTTTGTTGTCTATTTGGGTTGTGCAAGCTTTTGAGACTTAAGAAGAGTGAGACCGAACAGGCAGGCCACAAGAGTGAACGACTATGTCAACATCCAGCTTGGGGGAGGCACCCCCATGTGTATCTAGATAAGTATTACTTTTCTTTCTTGGTTTTATTTACTAGTATTCGGAAATAAATAAATAAATAAAAATGCATAACCATGAAACTAAACAAAGTTTTTCTTTTGAGTAATATACAATAGTTTTGTGTAATCCTAAGTTTTAAATAAAATAAAAAGAAAGTTTGATCCAAGTCTAGGTAATTGACAAACATGATATGAGAAGGTCTGAGCTACTATTTAACTTGTTCCAAGTTTTGCTAGAGTTCTAGAGATTTTATCTTTTGAAAATCTAAAAAAATTGAGATCTTGTTTGACATAATACCTAGAGTCTTATAAGATATAAATATTAAAACTGTGGGCACTTGCTTTGTTCAATCCATTGTTAATTCTTGTAGTTTTGGTTGAGAGAATTATCATGCTCCAAAGATCAAGATCTTTTTGTTTTAAAAATATAAAAGATTCACTCTTCCGTGGTATTATTGCGTTAGAGGCATGGGACTATGCAAAAATTTGATTCAAAAGAAAGAGTGAGATGAGAGGTAAAAATGGACAAGTGTCCGAAGTAGAATTAGGGGTACAAAGATACCCACCTGAGTGGAAAAAATGGACACGTGTCCGACAGTAGAATTAGAGGTACTTGCTGCCCACTTGAAAAAAAAGAGAGAAAAAAAATGATGATAGCCCATGGTCCCTCTAATAAGCAATATGCCAGTAAGAGATGACAAACTTATCAAAAAGGTCAAAGGTCTTGATCTAGGACTATGACATCCCTCTCCCTTGCTCCAAGCATTGACATAGCAAAATGCAAAGTAAGTATGCTAAAACTTTTAAAGAACTACTTATATATCTTTCGAGAAGAAGGCAAATGCCTCAGTTTTATTTTGGTAACTTACAAAAAAAACTCCAGAACAAAGGTAAGACAGAAGAACTTGAGACATAGTGCTTGACTTGATCATTCTGTTTTTCAATCACTTAAGACTTTAGTGATAACTTAAAAACCCTGTAGTAAGAGGCATAAAAGTAACCCCTATTTTTTTGCTGATCTTAGCTATGCTCAGGGACGAGCAAAGGTTAAGCTTGGGGGAGCTTGTTGACGGTCCTTAATGCTCACATTTAACCGTCAACTAATCATGGAAAAAGATCCAAATGCAACCAACACCTAGACTTAGGGTTTTATCTGACAGAATTCCACGAGTTTTGTTGTTTGCCTATTTCTGCAAGGGGTTATCAGGAAATATGGAGGAAAGGCCCACACGTCGGGTTTACATAGAGATATTAATGTGCCGCGCAATTTTCTACCATCTAGAAGACTCCAGAAGCCACGGGAATGAACGGAAAGGCGATCGGGCTCGGAGGCAGGGAGCCCGCCCTACTCTCCTGGGCGCCCGCCCACCTTCTGTGCCTAATTAGAGTCATTTTCGTGGATCGTGCTCCACCGACCTAAGAGATCAAGGAAAACCATGCGATTAATGTCGGTTTGATCCGACGGCCCAGATTCATCTAAAAAAGACTATATAAGCAAGGCCCCCTGACCTATGGAGAGCATACCTCTTCTACAGAATCAAAGCTAGGGTTTCAATTCTTCATCCAAGTAGAGAGGATCCCTCTAGTTTATCTAGTTCTAGTTCTAGTTCCTCTAGTTCTAGTTCTAGTTAGTTCTAGTTGTAATCTAGAAAATAGGGAGAGAGAAGAGGAGAGCGGAGGAGGAGGAGCCGGATCTGTCGGATCTTCCTCAACATTGTACTTTTTCAGCAACTGGTTCGTTCTTCATCATTCTCCAGGATCTTCAATTCATAATTCCTGAGTTCTTTAATTACTTTTATTTACATTCAAGTTATTTAGTGGATTCCCGCTTGCATCAAGTGCTCTAATCTTTGCAACATTAGAGTAGTAATTAATAGATTAGATGTGGTGTTTAGTCTTGCAATTACCTGGAATTGCACACAATCCTGCGGATTGTTGTGGTAGCCCTAGGGTAGTGACAACCCTAATGGTCGACGTATTCCCCTCGTTCGGATCGGTGTTTGTAGGACTGTAGTTAGAGCTTCCTAGCCCCCTTCTCATCTCTTTCTGTGGTTAGTGTTCTGATGTCCCGAAATAAATAATCTTTGAAGTAATTCTTGATTCTTAGACCAACTAGAGAACTCTCAGGAAACTTCCTCTCTTCCCACCAAAAATAATTATATAGTTATCCTTTGGCGATTTTGAATCTTAATTAGTACACTCACGTTCTCTGTGGAAAATCGATAGTCTGGAATACTCCCGGGTGAAAGCTACATCGGTATCCGTGCGCTTGCGGATTTTTCTGTTTGCGTTTAAAATACCCAACAGCTACCTCGGGTGAAAGGGTAAATCATGACTCATGGGTAAAGATGTACGACCTCTGCAGAATGTTTATTAAACTGGTATACTAGTCGTGCTCACGGTCACGAGCGGCCTTGGAGATTCTTACATTAAGGATGATGATTCTTGTTGTGTAAATATGCTCATGTTTATTGTTTATTGCTCTACATTATTTATGTCACATTGATTATGAGATTGTGGGATCTATACAATCTAGTTGCTATACTTGTGGAGTTCGTCTTGGACTCACTCTTGCTATATCCCCCACACCTCAGGAGAAGTATTGGGCTTGTGATCAACCAGTTAGTTAGATCCAGTAGAGTGAAGTTAACACCCGAAGTTTGGAGTTATCTTCCATGGTTTGCTGCCTAAGGTTGTTTCTGATTTATTATGTACATTATATAATTTATGTGTTGTCCTTTGATATTACACCTTATTTGTAGCTACATGTGAGATTTGTCTTCCAAAACTCACATATGGTGCATATCTAATTTTGTTCTTAAAATCGGGTGTTACAAAGTCGTATCAGAGCAATATTGACTGTAGGAAGCAGGCCTAGTTAGAACCGGATGTTTTAGCATGCTTCTATCTCTGCTTACTTCTTGCTTTCACCTTAACATTGAAAATTGCAAAATTTATGCTCACCTCTGCCCTATTCTATTATAAAACTTTGTCTCTATTCTAAATCCAACATCCTTATCTAATTAGATGGCTCACAACAAGGAGACCTTTGGCATGAATGAACAAAAGGACCCAGAGTTGCCACTCGTAAAAGCATTTGACAAGGAGAAGCTTCTAGACATGCAAAAACAAGTAGTGGAAGGAATGACTCAAACTGGTAACTCTCAACAGCGCATCACAAGACCACTGAAGAGATAAGTAGCAGAAGCTTGGAAAAATATGAGAGCCCATAGAGGTATTAGTAGTAATACAATGGAAAAATATTAGAGTCCATAGAGGCATTATGGTCTCCCTTATCTTCAGAATAGGTCATTTAAAAAGGAAGTTAAGATAAAACCAAATTGTGTGACCAATGTGGATAAGAAGAGGAAGGCAAAATCACTAGAGCCAGTATTGAAAAGTGATCAACATTCAAATCCTAAGTGGTCACTTTTAGCTTCAAATTCTTGTCAGGAAAATCCAAACCTTGGAGATGAAGAAACTTCTCAAGCTAACCCCACTGCTCATGAGGTATGCATAGATGGATGGATAATCACTTATAAAGAGTTTCAACCTCGAAGGATCAACCAATTTAGGAAGAGAGTTAACCAAGGTTAGCGAGCTGATAACACACGGGGTAACACATCACTGGAAAATGATATCACAAAGGATCCAGCTAAGAGAAAGTGTTATCACTACCGATAGGAAAAGCACTATGTAAACTCTTGTCCACAGAAGAACCAACAGTTGTATAATGAAAGTAGCGACACCGAGTCCAAGAGATAGGAGTTTGTGCCCTTGTGTAATAAAAACACTAGTAGCGAAAGTCGAGTTTGTGTGCCTTGTGAACCTTTACTGCTTGGTTGAATTGTTTTTATGTTTATGTTTGATTTGGATCTTTGTAATGAGTGCAATGATCTTGTGGGTTTTTCTCCACAATTTCATTAGTTTATAGGCTTAAGCTATAAGAATTAATGAAATAATTAGTCAGGTTTTTGTTTCTTCTTGTTATCTTATCCTGCCTTTCCAGAGTATCACTTCTTTATCAGTTCATATATTTGATCTGGGATGACCAAAAATCATGAGCAAATTCTGGATGAAAGCGGACTTAAGATCTTTCTCTGACCTCAAGAATCACCCCATAGCTATTTTGGTATTGGAGTTATGAAAATCATAAGATGATACAGTTGTGCTATCAATAACCTAGACCAGTTTCGGTTGCTTACTATTTGGGACAAATGTAACTATAGAACTTGGAAAAGTGTTCTATAGCAAAGTTTTAGATAAGTTGCTAAGGTTAACGGTATAAGCTATAACCCTATTGGATTAATAGAACAAGATTATGTCTAGTTTACTACGCTGGTGTTTTTCATATTGCGAGGAAATTTCAGGATATTAGTTCTTCCCTTACACATAAGTTCTTTGGGATGTTAGAAGGCCTCAATGTTAGTTAACTTATCTAGAAGAAAGTGCAAGCTACCCTTTTATGTGCTCTAATTGAACTGTTCTTAAGGGGGTAGCCTAGTTAGAGGAGTTACAAGGACAAGTATTGGTTAATGATTGGATCATCTATAAGGACCTCGAGTGTTTGGAAAGTTTTCTTTTTAAACAAGATATCATCCCATTTGGAGTGTGCTAAAATCAAAGGTGGTATAAGTCATTGCTGATACTCATAACTATATGTGGGATGTGAGAGTGAAGCAACTTAACTATGATAAAGGTACTAATAGGTGGAATTTAGTGATGGAACCAACCTTGGATTTAAGAGACTCAGTACAATCAATTTAAAAGACTATGATGTGTAGCATCTAAAAAGGATATGAGAGGTTGTCCCTAGTGTCCCCCAATCAACCTCATCTTAAGGGGGGTAGAACCTTGATATCACGGGTTAATGCATTTTCAATTTATCTTGAAGCGAGAGTTGTCTCTTGAGATATTCTATGATTATGATCATCTCTCCTTGCCGTGTTACTGATACTGGTCACTTGATACCAGGGAGTGTAGCATCCCATGGATCATGAGACCTATATGATGCCTCTTACTGATACGTGGGAAGAGAATGATGATCCTACCTTTGAAGGATGTAATGAGTATGATGAAGCTGAATACTATCAAAATAATAATATTGAAGAGCAAGTTGGAAGTGAATCAAATCAGAATCCACAATTGCGAAAGAGAAAAAGGAAAAGCCGTAAGAAGCCTGCTCATGGAAGTAAGGTGCAACGAGACTATATCAATGGAAAACTGAGCAATGTGGATAGGCGTAACATTCAGGGAGCTACCAAAGTGGTGGGTGGCTATATTCAAGTAGACTCAGTGCTAGTTTTTGCTTTGTTTGACCCGGGTGCTTTGCACTCTTTCGTTTCTGCCAACTTGATAAAGATGATCGAGCGGGTGAAGTGCCCAACGAGGAAGCCTTTGTTAGGCATACCCCAATGGGAGAAATACAAGCAGATCAGGTTTGCTCAAATGTCAATTTTGTCATAAGCAAGGAAAACTTCACTGTAAACCTCATTGTGTTAGAGTCACTCGATATTGCTTTGGTCCTTGGTAATGGATGGTTGTGTGCACACAAAGGAGTGATCCATGGTACCCAGTACAAAATGCTTTTAACAGCACCGTCAGGAAAAAGAATTGAGTATCACGGTGGTCCACTCCTACCTGAGGAGGCAAATGCATATTAAGTTTCCATGTCTCTTGGAGTTGTAAGCTAAAAAAATAGTAGTCAAGATGGACTTTGGTCAATTATGAATAATAATTATTCAATGGAAATTTTATTCACGAGATGTGACCTTAAGGTATAACTGTTGAAGTTTGGTATGCAAGTTGTGAAGTTGAAAGGGTTAACAAGATATTTTCATGTTTCTCTTAGAGGATCGGAGCCTCTTCAGAATCTCGAGGACGAGATTCATTTTAAGAGGGTAGAATTGTAACACCCTAAAAATTCCCTTGTTTTAAATAGTTAAATTTGATTTATTGAGTCAATTTTGTGACCATTTAAATATAGGGAAAATAATAAATTTTGGGAAAATTAAAATTTTAATATAAGATTAGAAATGCGTTGATGCATACATGCTGCAACATTTTATTTTATGATGTGTGAATTTGAGGAAAAGAGTTTTGGTTCAAAATTCAAATTGAAAAGGGCTTTGAAAATTTGTATGAGAAATAAAAAGGAATCCCCCTTCCTCTCCCTGATTTCAGCCCACGCAGGCCCAGCCCTCTCCTTTCCTCCCCCACCTCTTTTCTCGCTGGCCCGGCCCGCTTGTGCCACTCCAGCCCACAGCGCGTCCCACCCCCTCCTCTCTCTTCAGTGGCTGACGGGCGGGGCCCACCGGTCAGGGCCTTCCCCTTCCTCCAGCAACTGCCTCCCTCTCCTATCGTAGTGCACGGATGGCAACCGCTGGCGCCCCCACTCCCCACTCCCCCCACTTTCTCTCCCGCGTTTTGCTCATTTGGATGTGCGCGAGCTGCGCCACCCCTGCTGCTCCCATTTCGCTCTCTCTCCCTGCCTTTGCTCTCGCTGAAAATGCACAGAGAACCACCACCGGTGACCACCGCGATCCGCCGCATTCAATCCGACGAACCGAGCCGACGCCGCCTTCAATTTTCACCATGGTGAGCGCGCCTCCTTTCCCTCTCCCTCTCCGGCTTTCTCCCGTGCGAAAACGTGGTCCCCAGAGTCTTCCCCGTGAGCTCCGGTGGGACCGGCCATGGCGCCATCACGGACCGCTGCGCTGGCCACTCCTCCGGCCACATTTTACCCCGGGACAGACTCGCCTTGACTCCCTCTCTCTCCCAGTGCTTTTGCTTTGGAAAATCATGCCCGGTAGAGCCCGCGCAAACGACTCCGGCGAGGTTCAGCCGTGTCCGGCCAAGGCGCCGCCATGGGTGCTCAGCGCCGGCGCCCCTCACCCCCTCACAATCCTGTTGCAGCCATGCGATCTCAAATCAACGGCAACGATTAGAAGATACCTCTTCATTTGCACATTTGTTAAAGAGTCCCTGAGCTTTTGCCAAATGAACCCGCAGTCCGTAGGCGTCTTTCGAAAATACACTTTCACTGATTTAAAGACGTATTTCACTATGGTTTGATTCAAAATACGTTTTCTAGTATTTATGAAAATGCCACTGAGTTTGTTTAGCTCATAAAATATTCATTTTAACTCCGATTTGATCCGTTCAAATTGTGTTAGATTCATTTTCGTGAGATCTACTTATTAGTAATCTTGATTCATCAGTTTGAAACTTTTTAATTTCGTGACCCTATTTAATTAATTACTTTTTCTAAAGAAAATCTTAGAAAATTCATATCTTCGCCGTTCTAGCTCCAATTTTCGTGATGTTTTCGTCTATGAGATCGTAGCGATGCGTAGAATCATTTTACCAACTTCTCTTACTGTTTTTATACTGTTGGTGTACTGTTATAATTGTAGCTTTGTTTGCTTTGTGTATGTGTGGCCTCGATTGCTTGTGTGTTGATGATTGGTGACCGAGTTTAGTCGGGAGCATTACTTCAGTGATCAAGATCAGAGACTTGACAACATGTAAGACTAGCAGAGTCAGTAGGATCAACAAGAGCAATTGGATTAAGGCAAGTATAGCATTTGGATTTTAATTCTATGACCATAATCTTGGGACTAGATTAATGTAAAGCAACAAACGATTATAATGACTTTTTAGCAATTTGAGGATTTATCCGTAAGTGATAACCGGGATAAAAGTGCAACCATGTGGGCAATAAAAGCTCTGGCTTTAGTCAAGTATGAGTAACTTTTCTAGCTTGTTAGAGGTTATCCGCGTGGCGCAAATGGGGGATAGCAGACCGTAGATTCCCTGCATAGTAGAATCACACGGACTGACTAATGAAACCAAGCGGCCCTAACTTGTTAGACGAACCTTTGAAAGACTTCATAGTGATCCCTGCCGATCTCCCTAGGAAGGGGGTTAAGAGGTTAGCTACCTCGGGTGAAAGGGTAAATCATGACTCATGGATAAAGTTGTACGACCACTGCAGAGTGTTTATTAAACTTGTATACTAGCCATGCTCACGGTCACGAGCGCCCTTGGGGATTCTTACATTAAGGGTGATGATTCTTGTTGTGTAAATATGCTCATGTTTATTGTTTAATGCTCTACATTATTTATGTCACAATGATCATGAGATTGTGGGATCTATACAATCTAGTTGCTATACTTGTGGAGTTCATCTTGGACTCACTCTTGCTATCTTCCCCACCTCAGCAGAAGTATTGGGCTTGTGATCAACCAGTCAGTTGGATCCTGTAGAGTGAAGTTAATACCCAAAGTTTGGAGTTGTCTTCTGTGGTTTGCTGCCTAAGGTTGTTTCTGATTTATTATGTACGTTATATAATTTATGCATTGTCCTTTGATATTACTCCTTATTTGTAGCTATATGTGATATTTGTCTTCTAAAACTCACATATGATGCATATTTGATTTTGTTCTGTTACACAGTGATATTGAAATTTCACAATGAATACATGGTTGTGTTAAAGGCACATATGGTTCGACTTGGCTAGAAACATACGGTGCCTATTTTCGTGATAGGGATATAAGCCATGTTACTTCGAAATGGAATTTCGCACTATATATTTTAAGAAAAGATGTATTGTTCATTACGAGCTTATCTCTACTGCACAATTATGTAACAAAAATGCATAATTCCTCTGTCCACAAAAAGAATTCAAATATGTGATCCGTGTCACTTAAACTAACTCAAGTTGGTTCATGTTTATAGTAAATAGTATTAACATTTATGTCTCTAATAAAATTATTATGAAAATATATTATATAACTTATCTAATGATACTTATGCTGTATCATAAAATGTTAGTATTTGTTTATATAAATTCAATCCGTGGTTGAATTTGAATTTGAAAAAATGTTATATAGTACATGATATCTGGCACATATGTTATATTAATGTGAATGTGAATTTGAAACAACTCAACTTATCTCGTCAGTTTCGTATCTAGTCCAGCTAATCTAACTTGTCGCCGATTTGTAGCACAGGCGTCGAAATAAAGGAAGGCCCTAGTATAGTTTAAAAAATTACTAAAGTGTAAACCGCGCTCTTCCTGTCCTGGTTGTTCCTTTATAAACTCAGGGCAGCGGGCAGCCATCCACTCAGCGCAAAGTCGCAAACTCCACCAGACCACCACATTCTTCCTCCTCCGATTCCTCGCCAAGAAACAAAAGAGAAACCCAGTCGAAGGAAAAACTTCATGGAGGACTACCATTTCCACTGCTTCCACGCCTGTTTGGCGACCGAGCCCTTCGTGAAGGCAGGGCTCCCCGTCCACGGCGCCTCCCATACCCTCACCCTGAGCGCACCGTCGTCGTCACAGTGGCCACGCCACGCGCCCCACGACAACGATGCCACCGCCGGCGAGCGCGGCCACCACTTCCTCGACGCCTGTGGCCGGTGCGGCCGGCTGCTTGGCCGGAACAAGGACATCTTCATGTATAGGTAAGACTAGTAAGACCCTAGACAAAAGCACGCTAGTGTGTCAACTGTCAAGTAATGGTGTCTGATATGATGCTGGTGCGCGCGCGATTGAACGATGCAGGGGCGACACCCCGTTCTGCAGCGAGGAGTGCCGGCAGCAGGAGATGGACGCCGACGAGGCCAACGAGAGGAGGAGGTCGTCCAAGCAGCAGCCTGGCGCCGCTGCCGTCGAGAGGGGGCGGGAGCAGAAGTGGCAGACCACGAGCGACCCGCAGACGATCCAAGTCTGGGCGCTGTCGATCGTGTCTTGAGCACGCGCGACAACACACGAACACGCGCGCGACAGCGAGCACGGATGCATAGATGGGTGTCGCCGGGTTTTGTTCGGAATTTTCCGCATTATTACTGCAGGTGTTTGTTCCGTTTGCTCGGCGCATCCAGTGCAGGCGCGCGCGTGCAACTGGTATATATATGTATATTGTGTGCTGCATTGATCTGTGTATTCCAACATTTCGGTGGTATAGATTACGATTTACGATAAGGAATATAGCAAATACAAATTGTGATCTACTACATTTCATTCCACGCACTAACAATTTTTTTTTTAATTGGGGGATCTCTGTCGAAGTTGCAAGTCATGATATTTTTCGTGCAAAATATACTAAACCGAGTGTAAATTGCTTTTTGAGGCTCTAAGTGAATTTAAATAAAAAACTTGTCAACTATAAATTTCATAACTTTTCAAGATATACACTTTTTGTTTAGAAAGTTTCTCCATCTGAGGTCGTTTATAAATTTTGAATCTTAAATTTTAAAAATTCAAACATAGTTTTGCATGACAAGATGATTTGAATCAAAAGGTTACCCACTACAAAGTTTCATAACTCTATGAGATCTAGAAATTTTATTTTGGTTATTTTCCAAACCAAGGTCATTTGAAAATTTTGAATTTTCAAATTTTCAAATTCAAATACAGTTTTGTCGAGAAGATGAGTTCAAATGGAAAATTTGCCTGATACAAAATTCTATAACTTCTCAAGATATAAAAAATTTATTTTGGTTGTTTGGTCATTTGTTCATTGGACATGATAGTTCTAACATTGTTCACAATTCTTATATAACCTCTCTTGTAGTTTCATAAACTATAAGAGAGATATGTAAGATTTATGAACAAATTTGCTTCACTTTATCATATGAAGAAACGATCAAAATAAACTTTGTAAGTCTTGAGAAGTGTTACAACTTTGTACTTAAAAACCCTTTCATTTGAAGTCATTTTGTGCATCAAAATGTGGATTTTAAATAATTGTTTGCCTTGTGTCAAAAAAACACTCGGCAAAGTCTTTTTTTGCACTCGATAAAAAAGGTCTTTGCCGAGCCTTTTTTTAGACACTCGGCAAAGAAGTGGCTTTGCCGAGTGGTTTTTTTTGTCAAGTGTTTTTTTGCACCGCCAAAAAATTGGACCCAACAAACCACTTGACACTCGGCAAAGAAGTGGCTTTGCCGAGTGGTTTTTTTTTGTCAAGTGTTTTTTTTGCACCGCCCAAAAACTTGGACTCAACAAACCACTTGGCACTCGGCAAAGATCTGATTTCTAGTAGTGACGCGGACCGATTTGCAACAGCTTTCACAATATAGTGCCAAAATCCCAAATTACCTTATGTCCAAAACCACCGAGGAAAGAGTCTAAACCACTAAGAAAATGATTCTTGGCCATAAACTGTCAAGCAAACTCCATCAAGGATTGAACTTAGAACACAAGGGAATTAGTTTCCTTGCCGATTTGGACACTAAAAGATTATTTTCTTCGAGGCTATCCGCCAAAGAAATTAGGACAATACCTAGGTCCTGTTTGAATTCACCTGAACTAAACTTTAGCTAGCTAAAGTTTAGCTAGGGTTGTTTGGATCCACTAGTTAGTTAGTTAGTTAGTTAGTGAATATTGACCATATTGCTCTCTCTTCCTCACTCCATCCCCATTGTGCCGAAGAGAAAGAGCCCGAGGCTAGCGTGGCCTAAGCCCCGACACCCAAGCCTCGGTGCATGCTCTCGTACGTGCCTCCACAAGGCTGCCCCTGGTGTTGGCCCTCCTTTCCCTGCTCCTAGGGAGCCACCATGACCTCACCCTTGGTTCCCGCCCTTGCTGTGGGGAGCCGTGGCGCGCCCCTCTAGGTCTGTCAAGTCAGAAGCAATGCCATCTATCATCCCCATGGCTAGGAGCTGCCACAACCTCAGCACTTCGGTGCTCACCCTTGTGTTGGGGAGCCATGGAGCGTGCCATCGGGTCTCCCGAGGAGCCGTACTGGCTCTCGGCGCGCCCCGCTGCTAGGGAGCCACGGTAACCTTAGCCCCCAACACCTGCCCTTGCGGTAGGGAACTATGGCGCATGCCGCCAAGTCTGCCATGGAGTGGTGATGCCGACGGACATGGCTCGCTCGCGAGAGGAGGCACGGTGACACTAGAAGACTAGAGTACGGTAGACCAAGTCATGAGGGAAAAATTGTATCATGGAACAGTGCCCAAGGGTGCGGATGCAGAAAAAGGAGGAAGGTAGTTTGGTCATTGAGCACTTTCAGTTGGTTTTATGTAGGTTAGAACAACTATGGGGGGTTCCCATTAGCTAATATTTTAGCAGGCTTGTCTGGTGATCCCACCACAGCTAAATTATTTTTTGGAAAGCCAGATATAACAGTTATTGAAGTCTCTTTTTCGCGAAATAATCATATATTAAACAACATCGATAACTCTTCTGTTGAAGTTGCTCTAAAGAAATGGTGCTTTACATGACGTTTTCTTATGACCTTTTTAAAAATCATCACAGAATTACACTAGTCATTTTTAGGGTGATATAACTGTGACAGGCTAACCGTCACAGAGTGTTGTGGCACTTTACTTGTGTATCCGTGATGAACGAGCTAACCGTCACCGAGTATTGTGGCACTTCACTTATGTATCCGTGACGAATGGCTAATTTGGTCACAATTAAATCATCCAATGTGGCTGATTTTGGTTATTATTACATTTAATTATTAAACTAGAGAAAGAAAGTTGAATTACTCCTTTAAAATAATATAATTTCATATCCATGCCTAGCTTACATTGAGTCCCGTGCAAATTTTGCAAGCGGCCCGCGAAAATTTAGGTCTGACACATGTTAGTATAGAAGCCCTAGATATTATTCAAAAACACACAAAATTCAGTTAAACTATAGAAAATAGTAAATCTATTGTAAAATTTTAAAACTTCGGAACATATATATAGTATACATTTTTTAGAAAGTATTTTGAGACCTCACAATGATCATGTAGACCATATATATATATATATCATGATTTGTATCCGAGAAATAAATTTATTTATGAAAGAGAAGAAATGAAAAAAAATAAACATCAGCCCAACAACTCAAATTCGCCCTTTATGGGCCGGCCTGATAGGCCCAATCAACCATGGCCATCCATCGTGATGAACGGCTCAGATTCACTGAGGGTCATATAAATTGAGAGGGTGAAACCCTAACCCTATCCACTTCCTCCCCTTCTTTCTCTCTCTTCCTGATCCTCTTCTTCCTCAGGAAACGCACACACAGGAAGGAAACGCACACAGCCAGGGGCCAGCCAGGGGGCTGCGCGCCGGGCCAAAGCCAGAGCCGGCCGCGCGCCTGCTACAGTGGCCGCGCCGAGCCGCACGCCAGGGGAGGCCGCGCACCCTGCAGATCGACCCCGTGGCCACCCCGGCTCCCGCTGGAACCCCGGCCGCCCCCTTGGATCCCGTCGAGGCACCGCCCCAATGGTCGCCCCCTCCCACCCCGGCACCCAAGGCCAAGGCCACCCCACCACTGGTCGCCGGGCTGCCGTCTCCTACCTAGCCCCCGCCCCCCTCCCCCGCCTCTGCCTCCAAGAACAAGAAGAAGCCGACCCCCGCCCCCGTCGCTGAGGCAGCCGCCAGCACCAAGAAATCCAAGGGTAAGGCACCTGTGGCCAGCAAAGCCGATGCACCTGGCCCGGTCGGCGACGGCGTCGCCGCGGACACCACGGTACAATGCCATCTGCTCTGCTTTTTTTTTTTTCCAATTTTTATCTGCAACAGTGAATCTATTTGTCGTGGTACAGCCAATTTTCATGCTAGAATTCGCTGGTTCGCTGTGAATTACTGTGATTTATATGCCGCGTCATTTCCTGACAAACGAAACGATCCATGGTCACTGGCGCAGTGGCGCCCCCATGTTCTGAGGAAGTTCAGGACATGGGTAGTGGGGGCAGCAAGCAGCATGGATGATTTTGATTAGTTGGAAGCCTTAATAATCTGCAATTTTTTAGCATCTCATAGTGTATGTGCAGTGTCAGTTAAGTTAACAGAAACATGTCGATCAGACAACAGACTTGGACAAAATAAAGATAAAGTATTCAGTCTTTACAGCTCAACCAGCCCTGATAACTTTGTCAGTTCCACTGGGATACTTCCTGTAATGTTCTTCCCCGACAATGTGCTGCAAGAAAAAAAAAATATTAGGTGCCAAATACTTTTTCATTAAGGTAGGCTAAAAATTGAAGGTAGAATTGACATGGTTGTCATACATTGAGAATAACCTTGGAAAAGCTTCTGAACTGCATTGCACCCAGGACCATGATGCTGGTAAGCATGGATCACCACCCTCTTGTGCCCAACCTTCCTGTGGATATCGTGATACCATGCTAGCCATGATATTTGCTGTTAATGTTGCATACACTAATTCAGTCTCAAAGTGGATTTCTTGTTCTGAAACATAAGGGGTCGTTGCAGCTAGGACATAGAAGGGTATCTGTGGAACAAGAATGTTGTATATAACTGTGGTCAGGGTGTGGAACCTATGTACAATGTAAAAGGCATGAGCATGCACGGTTAGTTGGAGAACAATTCCAATTCCAATTCCAACCCATCTTCTTTTGGTTCTTGAGCAGATTATGACAAGGTGCACACATTTCAAACTAATATCTCTTGCTCGCATTTGTAGGATTTCAGCATCTGATCCATGTGGACTTTGCTTTATAAGAGGAGCTGATTAGACAATGCAACAAGGATAGTTGCAGTTTTTTTTGTCCAAGGTGTAAGAAGTTTCATGACCAGTTTCTGTATGAGAGGTGACCTCCCACCTCTGAATTTGATCTCTTGTACATGCAAGTATCTCTTGTATGAGAGGTGGTCATTTAATTTGAAAACAGTGAACAAACATGATTATCTTGTATAATGCTGCTCCTATGTTTCTTTCAAACAAATATTTCATGTACTTGTAATTTTGTTAAATGCAGTCCAAGTTTGAAGTGGATAAAACCTCAATCCATGTGAAAAAAGCATGTGTGGCTATGCTGAATAATGATGTTTGCCAACGGCGCTATAAGTTAAAGAAGATGTATTTTGATCCTCTTCCACTACATCAAGTGCCCAAGAAATGTGTTGATATTTGTTTGAAATGTGTTCAGACTTATAATGATGATGGCATTGACATGTGTAAGTCTTGCCATTTTCTCTGTAACTGATACCCTATGTTCTGGAGATGGGATTAACATGTAATGGATATGGCATTGATCATCTGTACCTGATCTTTTGTTTTCTAAACCTTTTCTGTGATAAAAATAGATTGTGATCTGTGATGATATTTTGGTTGTGATCTGTGACGATCTTCATGTGATGTTGATTCAAATTTGAATTTAAGTCATTTTTGAACAAAAAATTTGGGCCTATAGTTGACGTGGACCAAATCCATGACGTTTTAGATTATCACAATACCCTTTTGCTATGCTTCCAGACCATGCAATCCATGACGGAAATAAATACGAATCCGTGACGGTTCAATTCGGTGCAACAAATGTATGACGTGAGATACATGACGGATTTCTCGTACGTCATGGATAGTTGACTATGATGTATTTTTGGCAATCTATGACCAAATCCATCGTCATGTAAAAGCACAAATTCTTGTAGTAAGCTGATGGATCCAAACATGGCCTGTTTTGTATGGAAAAACGGAATTAGTTTGGTTGGGACCAGCAACTTTCGAGAAAATATGGAGCATCAAAGAAAGCTACGCCTCCTGGGAGGAGGGCCTGTAACCTATTGCTTCAAATGTAAAGCACTTACCACTACAACTACTCAAAGCAACTTGTGACTAAGTGACATATTTTTTTTTCTTTTGTATTCACGTTGTTGAATCTTGTAATGAATATTTGAGATCCTAATTGATTTTAAATGTAAAAAGTTTGAACTAAAAAGTTTTAGATCCCATCTAATAATATAAGTTTGGTTTAGGTCATATCTCCATCTGAGCTCACTTGAAAAATTAAAAAAATGAATTTTAAACCTCTGAGAATTTCCTTGAGGTTCTAAAAAATTACACTAAAAAGATTTATATTACCTTAGCGGTTGTGAATAATACCCAAGGAAGTGAGCAGTTAACTTGGCTATTTTAATAATACTAAAGGAAACATATAGAACTACCTTGGCAGTTTGGTTTCACACTTAAGAATATCTCCATTTCCTTGGAGGTCTATGTCCGCAGCTAAGGAAACTACACTTTTGTTGGCGGTTTTGTTTTGACCCTCAAATAAATTTTTAGGACTCAAGGTAATTTAGGATTGTGGTATTATATATATACACAACAGCGCTGTTCTACACTACAAGATTTTGTACTTTTGTATTATCTTCTATGAAACCTTTATTAAATATATATTTGGGTACCCAAATGAAATCAATTTTAACAACAAAGCTTTAGACCTATTTGTTTAATACAAGTTTGATATAGAGCACTTGTCTACATTCACGATCATTTAAAAAACAAACAATTTGAGTACAAAAGTCTGAACAGAAAACATATATTTAGGCCTCTAAGTACTCAAAGTAAAGAAGTATAAATCACAAAGATGTAGATTGTGTTGAGAACAACAACATTAATGTAGACTTTGTAAACAATGGATATTGTCTGAAAAATAAAGAAGTTGAAGGTAAAACTAAAAAAATTTAGAAACAAATATTTTTATCTCCAATCAATCTTAAAATAAAAAAGTTATCAGTTAAAAAATTATGGCCTGCATCGAAATATAACTTAAATATACATTATGTCAATATCAAGACTGTTTAATAAAAATAATAAAAATAAATTTGAGAACAATCTAATAATTTAAAATGAAATATTCCGTATCTTGATAAATTAGCTGTCAGCCACAAACATGTTTAACGTGTCCAGCAGTATAATTTTATACAAAGTTTGGTTTCATCACTTATTATATATAAAAACAATGAATCATTTACAAAGATAGACCAGCCTTTGAAAAAATTGATTTAGAAAGACAAACCTTGCCTATTTGCCCATAAATGATTTAAAAAGATGGCAGGGTGCCTCGGTATTATTCTAATATTGTTTATGTACAGTGCCTGCGGTATATACTAATATGATAACACGGCGTGCCATTAGTTGCTTTTCATGAGCTACACCGGAAATGTTTCAGATATAAACATAAATGGGAGCACAAAGAAAATTATTTTCTTTATACAATAATAAGTGAAAATAAGAACCTGTTGACACCGTTTTTGGGCACGTGTCCATGATTGGTAAAGTGTAGGTCGGCAAAATAAGGCGGCAGTGCTTGATCTACAGGGTGAGTTGCCGATGAAGACGGTTGCCGATGGAAGGATGGTTGAACGTGACCAAGTCCATAGGTGATGATGTGTTTGCGCCGATGGCTGTGACAAGAGAGTCTGCCGATGATACAGAGGGAGAACCTGGAAGTTGCCGATCGGCTTGTGGGGGTGTTCTAGTTTGTCACGTAAGGATGGTTTTACGTTTTCCTTAGTTATTTAGATCGTTTTGTACACGGATTCTGTTTAAATTTGGAATTCGAATTCTAGTCGTGTTTGGTTGTAGCTCTTTGAGCAGGGTATAAATGTAGACCCTAGGGCCTTGTAATGAAGACATCTATCAATCAATCAAACACAAGTTTTTACTCATATTCCAGCATCTACTTTTTTCGACGACTCCGTCATACTTTTTCCTTTTCATCACGAGTTCTTAGGAATCCGTCGACTTAAGCTCGACGTGTTCTCAAGTTCCGCGTGAATACCTCTTGCCCGTGACATCCGGGCGCATCGCTTTTGTCGGGACCAAAGTATTCAAGTTACCACCTTTGCCGATAGTAAGGTCAAATCGGCTGGCACGCCTTAACGTTTAAATCGGGTATTAGCCCTTTGTGTTTGCAGATCAGCTTTTGCACCAACACATCTTTTGGCACGCCCGGTGGGACAGATTCAAGATCAAGATCAGCATGTCGACTTCTGAGTTTGACCAAGAGAACGTCATCCCCGTGACAGAAGCCAATCTCAAGGACGAGCAGAAGCAAGCTATTGCTAAAGCCATGGAGAATTACAAGCAGCAATGGCTGAGGTCCTTCAGCATGAACAGGAGCGGCGAAGTTATCAAGAAGGATGCACTACCGGCGCCTCGACAGGTTACCTTTGAAGCCAATCCTGGTAAACTTCAAGAGATGGTTGATAGTGCTATCAACCGTGCTTTGATCAACCAAGCTGGTGTACTGTCCAATACGGTTTTCAATGCCGTGGCCAGAACCTTCAAGGAAGGACAATTGCCACCAGATTATGTGGGCCCCTCTTATCACCAGCCAGGGTCACCGGTGGTCACAGCTCCATCGGCCACCACAGCCGCTGCAGGAATACAGACTACCGTTCCTCCAAGTACGTTGGGAGTCACTAATGCACAATCTATGCCGATGACAACCAATCCGCCGACTTCAGATGAACAGATTAAGCTCACTACAGATCTATTGGCATCGGCAATGTCAGGACTGGTTCCTCCTCCCAACTGGTGGGGTTTTGGTATGCCCCCGGAATACTTGAAGACGCCTGGCACGTCTCAGGCAACTGACATGAGAGGCAAGGCTCCTATGGCATCGGCACCTCCTAATATGCCGATGAATCAAAGTCCCCAGTATACTACAACTACTACTGCAAGACCTTACACTGGGAATTCTCACGCTCCAACATTCCAGATGCCTAACACATCGGCGGACTCAATGCCGATGCAACAGAGGCTTACGACTCAACCAGGGTATGTCAATTCGATGATAATGCCCAATTACCAGTCATCGGCAGGACCTATGCCGATGAATGCTAATAGTGGATGGCTTGGGCAGCAAGTCTTTCCGCAAACACCCCAACAGAGTCATCAGGCTACCGGGTTCCAGCAAGGCCAGATCTATCCCGGGTTTCAGAATCAGGGGATGCCTAACCAGCCAATGAATCTCGGGCAGCAGGTCTGCGGACAGCAGATTGGCGGGCAACAGCTTGGTGGTCCACAGATTGGGGGCCAGATGATTAACCCAATGTTTCATGCAGATCGTGCGCCGCACAGACATGTGGAAGCTTACCGTGCCGGATCCGCAGCCGCCTCATCGGCAAGATGCCGATGCCTATTGGGCCGATAAGATTGCTGAAGTAATGAGAGACCAATTCGGGATAAAGCCCAAAGTCAACACTTACTCTTATCGGACACCGTATCCTCCCGCATATGATTTGATCCCGCTTCCGAATCGGTACAAGGTACCAGATTTTACTAAGTTTTCTGGGCAGGATGACACGTCAACCATGGAGCACGTCAACCGGTTCATCATTCAATGCGGGGAAGCTGGTAACAGGGACGAGTTAAGGGTTCGTTTATTCTCGTCATCGTTGTCCGGATCGGCTTTCACCTGGTTTATATCATTACCTCCCAACTCAGTGATTACTTGGGCCGATTTGGAGAAACAATTCCACAAATACTTCTTCTCTGGGGTCCATGAGAAGAAGATCACCGATTTGGTCAAATTAAGGCAACACAATGATGAATCGGTTGAGAGTTTTGTGCAGAGGATACGAGAAGTCAAGAACAAATGCTATAGCCTGGTTCTGGATGATCGGCAGCTAGCCGATTTGGCTTTCCAGGGTTTGTTGCCGCACATAAGGGACAAATATGCATCTCAGGAGTTTGAAAGCTTAAGTCACCTGGTGCAGAGAATCTCTGATCAAGACATCAAGCCGTTTGAACCCAAGAGAGCATGGAATAAAAAGGTATCATTTTTGGATGAAGCGGCAAGCTCAGACTCTGATGAAGAACCAGTCATCGGCTTGGCAGAATGGGTGAAAAATAAGAAGCCGATGTCTTGTCCTTTTGGACATAAAGAACCAGAGAAGTTCGCGTTTGATACCACTAAGGCCGATAGGATATTTGACTTTCTACTTCAGGAAGGTCAGATCAAGCTGTCACCTAATCACGTGATCCCATCGGCTGAAGAATTAAAAAGGATGAAATATTGCAAATGGCACAATACAACTTCTCACGGCACTAATGAGTGCAAGGTTTTCAGACAGCAGCTGCAATCGGCTATAGAGTCTGGAAGGATCAAATTTGACAGTTCCAAGACCCAGAAGCCGATGAAGATTGATCAACATCCTTTCCCAACGAACATGTTGGATGCTAAGGGAAAGGCCAAGGTCTTGACGTCGGAAACAGCTGAAAGAAGTGCATCGGTGGATCCTAAGCATCAGATCACTACTGCCGATGCCAAGGGAAAAGGCTTGATCCAGGAGGGAGCTAACTCAGGAAGGCCTTCCCGATCTGGTATTGTGATAACTCACAGGGGGCCTCGGGAGACTTGGCAGCAACGTGAAGATCGGTACCGGCGCCAACAAGAGGATTATCGTCAGGAAGAGGAAAGACGCCGACAAGAGTGGAATCGGCATAGGGATCACTGGAATTGCCCGTTCTTCATTCATTGTTGGGAGGAAAATATCAAGCTTCCCACTGTCAGAGATTGCCCTGAGTGCAACGGTTATGATCGGTATGATAGATCCGATCGGCGCTACCACGACGACAATCGGCGATCTAATGGGCCGATTAGAGGAAGAGCGTCCGTTCACGATCGGCTGGGGGGCAGGCTCAGCGTGCATGATAGGCTTGGCGATTGTGTTCAATATTTTCCCAGGAACCAGGAAGAACTCGAAGAGATGACTAATGCACGGGTTCCCGATGAGTTCATCTTCTGCCGAGATGCCAATACTTACCGAATGGAGTCAGGAGAAAATCGTCGCCAATCGGTAAGGCAGCAGCAACTTCCTCCCTGGTGTCCAGAGGGGTTGACCAGGACTCAGAAGAGAAGACTGCAGCACAAAAGGCGAGAAGAGTTGAGCAAGGGGGAGAACTCTGGGCAGTCTGGGGATCAGCAACAATCAGATCCTAAGGGGAAAGGCCCATCGGCAGATGTCAACATGGTATTTATGTTGCCGATGGAGTTCCTTGCACCATCCAGTGATGATGAGGTGGAGTTTTCTGACCAAATAGCTCAGTTGGCTCTGGATCCGATGATGGCTATCTTCGAGAAGCCCGCTGATGATGAAAGGCAGCACCTCAAGGCCCTGTTTGTTAAAGGAAAAGTGGATGGTCAGCCGATGACCAAGATCCTGATTGATGGTGGAGCCGCTATTAATATCATGCCCTATGCAGTGTATCGGAAGCTTGGGAAAGGGGATCAGGATTTAACCCAGACCGATATGATGCTTAAGGATTTCGAAGGAAATGTGTCTCCGGTTAAGGGGGCAATATGCGTAGAGTTGACCATCGGCAGTAAAACCTTGCCGACAACCTTCTTCGTGATCAGTGGAAAGGGTGCTTACAACTTACTGTTGGGAAGAGATTGGATTCATGCTAATTGTTGCATCCCGTCTACAATGCACCAATGCTTGGTCCAGTGGGTAGGTGACAAGATCGAAATTGTCCCAGGAGATTCTTCTTATGTCATCGCATCGGCAGAGGCGGACACCTACGAAAGGACTAGGTGTATTTCAGGAGAAATTTGGGAAAAGGATTTCCTCAAGGTTGCCGATTACGAGATTCCACCGATCCAAGCAGTCGGTTCTGATGAAGGTTTTTAATGGATAGGTTCGCCGATGATGGAAAGTTAGGCCAGGGATTCACATCGGCCGATGATTTAGTAGAAGTAGATATAGGTAATGGTGATAAACCTAGACCTACTTTCATTAGTGCTAAGTTAGATCCTGAGTGTAAGCAACAGTTGACCGATTTGTTAAAGGAATATAAAGATTGCTTTGCTTAGGATTATACTGAGATGCCTGGTTTGGACCGATCAATTGTTGAACATCGGTTACCTATCAAGTCTGGATTTCAGCCACATCAGCAGCCGGCTCTAATCCTAATATTCTCCCTGATATTAAGGCCAAAATAACCAAACTTATTGAAGCTAAGTTTATTCGGCAGTGTCGGTATGTTGAATGGATTTCCAATGTTGTTCCGGTCTACAAGAAGAACGGGAAGCTTCGGGTCTGCATTGATTTCAGGAATCTCAACAAAGCTACACCGATGGATGGATACCCAATGCCAGTTGCCGATCTGCTAGTTGATGCTGCGGCTGGGCATCGGATTATTAGCTTTATGGATGGCAATGCATGATACAATCAAATATTCATGGCCGAAGAGGATATTCCAAAGACCGCGTTCAGGTGCCCTGGTCATGTTGGATTGTTTGAATGGATAGTCATGACCTTTGGCTTAAAGAATGCTGGTGCTACTTATCAAAGGGCCATGAATTTTATATTTCATGAGTTCATCGGCAAGCTGGTGGAGATTTATATTGATGATGTGGTGGTGAAATCTGGAGACTTCACAAAGCATCTTGCCGATTTACGAAAGGTGTCGGAGTACACGAGGAAGCATGGTTTGAAAATGAATCCCAATAAGTGTGCATTTGGTGTATCGGCAGGGCAATTTCTTGGTTTCTTGGTGCACCAAAGGGGGATTGAGATCAGTCGAAGATCTATTGATGCTATCAATAAGAGAGTGGCCCCTACCAACAAGACCGAACTCTAGTCCTTGATCGGCAAGGTAAATTTTATCAGAAGGTTTATATCCAATTTGTCTGGTAAGATTCGTGCTTTCAGTCCTCTTCTTAAGTTAAAGGCCGATCAAGAGTTTGTTTGGGGGAAGGAACAACAGTTAGCTCTGGATGAAATCAAGAATTATTTAGTGAATCCTCCAGTTCTAATTCCACCTCAGCAAGGGAAGCCCTTCAGATTGTATTTGTCTATCGATGGGATGGTCATCGGTTCGGCTTTAATTCAAGAATTTGAAGGGAAGGAACGTGTAATTTATTACTTAAGCAGGAGGTTGATTGATGCTGAGACCAGGTATTCGGCTATTGAGAAACTATGCTTGTGCTTATATTTCTCTTGTACCAAGTTAAGGCACTACTTGTTATCGGCCGAATGCACTGTTATTTGCAAGGATGACGTAGTCCGATACATGCTGTCCATGCCGATTATGAGTGGCAGGATCGGTAAATGGATTCTGGCACTGTCGGAGTTTGATCTGCGTTATGAATCGGCTATGGCAGTTAAAGGGCAGATTATGGCCGATTTTGTAACTCAACATTGCGGCACAGTGGAAGCCTTGGAAATTGTACCTTGGACGCTTTTCTTTGATGGATTTACGTGTGACTGAGGGGCAGGAATCGGTATAGTATTAATTTCCCCTCGAGGAAGGAAGTATGAGTTTTCCTTGCCGATTGTTGCCACGTCGACGAATAATCAGGCTGAGTATCAAGCTTTAATAAAGGGATTGGAATTGTTAAGGGAAGTTCATGCTGACGCTGTCGAAGTCTTCGGAGATTCTATGCTGGTCATAAACCAATTGGCTGGAAGCTATGAATGCCGAAGTGAAGTTCTCATAACTTATTACGAGCGGAGTATGCGACTGTTGAAGGAATTCAAGGATTTCCGATTAGAGTATGTTCCTCGATTGCATAATGAAGAGGCCAATCGATTGGCTCAGCATGCCTCGGGATATCAGCCTATGATTAATGCAGTATCGGCAATTGGTGCCGATGATTGGAGAAAAGAAATCGTTGATTATTTGAAAGATCCATCTAAGAAAGTCGAAAGACGTGTTCGGTTTCAAGCCACCAAGTATGTGCTCCTCGAAGTTGAATTGTATTATCGAACTATTGATGGGATTCTTCTCTGATGCTTAGGTGATGATGAAGCTAAGAGTTTGATGGGAGAAATCCATGAAGGGGTATGTGGAGCACATCAGTCGACCTTTAAGATGAAGTGGATGATTAGGAGGAACGGGTATTATTGGCCGACCATACTTGAAGATTGCTTTAAATACTTCAAGGGATGTCAAGGATGTCAGAAATTTGGCAACATTCAAAGGGCACCCGCATCGGCCATGAATCCTATTATCAAACCTTGGCCGTTCTGGGGGTGGGCTATTGACTTAATCGGTCAGATTTATCCGCCATCTAGCAAAGGGCATAAGTTTATCTTGGTTGCCACCGATTATTTCACCAAATGGGTTGAGGCTATTCCTTTGAAGAAAGTGACCTCGGCCAATATGATTGATTTTGTGAAGGAGCACATTATTTACCGGTTTGGGATTCCTCAAACGATTACTACCGATCAGGGTACTATGTTCACATCGGGGGAGTTTGATGAATTCGCAATCGGTATGGGAATTAAGGTGTTAAACTCTTCTCCTTATTATGCTCAAGCTAATGGGCAGGCCGAGGCATCTAACAAAGGAATTATCAAGCTTATCAAATGAAAAATTGAAGAAAATCCTAAGCGGTGGCACACATTGTTAAATGAAGCTTTATGGTCCTATCGAATGGCTTGTCATGGATCAACCAAGGTTTCACCGTATCAGTTGGTGTATGGGTATGATGCAGTGTTACCTTGGGAAATTAAGACTGGATCTAGGCGACTATCTTTTCAAGATCAGTTGGCTGCCGATGATTATGCCACTTTGATGACCGATGAGTTAGATGATCTAGCAGGACATCGGTTAAAGGCTTTAATGAGTATAGAAGAAAATAAGAAGAGAGTTGCTAGATGGTACGACAAGAAAGTGAAGGCTAAGGAGTTTGCCGATGGAGACTTGGTATGGAAATTGATCTTGCCGATCGGGGCTAAAAGTTCAACATTTGGGAAGTGGTCTCCCAATTGGGAAGGTCCCTATCGGATAAGTCGATCGGCTCCTGGTAATGACTATATTCTAGAAACTCTTGAAGGAGTTGAATTTCCCAGAGCATTAAATGGCAAATATCTGAAGAAGTACTACCCAAGTATATGGGTCGATGCATAAAAGTTTAAATGCCGATAACACTCCTATCGGCTGGATTGAAATGTGTCTGAGGCCGGACTTAATGTTTCAAAAGGTGCCGATAACAGTCCTATTGGCTAGACTAAACAACAAGAGAGCTGGAAAGTGCAGAGGGGCAAGGATGTGTTGCCGATGAAGGGTTCATGTGTTCAACAGCGCCTGGATCGCCGATATGGTGCGCAGACGAATCTGGTTGGCTTCCTCTATCTCCTTCGCGTCGTCATCGGCAGAGCCTTCCACCGGCTTCAGCTTCTTCTTCAACTGCAGCGCCTTGTGGCCATGGGTGTTTCGTTCTTGCTCAAGAAGCTTAATTGTCTCTGGCAGTTGGCTTTCTTCTTGTCGGGCTTGGGACAGAGCATCCTCTACTTGCTTGAGTTCTGCCAACAGGGCTTCTCTTCTCGCCGATAGGTCGGAAATCTTCTGCTTCAATACATCTCCTGAGGACTGTAAGATGCCGATGTTCTTGTGCTTCTCATCGGCAAGGAGTTTCACCTTCATCATCTCCTCGGAGAGTTGGGCATGAGCCGCTCTGTCGGCAAGGCGCTGGGCAGCTTTCTGGTACTGCAGCTGACGGCTCTCCAAATGTGCAGCCTGGAAGAGGATTTCTTCAGCATCGGCAGGAATTTGGCCTCTCAGGGTCTTGAATAAAGCCTTGGCCAGATCAGAATCATCGACTAGTTGGGCTGTGTCTTGGTGGAGGAGAGCCGATAATTCTTCCAGCTTTGCCCTGACTTCTGCCGATGTGATCACGGTTGCCCGAGAAGAGCTTGCTTCTTCACCCTCATCTTCGGAGATGTCAATGGCGAAAGAGAACAAGCTGTCAGGAGAGTCCTGCTCCTAAAAAAGAAGTAAAACGAGTTATTCTATAGTCAGGTATTGATAAGTGATGCAAACAGGGGATGGATAACTTACCTGTTTCAGGGCGATCTCCCGCCTCTGACTCGAAGATGCCGATGGAGCCACGGGTTGATCGGCCAGAGTTGCCGATGGAACTATGTCAGCTGAAAAATTAATAGAAAGGGTTATAAGGCCAGAAAAATAAGTTCATCGGCAGTAATATTATAAAAGTGTGTTACCTTGAGGAAGAGCAGTGCTTGTCTGGATGGAAGAGACCACCGACGCTATAATGGAACCTGCTGGATCGGTAGTTTGTTCATGCACATCAGCCGATGTGTCTTCTGGTTGAGGTACTTCTGATTGAGGCTCTTCTGGTTGGGGTTCTTCCACTTGTGGTGCTTCTTGCATTGGAGGGGGACATGGCACTTGTTGCATCTGGGCTTCTAGAGAAGAAGGAGAAGATTCCACCGGGATTGGAGATACCGGGGGAGGAGGAGGCGTTGCTACTCTTTGGCACTTTGCTTGTGCCCTGGTGTTCTTGGCACCTTTTCTCTTCTGCTGGCTGGACTGGGGGGCATCGGCGACTTTGCTTCTGGTCTTTGCTCATGCGCCGGTTTGATGATATGGAAAAGATTTATGAGTACAAGTGTGGCAGATGTAAAATAAGAATCGGTATGAATGAAAAGATTTAACAATTACCTTGAATGCCTGTGCCAAGGTGGAAGCGGCTACCGATGGAGATATCTGAGTCCTCCTAGTGGTGACTTTCTTGAGGCGTACACCTCGATGCATGATGGCGGCCAGGGTGGGAGCGTTGTTGCCGATTGAGGAGATTAGGCCTGATGGAAACAGGTCAATCGGCTTGCCACTCCTGCTGATCGATGGAGGGGTGTTGTCAACCTGCAAGATGATACAAAGGTAAATCGCCGATGAAAGTAAAAATGAGAAAATTGAAACATCGGTTCGAAGATACTTACAGTGTCATCGGGAACTTTGTACTCGGGGTCGATCATGCCGCGATACGTAAGAGCCGATCTGCAGAACAGGTGCTCCTTCCATTCTGCCCACCATTGCTTGTACGCCTAAGTGATGAAGGCGGCTGGAACCCACTCTAACAAGTCTACATCTGTATCGACACTTGATGGCGGTTGGGCTACTCGAATCCATTCAAGGAGGCTAGTGATGGTTTCCCTGGGTTTTATCACATCGGCATAACAGAGTGCAATCGGCAGCTGGCCGAAAGCTAATTGACGAGCTAATGCTGATGGGTTGTAAAACTCATAGGTCTGGATGGAGGTTTTCCCACTGCCAAACAAATTCACTGGTATAGCTCTGGGAGTGACCAGTGCCATCTTCACTTCATGATCCGTGTCGAGAGCATCATTGAACGGGTTGAAAACCAGAGGAAACATGGTGTCTGGATCGTCATAAGCCAACCATGCTCGCTCCTCTCTGGTCAAGCCTTCGTACAAGGTCTGGAAGAATCGGCTGACCTGATCTGCATTACCCCCTGTACCAGGTAGAACTATGACAGCTTCACCAAAGTTTAGGGGAGGGCATGTTGCCGATTCTTCTTCTTCCAGTTCATGGTCCTCGGCTATGTCCCTTGGAAAACGCTGTGCAAAAAGGTCAAACTCAAGACGCTTGTGCATGTGGAGACTGAGCCACATGTTGATGAACCACCAGGGACCTCCCAAGTTGCCGATAGACTGGCCGAGTAGGAGTTTCCTAGTCACTTGGTGAAGGAGGTGGTAGGTTGCACCGAGCAGGTATCGGCCGAGGGGAAATCGGCCACCATTAGCTAAGTTTTCTGCTGCTGCTAGATAGACGGAGGTTGGTCCTCCCGATCGGCCGCAAAACACGAATTTGTCCAGCTACATGTTCAGAAAACTGGTCTGCTCCTTTATGTTGACAGGGCCAGTTCCTTTATATTTCTGAATATACCCTGACCAACCGCCGATGGAACAAGTTTCTACCTTGGCACTGGGCTTGGTGTCGAAAAAATGGGTGCTATCGGCAGAAGACACATCTAAGCCAGTAAGCATAGCTACATCGGCAAGAGTAGGGGAAGCAGGGCCGTGGCCAAAGACAAAGGCGTTGAGCGTGTTTGACCAGAAGTATGATGCAGCTATCAGCAATGATTCATTTCTATGCATATCGGCAATAGACAGCCTGATGCATTGGTCTAGTTTTCTCTCGCCCCACTGGACTTCATTTGAGTGGCTGACCCTCAAGAACCAATCCGTCCATCCCACGGTAGGACTGGGCCAAGAACGGAAAGTATCCTTCCATAGATCCAAAGAGAAGTTTTTAGCTCTAAAAGGGATCCTGTTGGTTTCTGCGTTAATGAGGTCGGTTGGATCTGGATTCCCTAACGGACCAAGGCATTGGAGGTGTGGTTGATCGGTGGGGATGACAATTTTGTTGGACAGATTCTAATGGTTTTGGGTATATAAGGAAAGACAAGAACAAAAAGAAAAAAGGAAAATGTTCAGTAAAATGAATTGTGGATGAACAGGGATGCAAGAAAAGGCACAAAAGGTGGAATGAAGAACTGACCTCAGGAACAGTGAAGTTGATGGCCATTGCGTCACGAAAAGAATGATCGAGGGCTTCGGAGTTGGTGAAGAAGGGGCTTCGCTGAAGATCTTGGAGCTCTTGAACAGCGCCGCCGCCGGGAGAGTGGAGTTGGAGCCGTGGGATGATGTGATGGGGAAGGAGTACCCGAGAAGGAACTATTTATAGGACAAAATGGGCAAGGGCAAATCTGACTTATCTCTTCGCCGTATCCGTGAAATCCGAGGGTACTCAGGTAGATATGGTAACTGTTCGCACGGTAATCAAGGGATTGCGCAGGCGATTTGACAGGAAGCGGTCATTATCCATAGATATTTCACTGTGCGAGATCTCCTGGTCGGTCCATCGGCAGCGCCTTGTAACGGTCGTATTGCCGATGGGCAAGTAACGTGGAGATAGCCGTTTGGGAGGATAAGATATGGACGTCCATCGGCAAGTCCTTGTAACGGTAATATTACCGATGTGCGACTAAAGTGGAAATGTCCGTTTGGGGAAGTTGAGGATTTCAAGGAATCTGCAGAGGAATAGGATCAGAGTTGTTCAGATTAAGGCTGTCGGTTACCAAATTGGGAGCATTAATTGCGGGAAGGCATCATTACAGCAGAGAATTTTGGAGCATTAATGATTTCATACTCCGAAATTGGGGGGCATGTGTTGACATCGTTTTTGGGCACGTGTCCATGATTGGTAAAGTGTAGGTCGGCAAAATAAGGCGGCAGTGCTTGATCTACAGGGTGAGTTGCCGATGAAGACGGTTGCCGATGGAAGGATGGTTGAACGTGACCAAGTCCATAGGTGATGATGTGTTTGCGCCGATGGCTGTGACAAGGGAGTCTGCCGATGATACAGAGGGAGAACCTGGAAGTTGCCGATCGGCTTGTGGGGGTGTTCTAGTTTGTCACGTAAGGATGGTTTTACGTTTTCCTTAGTTATTTAGATCGTTTTGTACATTTAGATCGTTTTGTACACGGATTCTGTTTAAATTTGGAATTCGAATTCTAGTCGTGTTTGGTTGTAGCTCTTTGAGCAGGGTATAAATGTAGACCCTAGGGCCTTGTAATGAAGACATCTATCAATCAATCAAACACAAGTTTTTACTCATATTCCAGCATCTACTTTTTTCGACGACTCCGTCATACTTTTTCCTTTTCATCACGAGTTCTTAGGAATCCGTCGACTTAAGCTCGACGTGTTCTCAAGTTCCGCGTGAATACCTCTTGGCCGTGACATCCGGGCGCATCGCTGTTGTCGGGACCAAAGTATTCGAGTTACCACCTTTGCCGATAGTAAGGTCAAATCGGCTGGCACGCCTTAACGTTTAAATTAGATATTAGCCCTTTGTGTTTGCAGATCAGCTTTTGCACCAACAGAACCAATTCTTTGTTTTTGGAGCATTTATCTTAGAATAATAACTATGAGCATGAACATGAATGGGAGTTAGCACAACTACTTCAAGGAGGGTGTTATTAGGACAAGCATCTAGACAGGGCTGAGAGAAGAAAACTGCTTGGTGAAGGCTGCTTGTAGAATGCCCCCTCGGTGAAGGTCCCAAGCAAAGGTCCTCGGATGTGGGTTTCGCGCGGAAGTCCCCTGACAAAGGTTCTTCCATGCAAACGTCCTGGGTGAAGGCTAGCTAGAGAAGGTCCCCACCGACGAAGGATGTCTGGAGAGGGTTCCCCAATGAAGGCCGGCTATATGTCTCCCGACGAAGGCTCCCGAATGATGGTTGGGGACAAAGGTTCACGGAGGAATGTGCAACCTCGGGTGTTTTAGCCCTAGTTTTGTATGTGATCCGAGATCAAATTCGATGTCAACACATAACTAGTCACCTAAAACATCACAACTAGGACCAACTAGACCACTATTGGCCTTATGTTAGAGATTCATAGACATTGGGCCTCAAATAATTAATATATCCTTCCGGACAAAGTTGACCTCCACATTTCGGACAAAATCACAGCTTAGAGTACTTGGCACAACATAAAGTATCCATTGATCTTGCAATTTGCAGGGCAATTTCAACAGTTTTGGCCTGAGGTCAAGCAACGCGTCGACAGCCCAGCAGTATATGCGTAGCTTGTTTTAGGATAAGCCACAAAACCAGGAGGGAACTAATAATCTGTACAAGCTATATAGGCTTCAATTAATTAAATTGCAGGACATGTACTAAACTAGTACTAAAACACCCATGTGATGCGTATAAAATATATTTTGTAATATATATAAGGCGCCATGTGCAAAGAAAGACTGCGGATATGCAGATCTTCGGGGTTGGTCGGCCGCAGGATTTGCCACATAGCACTCAAAGGAGCCAGCTTCAGATTTTTGCTGCAACTTGCCCAGTTGCCTATGCCTGACTCAATGATCTTGTCCTGTTTGGAGGCTGCTTCGCTGTATCATTGGCTCAACCACCATACAAGAGAGAGAAAATCAGAACTCCCATTAAGTACTAAACTATCGTTAAAACTTTAAAAAAATATTTGAAATAGTATTTTCTTACTTTCTACAGCCTGTCCATATGAGAATTTGAAATAAAAAAATTCCTCTCTTATTTGGGAGGTGCCCAAAGGCCTCCCTTAATTTTTTTCCTCTCTCAGGTAGCAATAACTGATCCGATGAAGAAGAAGGTGGGCTGTAGCCATATAGATGGAGCATTAGCCCTACAAATTTATCAGTAGAGGGGGCTGGTATTACTGATTCATTTACAGGGGTGGCTGGTCTAGTGTGTCCCAAGCACACTCAGCACGGCTGGTGAGTGAGCTGTCCCTACTGAAAAAACGCGTAGCACATTTGTAATAGGTGGATGTTTGTTTTGTTATCCTCCACAAGGAACCATCAGCACGCGTTGTGGAGAGCAGAGACACATTAACTAGCTATAATGTTGTACACAACACATCCTTTGTCTTTTTTTGAGAAAGTCAACACATCCTTTGTCGACGAGAGTTCTTCTGAAAGCACTGCAATTTTTGTTTCTTCTTTAGTTAAACCATTTCCAACCTTAATTTAACCATACTTTATTGATGAGAGTATGAAGTATGAACATCTATGACACCAACGTATAATAAATGAAGTATGTTTTATTATGAACCTAATTATAACTATCAAGAAGTTGGTGTTTTGATGAAATCTAAAATAGTTCGAATTATGGTAAAGATAGAATTGCATTTTTCTTTAAGATGGTGTGATACTAATAAAGAGATGAACAACATATTAAGCTCTTGTCTAAGGGTTAGACAGAAAAGAGACTATTAGTACCTGTTGCCCAGGATCGAAATATACACAAGCATTAATAGCAACAGGAGATATACAAAGTTTAAAATATACCATTCATTAGAAAAGAAAGCATTAACTTAGTTTAAAATAAACTATTTTGTGAGGCTCTTGTGGCACACCTCGAGCATATTTCTTATTCGGTGACTCAAGAGTACATGACTATGTGATCACTTAGCTTTCTTTTCGGTGGAGCATTTTCTCTCTTTTAGGAAAGTACGGTGATATTAAAATTTCGCAGGATGAGTACATGGCTATGTGTCAAAGACACATTTGGTTTGGACATGGCTAGAAATAAACGTTATGTCCATTTTTGTGATACGAATAATGTAAACCATGTTACTTAGAAATGGATTTTGAAACATATATATACATAGATACATATCTACCATATAATGTTATATTAATGTGAATGTAAATTTGATACAACTCAACTTGTCTCATCAGTTTCCTATCATCATAAACTATAGTCCAGCTAATCTAACTGATTTATAGCAAAGGCGTCGAGATACAGGAAAAGGCCTAGTTAAAAAAGTTACTAAAATAATTTAAACCGCTTGCTTTCCCTGATGTCCCCGTCCCTTTATACCACGTCCATCTGTCTCACTCACCCAGGGCAAAGTCGCAAACTCCACCGCCACCACCCACCTTCTTCCTCCGATTCCTTGCCAAGAAACACAAGGGAAACCCAGCCGGAGAAAAGAAACAGATGGAGGACTACCATTTCCACTGCTTCCAAGCTTCTTGGGTGACCGATCCTTTCTTGACGGCGGGGCACTCAGTCCACGGCGCCTCCCACATGCTGAGCGCGCCGTCGTCACAGTGGCCACGCCACGCGCCCCACGACAACGATGCCACCGCCGGCGAGCGCGGCCACCACTTCCTCGACGCCTGCGGCCGGTGCGGCCGGCTGATTGGCAGGAATAAGGACATCTTCATGTACAGGTGAAACTCCTAGAGTGTGAAGTAATGTTGGCGATCGATAAGGTCGCTGTTCTGGTTTCTGAGTTCTGACTCGATCTTGTGCGCGCGTTTGGACGATATGACGCAGGGGCGACACCCCGTTCTGCAGCGAGGAGTGCCGGCAGCAGGAGATGGACGCCGACGAGGCCATGGAGAGGAGGAGGTCGTCCAAGCAGCAGCCTGCCGCCGCCGCCGCCGCCGCCGCCGCCAAGAGGGGGTGGGAGCAGCACCGTCAGAGCAGCGACACGCAGACGATCCAGGTGTGGGCGCTGTCGATCGTGTCTTGAGCGCTGTTACGACACAGGAACACGCACGACAACAAGCACGTAGAGACTAGAGATGGGTGTGGCCGGGTTTTTTCTTTGGAATTTTCCGCATTACTGCAGGTGTTTATTCCGTTTCTCGGCGCAACCAGTGCAAAGCGCGTGGAACTGGTTATGTGTGTATGTGTCTGCTGCATTCCGATGTACACTTGTATAGCCGCTTCATCTACTGCAATCCAACATTTCTTATTTCTGTTTTTTTTTGTTTGCCCGTGTAATAAAAATTACAGCGAATCTCTTGCCTTCCTTTTAGAATAATTACGTTTACGATAAGTATTAGCAAATACAAATTCTCATCTACTAGTTTCCACCTGGACCGATTTGCAACAGGCATCACACAAGGGATATATGTGCTCGGTAATGCAGCAATGGCGCCTTCCGGCCGGTTGCTTGAATCAACCAAAACTCTAGGATCTCTAGCTATATAGTACGCTAGACATCGTGTATTATATATCTATATATTAATTGTCATATTTTCTAAGTAGACAATCGTATCAACAACGCTACTACTACATACAAAACAACAATTATCTAGTCATGATACGCTACACATGGTATCTTTGTACCTGGTATATACTCTAAGTAGACAATCATTTCTGCAATTTATAAAATTGTAGACATAATCGTATCTCGATCACCAGTGCAAAATACGTCATTTATTTATTTACAGAGAGGTGGCAGGCCCATTCCGTCTCGACCAAATGGTCCTTGTAGGGTGCCCATGTAAGGCGATATTGTTTGAGGTGTTAAAGTTTAATAGGTAGTTGTTTTAGCAATTAGTGTCCAATTATGGACTAGTTAGGCACAAAAGATTTGTCACGCAATTTACTCTCTAGCTATGTTTTAGTTTCGTAAATAGTCTATATTTAATACTTTATGTATGGGTCCAAACATTCGATGTGACAGGAGTTAAAGTTTATCGATGCAAACCAAACAAGGCCTAAAATGGTTGAGATTGAGTATCACAAGTCTTTTCCATGAATAGGCCCATGTGCGTTTTCAAAGATTTAAACCCATAATTAAGGGTCTGTTTAGATCCAATCCTCTAAACTTTATAGCTCTAAAAACTTATACCACTTTAGCTTAGTTTTGAGGTGAGCCAGCCCTTGACTCTGAAGTTGAGATGTCTAAAGTCTAAAGAAGAGGATCCAAATAACACGCCTTCAATACTCTTGTGACTCTGCCCGTGTACCACACTAAACGGCACGAGTACCTATATAACAGATTTTGTACTTTTCTATTACTTTATATAAAACCATTATTAAATATTCGGGTACCCAAATGAAATCAATTTTAAGTGCAAAGTTTTAGACCTAATTATTTAATTAGAGCGCAAGTCTAAATCCGTGATCATTAAAAGAACTACAAATTTAAGTTCAAAAGTATGATAATTTAAAACTATATTTAGGTCTCTAAAATTACTCAATTTTTTTTTAAAAAAACGATATCAACCACAGAGATGTATATATATCGTGTTGTGAAGGACAACATCAATATAAACCATATCAACACTTGATATCGTTTGAAAAAAATTGAATTTTAAAAACCTAAGAAATTAAACAATTGCTAAAATGTAAACCCCGCGCTTCCCCTGCTGTCCTCGTTCCTTTTATAAACCACGTCCATCTATCTCACCCACGCCGCAAAGTTTCCTCCTCCCATTGCTCCATCGCCAACAAACAAAAGAGAGAGAACCCATGGAGGACTACCATTTCCGCTGCTTCCACGCTTCTTGGGAGACTGAGCCCTTCCTGAAGGCAGGGCTCCCAGGCCACGACTCCTGTAACACCCTCACTCTGAGCGCACCCCAGGGCAGCAATGGCAGCACCACCGACGATGAGCGCGACCACCACTTCCTCGACGGCTGCTTCCGGTGCGGCCGGCTGCTTGGCCGCAATATGGACATCTTCATGTACAGGTAAAGACCGTACCCTGCACGCCAGGAAGCTACTAGCTAGTGTACATCGACGTCAATAAATGTTGGCAAAGTAGAAGTAGCCGCCGTTCTGGTTTCTGACTCCGGTGCGCGCGTTTGGTGGACGCGCGCAGGGGCGACACGCCGTTCTGCAGCGAGGAGTGCCGGCAGCAGGAGATGGACGCCGACGAGACCAAGGAGAGGTCGTCCAAGCAGCAGCCTGCTGCCGCCACCAAGAGGTGGCGGAAGCAGCAGCGGCAGATGCACGTTTGGCTCCCGCCACACCTGCACGTCGCCATAGGTGCGGCCGCAGCAGGTGTGGCCACGCCGCGACTGCCGCGGCGGACGAATCGTCTGCCACACATTTGGGAAGCCGTGGCATCGAAAATGAACCGGAGCGTGCGGCGGCGGCTGCCAAACCTTTGGGCGTGGGTGTTTGGCAGATGCGCCATGTCACAGTTGCGGAGCGGCGAGCTGCGCCGCTGCGGACGCGAGCCAAACATGCCTTATGTGATGTGAATAGTAGCTATATAGCAGATTTTGTACTTTTGTATTATACCTTCTATGAAACCTTTATTGAAATTTAGGTACCCAAACGAAATCAATTTTAACTACAAAGGTTTAGACCTAGTTATTTTTTTCTCGAATGTGCAAAAAGTTTGTGCATCTTTATATTAAGATCGAGAAATAGCGTAAGTTATAACGACGCTCCACGAAATGGCACACTAAGGTGGAAAGATTTATATGGCATGGGCTATTACTCGCTAATCAAACTATCTAGCCATTGCCGGCGATCAGCGGTGCCTCGAGCTCTCTTCCTATGAGTCCATGAAGTGTTGTCGCATCGTCTCAGCATGCAAGGGGTTGAGCTGGTCCACAAAGATGTTGTCATAGGCATTTGTGGCTTCCGTGGAAGGTCTCATATGTCTGTTGACATCTGCTTCATCATTGAGGGTTTTACGTGTATGCTATTATAAAAGTTGGCAATTACCTATAAGCCATTAAAAAAAGTTGAGTTCTCATAGATGCCATTGCTCTAAACTCCTTTGCTCTCTATGCCAATTCCGTCAGATTTGACTCTAAAGGTGTTAAACTAGACGTATGAAAACTTAAAAATACTCTCATATTTAAATATGCAATTACTTTGTTTTGAGCATTTTAACGATCCGAAATGAAAAAACTCAAAACTATAAAGTTGTAGATCTCGATAATATCTATATTTTTTGTATAATTTTTTTATTAAATTCTGTATAAAAAAGATATAATTCGATATGATTAATATGTCTTAGAAAAATCATACATTTTATACGGAATCAAATAAAAATATTTTTGTATAAATATTGTAGATCTCACTGAGATCTACAACTTTGTAGTTTTGAGTTTTTTCATTTGAGATTTTTAAAATGCTCAAAACAATTTAATTGCATATTTAAACATGACGGTATTTTTGACTTTTCATACCTGCAATTTAACACCGTTAGAGTCAAATTTGACAGAAGTGGAGCAAAAGAGTTACAGCTGTGGCAACTATAAGAACTCAATTTTTTTAATGGCTTATAGGTAATTGCTAACTTTTATAATGGCACACATGTAAAAGCCCTTGAATCATTAGCACCTCTCCCCGCTTAGTAGCTAGGACGTGTGAGAGTGGCTATGCGGCGAACCTCTGTTGCGGGTCAGCAACTTTAGTTGTGCCTCCACAGTTGGCTGAGGCAGCAATGGTGAGGGATGGTTCGCTGAGTTGTAGCTCCACACCAAGTGCAGGAGGATCTATTTGTCAAAAGAAAAGACAGAATTTCACCATGAAAAATGAGAGAAGACTCTAGAGGGCACTAGAAGGCAAACCACCAAAGTTGGGCTCGTTTGGCCACGAAAGTGGGCTAACTGGTCTGGGCCTAGGGCCAAGTGGCCTAGCCAGAGCCCCTCGCCTCCGGCTTCTAGGAGCTTCCTCCACCGCCTCCTAGGATGCATCTCCACCATCTCTTAAGTCGGTTTGATCCAAGAGCTCACATTTATCCCACCGGGCTATATAATTAGACCCCTGGCCCCCTCCTTGGAGCTATCCTGAAACCCTAATTTATATTATTCTATTAGGATCAAGAGAGCGATCCCATGAATAGATCTACCTCCTAGATCTAGCCATCAAGAGAAGATTAGATCTCCATAGGATCTAGTCTTATGAATAGAAATATAAATAGAAATAGAAATAGAAATAGAAATAGAGAGATAGAGAGTGAGGGAAGAGTTTGGAGGACGTGTCGGCATGTCGGTACTCCCTCTTTGGCTTGTACTTCAGCGGATCCAAGTTCTACTTGAGTTTGTCTTTGAGATTTCTCTAGTAATCAACTTTAGATTTAAGTTTACTTTGTCTATATTGTTTAATTATTTGCGACTCTTTTTGAGTGCTTTACTCCTGCAATTAGAGGGAGTAGAGTATTAGTCTTAAATGTAGGTATGGTGCTTGGTCTTAGGTTAATCATAAAAGTCCCTTATTTTCCGAATTTGGTAGTTCACGGATGTGACATACCCATTGATTTCTCTGTAGTCCATATCCCATTAATAGGATAGATAGGTTTTATGGTGCTTGTAGATAAGAAATTTCATATATTATTTATAAGACATCCGTCGATGTTGGACAATATAGAACATAATTTATCCAAGTTAGCAGTGAAGGACCAATAGTTATCCTTTCTACGCCTCTGTTTGTCCTAACATTGACGCTACTCTTAGTTATCATCCACCTCTACCTAGTTATCACTCCTTTTGTTGAGTTAGATCATAGTTAGTTTCACTCGTTTTTCCGTGAATATTATATTTAAAACCTTTGGATGAAAGCTACAATAGTATCTGTACACTTGTGAATCTTTCTTTGTGATTATTCTATGTGCATTAAGAATACCAACACTACTGAAGTGGTCCTCGCTAGACCTAATAATTGTTTAATACAGGTTTGATATAGAGTGTGTGTCTACATCCGTGATCATAAGAGAAACTAAAAAATTGAGTTCAAAAGTATGGTAATTTAAAATATATATTTAGACCTCCAAAAGAACTCAATTTTTTCAAAAGAAAATTATCAACTACAAAGATGCAAGTATATCGTGTTGAGAACAATAACATTAAAATAGACCATATCAACATTTAATATTGTTTGGGGAAAATAAAAAAATGAATTTATATACAAAATTGACCATGTCAATATATGGACTGTTTAATAGTAACAGATAAAATGAAACTGAGAATCGAATCATTTAAAATGAATATTTGGGATCTTGATAAAAGAGTTATCAACCACAAAATTGCTGATCGTGTCCAGCTGTATACTTTTAAGTTAATAAATAAAGTTTGGTTTCATCTAACTTATATTATAGAAAGTTATGATTTATTTACAAAGATATGGCAGGTTGGCTGTGTTATTATTCTTCTAAATTTTTTTATGTATAGCTCGTGCGGCAGCGGCATATACTAACATAGGCTGCAATTTCTTGCTGATCGATGGAGAGCCCTGAGTCCCCGACGCTCGCCGACCATGCACGGGGTGCAGGAGAGGGTCATTCTCGTCTTGTGTTAAAGTGCTTAATTATAAGCCAAGCGATTAGAGTCAAGTTATATAGTAAGTTGTCTCTCTAAGACACCTTCTCTATCCTATTTCTCCTCACAACACTTGCTATTTGGGTCCACCACTACCTATGCATCCGTGTCTAGCTTAGTACTTGTATGAGAGCCAAGCTATTCTCTCTCTCCTATTTTCTCTTCTCCACATCAGCATTAGCTTGTTTATAAGCTCATTATTGCAACTGCTCTTACTCTGTACTCCTATCGAAAATGTCTGCATGCACGGATGCAGTCAGCAATCCTACACCCGTGCCGGTGTGCAGTCGACACACGGATGGAATCGGGCCACCTGCTGGTACATTTGACATGGCCCACTTGGCCAACTTTATTCCATGTTCTAGCTTAAAAACTTGATGAGGTACCAAGGACAGTGCTAATGCTAAAAAGTAAAAACTGCATATAATTTTTATACTTAATACTTTTTATAGACACTATATATAGAAATCATGGTCGTAATTGACACTATATATAAAAACTTGATGAGGTTGGTGGATGGAAGTGAGGTGGCAAGCGCCGGTAGGGGCGGCCACCCCTTGGATCCACCATCTTGCCACCCAACGACCTTGGATGCACCTCTAAGGTGGTTGTGAGGTTGGTGGATGCCCAAATACCGGTTGGAATGGTGGTTTGCATGGCCTTGGAGTTTGACGGTGGGCCCATGGATCCATGACACATCCATCCTCCACCCTTGGATCAAACCGACATGGATGGATAGTGTAGAGGCTGTGGGATGGTGATCCCACGGATGATAGATGTGGCATGGCCACCTAGGGGGGTGGGCGCCGCCTAGGTGGCAGCGGCCACTGGGCCACTTGACCCGGTTGCTCCCTTGTCACGTCCACGTGTCACTATGTCCTCATATTTGACCATTTTTGGTATTTTTCCTGCATACAAATAAACTTCCAATTACATGTGGAACTAGTGAATTATAAACGAGAATTCCATCATTTCATGTTGATATACCTTATAATTGGGTGAATTATTGATGGTGAAATGAGGTGTTGACGACCATCAACAAGTGGCAAGGCTAAGATCTCGAATTGGATGGCTGAAAGAAGGGGACACCAACACAAGGCTTTTTCATAGGCATGCAAGACATAGAAAGAAGAGGAACTTTATTCCCAAGTTGAAGGATGAGGAGAATATCCTCATCAATCATGAAAAAGCTGCTTCCATCTTTGATTTTTACTCAAACTTGATTGGGGCGAATAGTGACTGGAGCAGAACAGTTAATCTAGACAGTCTCGACATACCCAGGTATGATCGGGACGCTCTGGATATCCCTTTCTCTGAAGAGGAGGTTTTGAACACTATTAAAAATCTACCATCAGATGAAGCTCCGCGCCCTCATGGATTTACTATAAAGTTTTATAAAACTTGTTGGGCGGTGATCAAGGGTGATCTCATGGCTGTTTGGGGATAATTTTTCAGAAACCTCTGGATGCTAAATTCAGCATATATCACTTTAATCCCAAAAAAGGCACAGGCTGACCAGGTGAAGGATTTCAGGGCCATTAGTGTAGTTCATAGTTTCGCTAAGTTGGTGACTAAAATGCTTGCAAACAGATTGGCAAGTCATCTTGATCAGATGGTCTCCCCCAGTCAAAGTGTTTTTATTAAAAAATGGTTCATACAAGATAACTGTATGTTGGTCCAGCAGACTGCGAGATTCTTGCACTCCCAAAAGCAGCCCAGAATACTACTTAAACTAGACATTACTAAGGCTTTTGATTCTGTATCTTGGTCATTCCTCTAAGTTCTTGATAGAATGGGTTTTGGCTCAAGATGGCATGACATTTTGTGTGGCCTATCGGTATCCTCTTCCACTCAGGTACTCCTTAATGGTATCCCTAGAAATTTCATCCAACATAGAAGAGGTCTTCATCAAGGGGATCCTCTCTCTCTGATGCTTTTTATTTTGGTTATGGATGTATTAAATTGGATGGTTACAAGGGCTTCTGAGGTAAGGCTGTTGTAGCCCCTATCTAGAAGACCAATTCAGCATAGAATTTCCCTCTACACAGATGATGTGGTCCTTTTTCTCAAACCGGCTGCAGAGGACATCTCTTTGACTCTAAGCATGCTCCAACTATTTGGAGATGCGTCGGGGCTCGGGGCCAACGTTCAGAACAGTAGTGTGATGCCAATTCACTGTTCGGATGATGCTATGGCACAATACTGAGCTTACTGCCTTGTGAAATAAGGAATTTTCCATGCAAGTATTTGAGTTTGCCCTTGTTTCTCAGAAAACTAACGAAGGATCAATTCTAGCTAATGATTGACAGAATCGCGGATAAATTGCCGGGTTGGAAGGCAGAGACTTGATGACACGAGCTGGTAGGATAGTGCAAGTGCAATACGTCTAAACTGCCATGCTGATCTATCTAGCCATGGCTATAGATCTACCTCCCTGGGCAAGGTTGGAAGGCAGACTTGATGATACGAGCTGGTAGGATAGTGCAAGTGCAATATGTCTAGACTGCCATGCTGATCTATCTAGCCATGGCTGTAGATCTACCTCCCTAGGCAATTAAGGCCATTGATAAAATCAGAAGAGGGTTCGTGTGGAGAGGAAGCAAGGAAGCAGAAGGTGGACATTGCCTCATCGTTTGGCCCAAGGTTTATCGAGCAAAGGAGCTAGGTTGGCTCAGAATATCTGATCTCAGAGTTGACAATGAGTTGATAGATTTCATAGAGTTTTCTAAGCTCCCATCTGTAGGTGCTAACGGTGGTATTATTGTTGCTTGGCGTCGTCATCTTGGCATTGTAGGGGCCTGGCATGTGAATGCCAACAGCGTAATGGTTCAGTTCTTCCAGGTTAATGGTGTTTCTTGGTGGTTAACCTATGTATATGGTCCTCAGGGCATGTATGATAAATTTTGGTTTCTGAGATATCAGAGGGGGTTGTCTTGGCCCATGGGTTTTAGTTGGTGATTGTAATTTGATTTACAAAGAGGAAGACAAGAATAATGATAATTATAACCGAGCAAAGATGGGTCATTTTAGACATCTAGTTAATGATCTTGCTATCAAGAAAATTCCTATGCATGGTTGCAAGTATACATGGTCAAATCAGTAAACAAATCCTACTTTGGTAAAGCTGGATAGGCTGTTTTGTTCAGTGGACCGGGAGGGTCTTTTCCAAATTGTGTGCTGCAAAGTATGGCTTCGGAGGATTCAAACCATTGCCCTCTTTTGCTTGGGCTTCAGGATAATAAATCAGGCCATAGATGCTTTCATTACGAATCTCTTTGGCCTAAGCTTGAGGGATTTTAGGACACCACAGCAGCTGCTTGGGCCTTAGTGTCGGCTGGTCATTGTCCTTTCTTCACCTTGGACCTCAAGTTCAAAGCTGCTACTAGAGCTTTATAGAGTTGGAGTGATAAAATAGTTTATCATGTTAATTCACAGCTAGCCCTTGCTCATGAATCCTCCATTAAATGGAGATCGCCAGCACAGTCGCAACCTTTCACAAAGACAAAATTGGCTAAAAACAATCTTAAGAAGCACAACCTTGCTCTTGCGTCCCTCAAGCAAACAATTGCCCCTCTTCGCTCCAGAATTGATTAGGTACATGATGGGGATGCCAACTCAAAGCTTTTTCAACTCCATGCCCGTCACCGCAAGAGGAAAAGCTTCATTGGCAAGCTAGTTTCTGGTGACCAGATCTACACCAAGCATGAAGAGTTGAAGACAAGCAAGATTGATAGATGAATTCTATGAGGATTTGCTCAGGAAAACATAGATAGGGAGTGCACTATCAACCTTGATGAGCTTGGGATCCTTTCCCATGATTTTGCTGATCTCGAGCTCCCTTTTACTGAGGAAGAGGTATGGAAAACAATCAAGCAGCTGCCTCCAGACAAAGTGCCCGGTCCAGATGGTTTTACTAGCCACTTCTACAAGGCCTGTTGGCCAGTTATAAAAAGTGATATTATGGCTGCAATTTCTGCTGTGTGGAGTAGGAGATTTTCTGGTAAAAGGAGGAAGCTGAGCAACCAAGAGACTTTCAGCCTATCAGCCTCATACATAGTTTTGCTAAGTTGATCACTAAAATGTTGGCAAATCAGCTTGCATATCGGCTGCAGCAGATGGTGTCACCCAATCAAAGTGCTTTTATAAAGGGGTGTTTCATACAAGACAACTTCTTGCTTGTTTCGCAAATAGCAATATTTCTCAATCAACAAAAGCAACCCAGAATTCTATTAAAATTAGACATCTCAAAGGCCTTTGATTTAGTTTCTTGGCCCTTTTTGCTTGAGGTTTTACAGCGCTTAGGCTTTGGCCAGATTTGGAGGGACATAATCAGTGGGTTACTCTCCTCTTCTACTCAAGTGATGTTGAATGGGATACCTAGGGACCGTATTTCTCACAAATGAGGATTAAGGCAAGGTGATCCGTTATCGCCTATGCTCTTTATTCTAGATATCGACGTGTTGGGGCATATGGTAGCCAAGGCACCCACGGATGGTATGTTGCAGCCACTATCATCTCAAGCTCTTCAACATCGTATATCTCTCTATGTGGATGATGTGGTTCTTTTTCTCCGCCCAGAGGCAATGGATATTATTGTCACAATGGGCATCCTCCAACTCTTTCGTGAAGTTTCAGGTCTCAAAACCAATTTGCACAAAAGCAATGTGTTGCCAATCAGGTGTGGGAATACAGAAATGTCCTTGGTACAGGAACTTCTCCCTTGTTCTCTCATGGATTTTCCTTGAAAATATTTGGGGTTGCCTATCTCTCTCTCTCTCTCTCAAGAAGTTAACTAAGGAACACATCCAACCTATTATAGATAAAATAGCTGATCAGCTACTGAGTTGGAATGGAGATCTCATGACACGGGCAGGACGAAGAATTCAGGTGCAGTTTGTCCTCACTGCCATGCTTATTTATTTGGCAATGGCAATTGATTTCCCACCATGGGCTATTAAAGCCATGGACAAGCTTTAGAGAAGTTTCCTTTAGAGGGGTCACAAAGATGCTCATGGAGGACATTGTTTTGTGGCTTGGGGAAAGTTTACCCGCCCCCCTAAACTCGGTGGGCTTGGCATTTCTAACCTCAAGCATCTCAGCTGGGCACTAAGGACGAGGTGGGTTTGGCTAAAAAAACGAAGCCTCATCATCCATGGGCAGTGTAACACCCAAGTGTTATGGTTGCATCGAATCACTTGCATAACATGAGCACAAGCGTTTGCATAGCATTTCATGAGCATCATATCATGTATATGTTTTATCTTCCCAGGTTTGTGATGCTCCATCTTGTTTATTTGTGCTTATATATGTTCTGGCTCATGTGTAACTTATGCAAGTGTGTGCTTTTAATCTTGGCAAACACCTTAACTTTGCTTAGAATGTATTAGGGATCAATGTTCATGTTGGTCTTTAGCTCTAATTATGCTTCTAAGTCATACTTTGCTTTAGGTTGACTTCTAGACCTCTTTTGCTTGACGTTTTAAAAGTGCAGTTTAAATTGTTTGCATGTCTAAACTCCATTGAGCAAAGTTATAGAAAATTTTATAAGGATCAAAAGTTGTTTTAGGGTCATCTCATAAAAATGATCACAACATGCTCAAATGTGGCCCACAAGTCAGATTTGGGTGCTGGTTCAACACTTAGAATTTTTTCTAAGTCCCGGGGTGAACTCAGTTTGCCTGATCGGGTGTTTGGAGCTCTATATCTTCTAATCCAAGCTGATCCAGCTATTGATCTAGTTGAAAAAGTTGGAGATCTCGTGTAGTTCTCCAAGGTTGTCAACTAAGTCATCATCCAGTTCTCAATGGATTAGACGCTAATCATCGTCGGAGTTGCTTTGTCGGTCGTCAATGGGGGAGTCTGATCACTGATTCAGTGGCCGACCGGCGTCAACGCCTAGCCGCCATCTGGCGCCTGTACGCCAGCATATTGGGCTTGCTCGTCAGGCTGTCCACACTTTCATGGACGTCACGCACCCCTCATCTCTCGCCCGAGCTCTCCACTTCCTCCCTCTGCATCTCTCTCGCTCTCTCTGCGTGCAGAAAGTGGACACCGCTGCACCATCGCCGCCGTCCCTCCTCCGTCGAGCTCGCACGTGCTCATCATTGCTCCCCAGCTGACCAAATCGTGTGCATAGCTCTGCCATCATCTCCTCCACATAATCCACCCTTCAGCCGGCCAAGAAAAGTCTGAATGAGAGCACATTTTTGCTTTCCCCGAAGTTCATCGGAGAGGGCCATTTCTCTGACGAACTCAGTGTCGAGCGCTACAGAGTCGCTCTTCTCCTCCTTTCTACTTCTCTTGGTAGCCTAGGATGTGAGCAAGCTTCCACACCATTTGTGGGATGCTCTACCACGACCAACGGCGCCGGACACGACGCACAGCACCGTCCTGCCCTCGCTGGAGTTTCCGCTCGCACGTGGCTAGCCCTAACCACACCTTCTCCACACTTGTCACCTACCTAGGAAGCTTCGCCATGACTCACCAGAGCTGTAGAACCCTTCACCGTATGCTCTACTAGCCTGAGCTCGCCGGCGCACAGGCCGTGTAGCTCCGCCGAGCCGCCATCGCCGATGGCGAGCCCCTTCCGGTGGCTCCACCGAGGGGAGAGTGGGGTCTATCGAGTTGCCTGGTTGAGTTGAACACTTTGGTGCAATTGGTTTGGCCGGAGACCTCGCCGACGGTGAGAAAATCGCCGGTCATAATGTTCCCCTGTTCGGCTCTGACTGACGTGTGGGACCTGCGCGTCAGTGTCTCTCTCCTTTTCTTTTATTCAAATCAGATTTTTTCCCTAACCTGCAAAATAATCATATCCTGAGTTCTAGAGCTCCAAATTTGGTGATCCAAATTTTATGATGTTCTCTGAGATGTTTAGTTTTTATTAAAAATTTGAAATATCCTATGTTTCATGCAAGAATAATTAGCTATTAATTATGTCTATTATTCATGGTTAAATAAGAAGAAATCCATATCTTTTTGTATATGGCTTCAAATGCTACGAAAATTTTGTGGCATGCTTTGTGTAGCAGTAGTAAGCTCTGGTAGTAATTTCATGATTTTTGGGTGCTGTATTATATACTTATGATTTATGCTTGTTGAAATACATAAATGCTTTTATGAGTTGTTATAATTAATCTGTGAATCCTCTTGTGTTAAGTCTTGGCGAATGTTGTTCTTGTGGTAAGGTAATGCTAAGGATAGTTTGAAAATTGTTGTTTGACACTTTTCAATAGAAGTTTTCTATTTATGATTAAATGCACCTTGTCATATGTTAAATTGTATATCTCAAGTTCTGCATGTTCAAATGTCCTAAAACTTTTACAGTGGTCTTTATTTGATATGCTTTTGCTGCTGTAATTTTTGTAGATTTTTCTGAGCATATTAAGTAATATCTCTTGTTTATGCTCTATTATGTAATTAAATTAATAAATATAATTTATAGCATGTTTTGGTTGATGGTCACTTTCTGGTAATCTCATGATATGTATGTCATGTTAATTCACTTGAGTTGCTCTAATCATGTTTTTGCACTGTCAATAAATAATTAATTTAAGGGTTGATGTTCTTTCTGGACAGCAATGATTAATGTTGCTAATTACCCTTTGTTAATGATGTTTTCTGGAAAACTTGTCTTCACTAAAGTTGTAGAAAACTTAATGATCTAGCTGCTGTTAAATTTTGATGGCATTGGGTCATGTATTTTAGAAGTTGCTGCTGTTTAAAGTTGGGATACAGATGTATGTGTTTCCTGTTTTCCTGAACCTAGTTCTGGTAATGTGCTTAATTGGTTACCTTCTTGCTGGAATCATGCTCTGATGTTTAAAGATGAAATGTGAGTAATTTTATAATCTTTCCAGTTTGTCTTATATCAAGTCGTTTGGATTAGCGGATCTTTAGTTATGATCTATTTTCTGAGCTGCTATTGCTTGACCTAGAATGAGTAGTTGCTCTTGTGTAGTATATCTACAGATTTGTTTGTTTTAGTGGTGAAAATGTTTGGTAAAGCTGGACCTTACTCCGTACATGAGTGTCCAGTGAAGTTAGTGGTGTAAATCTTCTTGTTAAGCATCCATCATGTCTCTCCTGTGCATACATGTTTTCTTACTTGCTGCATATACATGCAATAGGTGCATCAGAAGGCGGGGTCTAGTTGAGATCGAAAGAGTGCCACCGGAGGACCAGGAGGCCAATGCGGAGTTAGAGGTCCAGTCAGTAGAACCAGGGGAGCCAGAAGAAGTGGTGGAGTGCCCGTGTCATGAGCTCTCCACGTTCTTGAAAGGCAAGCCTTGGAGCATTATAAGTCTCCTATCTATTTTACTAAAGCTTGAGTTTTAATATGTCTATATCTATTATTGCATCAAGAATAGGAGTTGGTATGAAATCCTTGCTGCATATATATCTTATCCTTATCTAGATATACTACCCTACATCCTATGTAGAGTCAGGATCGAGTAGCAGCTTAGCCGTGCTTAAACCGGTAGAAGTTGGGTGATATCATGCTAGCTTTAAGGCGTCGTGTCAGGTCACGGTTGGCCATATTTGCTATCATGGAAAAGAACTGAGAATTAATGAACTGAGACCGAGTGGAGTTTTATATGGTGATAGTAACTTCGTCTGTGTCGTTTAAGGACTGATTCGCCGTACGTCCTCTTGTCATGTTGAATGCATGCCTAACACTTAGTTAGCCAGATAAGTCGTTCCGACCATGAAACCGAGTAGTACAACTCAGGGCGGAGGCTGGCAAGTATAAAGTGCGCACTACCGGAGGAAGTGCGATGTGTGGGGGGCATTGGGAGTGTGGCGCTAATTAGGACCGCGATTTCTGAGTTGTACCAAAGGTAACCTGTTTGCTCTCCGATGGGGGAAGCATGGGTGAGTGCTAGGAATAACCCTCTAGCTGGATAGGAATCGATTCAAATCGTTGTCTCTCCCGCATAGTGAGAACTTAGCAGAGAAGTGGCAATGTAGATCTCACTAAGCAACTTAATGGTTCTATGATGATGATTATAGCCTAGATAAACCTAATATGGTTATCATTGATTGTCTTAATCAAGTGATTGTTCTAGTGTAGGTGCTAATCTAGTGGACAGGTTAATGATTTATTAACTTGATGCTTAAGGAATTGTTTACTCTCAAATTTAGCTTTTATGCAAAAAAAAAGTTGTTAAGCAATCTCCACTTATATCAGCCTTTCATGATCCTTGGTGTCTTTTGTTTTGGTTAGATGGGTAAATCTAGCTGAATACATTCTAGTACTCAGGGTTTATTCCCCTTGTTGTAGATGACACGTTTTATGATGGGTGCTGCAAAGTTTGTCTTCTTCCTACTAGGGATGAGGACTAAACCGTTGGGTACGGTTCTCTCAGTCTTGCTTGTGTGGATGTCATCCGACCCTGGCTGTATTAATGACAACTTGTGAACTTGCTTTCAAAACTATGTTTCTTTTGCTACTTTGAACTTGGTTTGTAATAACTTAAATGAATTCTGATGTATGTATGCTTCGGCAAACTATGTGTAAACTGATGTAACTGGTGATGTATTATGTTGAACTTATTACGATGGTTGAAATCCCTCGCGATTTCAGTTGACTACCGAGATTATTTGGGTTCAAGTTTGAAAACTTGATTGCTTCAGCGATCGTTTTTACACTTGTGCTCTTATAATTTGGTCGGTTAGCAGCCCTCCCTATACAGAGCACAGACCAAGTTTATTCCTTCTTCTCAGCAACTGTTATATCAGAAGTGGCAATAGGAATCACACTTTATGGACTGATCATTGGATCCATGGATAGTGTATTGTTGATCTTGCACCTCGACTACTAGAAGCCATCCGAAAGAGAAGGGTGAAGCGATGTACTGTCGAGAAAGCTCTTAATGGTCGCAGTTGGGTTTTTGATATTAAGGGAGCCCACACTGTTGGTGTTATTGTGGACTTCCTCCATCTCTAGGATTTGCTAGTTAAATTTGAGTGAGAACCTGATGTTGAAGATGTCCATATATGGCGATTTTCTTCTAGTGGGCAATACTCAGCCAAGTCTACATGTGAGAGTTTCTTCCTTGGATCTACTCAGTTTGGACCATATGAGAGGATCGGGAAGACCTGGGAATCGCCCAAATGCCATTTTTTTCCTTTGGTTGGTGGGCCACAATTGGTGCTGGATGGCAGATCGCCTTGCGTGTCATGGGCTGCCTTATCCTAGGGAGTGCCCTCTCTATGACCAGGAGGATGAGACTATTAACCACCTCCTTGCATCCTATGTCTTTGCTAGACAATTTTGGTACCTCCTTCTAAGACAGGCCAGCTTCCACCCCTTGTCGCCACAGCCTTCAGATACTTCCTTTGTTAGCAGGTGGGAAAAGGCTAGTGGAGCAACAAGTGGACTGATACAAAAAGGTCTCAACTTTCTCATTGTGCTTGGAGCTTGGACTCTTTGGAACCACCAGAATCATTGCATTTTTATAGCATTACCCCTAACCTTGGTGGTGCTTCACCCTTGCTGAAGAAGAGCGCCAGTTGTGGAATTTAGGAGGAGCCAAGGGTCTGTCTTCCTTGATAGCCCCTCTTTTTGGTGGTTAATTTAGTGCTAGTGTTTGGTCGTCCTTTACCTTTTTTTAGGCGCAAATGTAATTCTAGGTTTATGTGGGGTTGCGTGTGCTGTGTGTTGTAGGGCTCTCAGCCCTTTCTTTCTTCTTAATATAATGAGACGCAACTCTCCTGGGTTTTCAAAAAAAGAAAAGAAATCTCTAAGTATTGCACTGAGAGTGAGATAGCCATGGCTCAAAAAGTATGAACTTAATAAACCTTGGGCAAGTTTGCTACTGCAAGTCAGCAAGGATGTTGAATGCCTCCTCTCCCTGGCCGTTATTACTGAAATTGGTGATGGTGCCAATACCCCTTTTTGGAAGGATAAATGGTTGGCTTTGTAAGAGCATTCAGGATCTTGCACCCAATCTGTATGTTCTAGTACCAAAAAGAAGGGCAAGTAGACACACTGTGATGACTGCTCTTGATGAGATGAAATGGACACAAAATATATGGGGGAAATACCTGTGCAAGCTTTATCTTGAGTTATGGGATATGCTAGAGGATCCCTAGTAGGCATATTTGGAGGGGGTCCCTGATAGGCATATTTGGAGGCTGTCCACCTCAGGTAAATATACAACTAAATCAGCCCATGATGCACTTTTTGAGGGAGCCCTCAGTTTATATGAGTGCATCTAGAAATCTTGGGCGCCCCCTAAGTGTCGTTTCTTCATGTGGCTAGTTGCTCACAATCGCTACTGGATAGCAGACAGGTTGGCTCAAAGAGGTCTTCCTCACCCGGAGCATTGTCTGCTGTGTGATCACGAAGAAGAGAACATCCAGCACCTTTTTATTGGATGTGTGTTCGCAAGACAATTCTGGTATGACATCCTACATAGCATCGGACTAGCAGCACTAGCCCCACAGCCTAACGTTTCCTCCTTTGATGATTGGTGGGACAAGGTGGTCTTGACAGTAAGCGATGATGCGCGAAAGGGACCCAATTCTCTTATTATCCTAGGAGCCTGGACCATTTGGAAACATCAAAATGACTGTGTCTTCAACGGATGTGTCCCTAGATTGTCTACAGCTCTGAACCTTGCTCAGGAGAAAGCCCTTCTATGGTCTTTGGCTGGTGCTAAGGGACTGTCCCCGGCACACAGATCTTGATGATGTTTAGAGGGTCTCTCGACATGTCTTTCATCTCAAGCATAGGTGTTTAGTTCCAGTCAGTAAGTGGAGGTGTCTTGGTGTTGTGTTTGTGTGTATGTGTGTCTGTGTCTCTGTATGACTCCTTCTCTTCTATTAATACAATGATAAGCAGCTCTCCTACGTATTCGAGAAAAAAAATATTGATATATTCTTCTTGGTTTTGATTATTTTCTAAATTCTACTAGTAGGACTTAGTGCCTACAGTGGCACCCTTGATCTGCAACTTAAAATATCAAACATTAATCCATTACCAGGCCCCTACGAGCTATTTGTTACCTTGGTGACAGATGGCTGGGGAGGAAAATAGGTCAGGTGGTGGACTGGGGGAAAGGTCCAAGACTTTTCATATAGCCATGGAATAGAAATTCTACACTAAAATGACGTCAACAGAGACAAAAGTACTTCAATAATATAATATAATGTTACATTGTTGCCAGGCAGATAAAATTTAAAAAACGGATATTAATTCTAAAGAAAATCCATTTCATCCTGGACATCAACTTATCCTTTGAAAGACAAGGTCTCATTTATGCTGGGAAGGGGATACCTGAAATTTCGTATAGCATGTTAATTAGCACCACAAAGATAGCATATATAAAGTCTATGGTTCTAGCAATATTAGGCTATTTGATAAGTTAAAATTGTATTTAAAAATCACTGGCAACCAACTAATTATGATACACACTGATAGTTCTTTTTGGTCTTAGCATTGGTTTTGTAGAATCTAGTTCGAACTGTAAAGGAGTGTCATTGCAGGTGAAGAAAATGAAACCAAATCCAGACAATTACTCACCTTATTTGATGATGTTCAGAGTGTAATAATCACTACAGAAAAACTGGGCTTTGCCGACTGCTAAAATCCTTTGCCACCTGCCAAAGGTAGGGCAGTCGGCAAACATTTTCTTTGCCGACCGCTTGGCACGTGGCAGGTGGCAAAGAAAGGCAGTCGGCAAAGACGTCCTTTGCCGACTGCCTGGCAGGTGGCAAAGAAAGGCTGGTGGCAAAGGTGGCTGCCTGGCAGGTGGCAAAGAAAAGCTGATGGCAAAGGTGGCGGGCAACTAACGACACCCATCTCCGTCCCCTTTGCCACCTGCCAAGCCGTTAGGCAGTCAGCAAAGATAAAATTTTTTATTTTTGAAATTTGAATTTAGGTTTTAGACATTCGATGTCGTCACTTGCTCCAAACTTCCTCAAACTTTTTTCATAGCCTCCACATGCAATAAGAGTGAACCTTATAAACTTTCGTGATTTTGTGGCCCTTTTTGCTATATTTTGTAAATTAATTTCTTTTAATTGTATTTTTCCACTACAGAATCCTACTTTGAACTGTAGGTGCATCGAATAATGAAACTTAGCCATTCGAAAAATGATATTCATGTTGGAGAGTCTATTTTAAGGTTATTTCCTGAAACTCACCCAAAATTTTGATGTCTTTATTCACGGGACATGACCATCCAGGTGTGTTAGAGGTGATTTTTAATTATATAAAATTCAAACAAAGTCGAAAAATTACGAAACTTGACGAGGTGTCATGTTATCACATGTGGAAGCTATAAAAAAATTTGATAAAGTTTGGAGTAAGTTGCAGTATCAGATGAACAAAACTCATACATTTCCAATATGATTGCATATGAAAGTGTTTAGGTTTTGTACATCTAACATCATAACTTTCTCCAATTGTTTTCAAAATTTTATCATAGGCTCCTCATGTGAGAACATGACACCACAACAAGTTTTGTAATTTTTCTTATTTTCTTTGAATTTTATATAATTAAAAATCACTTCTACCACACTTGGATGATCATGTTCCGTGGACAAGAACTTAAAATATTTAGATCAATTTTTGGATATGGTCTAACAATATATTATTCAACATGAATATTATTTTTCAAATGGCTAAGTTTTACTATTTCATGCACCTATAGTTCAAAGTAGGATTATTTAGTGGAAAAATAATTCAAAGAAATTAATTAATGAAATATAGCAAAAAAAAGTCAAAAAATCACAAAACTTTTTGAGGTTTCATGTTATCACATGTGGACCCTATAGAAAAAATTTGAGAAAGTTTGGAGCAAGTTGCAGTATCAGATGAACAAAAACCATACATTTCCAATATGATGATCACATGCGCTAGTGTTTGGGTTTTGTACATCTGACATTACAACTTGCTCCAAATTTTTTCAAATATTTATCATAGGCTCCTCATGCGATAACATGACACCTCAACAAGTTTCGTAATTTTCCGATTTCGTTTGAGTTTTATATAATTAAAAGTCACTTCTACCACACTTGCATGATCATGTTCCGTGGATAAGGACTTCAAAATTTTGGGTTAGTTTTTGGATATGGTCTAAAAATACATTATTCGACATGAATATTATTTTTCAAATGGCTAAGTTTACTATTTCATGCACCTATAGTTCATAGTAGGATTATGTAGCGGAAAAATCAATTTAAAGAAATTAATTAATGAAATATAGCAAAAAAGTCAACAAATCACAAACCTTTTTTGAGGTTTAATGTTATCACATGTGGACCCTATAGAAAAAAATTGAATGTGTTTGGAGCAAGTTGCAGTATCAGATAAACAAAAACGAGACATTTCCCAATATGATCACATGTGATCACATGCGCAGGTGTTTAGGTTTTGTACATCTGACGTCACAACTTGCTCCAAATTTTTTTCAAATATTTATCATAGGCTCCTCATGTGATAACATGACACCTCAACAAGTTTCGTAATTTTTCGATTTCGTTTGAGTTTTATATAATTAAAAGTCACTTCTACCACACTTGGATGATCATGTTCCGTGGACAAGGACTTCAAATTTTGGGTTAATTTTTGGATATGGTCTAAAAATACATTATTCGACATGAATATCATTTTTTGAATGACTAAGTTTTACTATTTCATCACCTATAGTTCATAGTAGGATTATGTAGCGGAAAAATCAATTTAAAGAAATTAATTAATGAAATATAGAAAAAAAGTCAAAAAATCATAAAACTTTTTGAGGTTTAGTGTTACCACATGTGGACCCTATAGAAAAAATTTGAGAAAGTTTGGAGCAAGTTGCAGTATCAGATGAACAAAAACCAGACATTTCCAGTATGATCACATGTGATCACATACGCAAGTGTTTGGGTTTTACACATCTGATATCGTAACTTTCTCCAAATTTTTTAAAATTTTTATCATAGGCTCCACATGTGATAACATGACACCACAACAAGTTTCCTAATTTTCCGATTTTGTTTGAGTTTTATATAATTAAAAATCACTTCTACCACACTTGGATGATCATGTTTCGTGAACAAGGACTTCAAAATTTTGGGTCAGTTTTTGGATATGGTCTAAAAATACATTATTCAACATGAATATCATTTTTCAAATGGCTAAATTTTACTATTTCATGCACCTATAGTTCAAAGTTGCATTATAGGACGGAAAATCCAATTAAAAGAAATTAATTAACGAAATATAGCAAAAAATGTTATAAAATTATGAAATTTGTCAAGGTGTCATGTTATCACATGTGGAGGCTATAAAAAATTTTTGATAAAGTTTGGAACAAGTCACAACGTCGAATATCCAAAACCCACACATCTCCTTATGTTCACATGTGAACAAATGCGGAGATGTGTGGGTTTTACACATGTGACGTTGTAACTTTGTCTAAACTTTTTAATTTTTTTATCATAGGCTACATATGTGATAACATGACAATCCCAATATAATTAAAAAGCACTTATACCATACCTCGATGGCCATGTTCCGTGGACAAGGACTTCAAAATTTTAGGTGAGTTTTTGGACACGGCCTTAAAATAAACTCTCTAACATAAATATTATTTTTTTAATGCCTATGTTTCATTATTTCATGCATCTGCAGTTCAAAGTTGGATTACGCGGTGAAAAATTCAATTTAAAGAAACTAATTAACGAAATATAGCAAAAAAATGTCACAAAATTACGAAATTTATCGAGGTGTTACAAAATCACATGTGAAGCCTATGTTAAAAATTTCAAAACATTTAAAGCAAGTTTAGAGCTGTAAAAAAAAAGAAAAAAAAATACATAAAATCTTTGCCGGCTACCTCCGTATACGGCAGTCGGCAAAGAGTTATTAAAATATTAGACAGGGCTTTGCCAACTGCCTAGGGTCTGCAGCAGTCGGCAAAGGGCTCAGCCCTAAAGTTGTGGCCAGGCCCATCTAACCTTATCCCCTCCCTCTCTTATCTCCCACACCCGCGCCGCCGCTCCCTCCTCTGCCCCACCTGCGCCGCAGCCCCCTCCCTTGTCCCACCCGCGTTGGCTGAAAGCTTGCGGTCGCGCTCGTTTTGGCAGCAGCGACGCGCGCCTTCCTCTTCTCGGCGCCGCGTGGCGCGTTCCCCTTGCGCTGAGGCCTGCTCTCTGGGCGGTTGTGGACGAAACGACGACGGCTGCCGTCGCGAGAACGGACGACGAAGCCTCCCAAGGCGGTGAGACGAGCCTTCTTCCCAGGGGTCCTCATGGAGACACCGTCGTGGATGATGCGGTGCAGGATCTCGGGGAGGTCCTTGAGGTAGCCGAACTCCGCGACGGGGCCCGCGTTGAGGGCGAGCGTCGTGGGGTGGCAGCCGTGCATCCACAGCGTGGCGCCGTAGAACCCCTCGCGGTCCGACTTGCCGGTGCCACGCACGCCGCGGAGGTTGCACGCGAGGGGGAGCGCGGTGCTGGGCTCGGCCGCCCACGCGTCGGCGAGGAGGGAGGCGATGGACGCTGCCGGGGTGCCCGGGACGACGTGGAAGAAGAAGTCGAGGCAGGGGTCCCCCGAGGAGATGAACGTCTGCGACGAGTTCTCCGTGCGCGCCTTCTTCGGCGCGGGCGTCGGCTTCGGAGTCAGCTTGTTGAACTCGGCGTCCATCAGGTCTAGGAACGCGTCGCTGGTGGTGGGCATGGCCGCGGCCGCCTTCTCGGCCGCCGCCGCTGCGCGCGCGGACGCCGCGCGGAGGCTCTCTGCTGGTGGGCCGAGGAGGGTGTAGGACACGGCGTTCCGGCTCGCCGGAGTCGCCATGGGTTGGTAGCTACCAGGGGCGGATGTAGAGTAGTAGCATGGGGGACAGCTGTCCCCCCATTTTTTTTAAAAAAAACATCTAGTATATATACCCTTTAATAATATATACATATATAATACATTGATGTATATAATTGCTAGTCTGCTCAGCTCATATAACAACCTTAACACTTTACATTCACAACTATTTTATCACCGTTTAGTACATATTGATGAATTATATCGTTTTCGTTCGTACCCCATAATTAAAATCCTAGATCCGCCACTGGTAGCTACCTACTTAGCTTGCAATATTTTTCCTCATTTCAATTCATCATCAGCTGATTTGGTACCAGCAGAGCACAAGATCTAGTGGACTCCATCTCGCAGCCTCCAGCTAGGGGCGCGGGCAGCAGAGCACAAGATGTAGTGGACTCCATCTCGCAGTCGCAGGTATGGCTTCTCTTCTGTAGCAGACGATATGTTAAGCAGAGGATTGATAGAGTGGGAGAGTACTACTCTTTCCAGTTCACTAAATTGCTATTCCTTTAATATTTTGATAGAATTTTTTTATGTTTGCAGTGATAATTTTGGTGCAGATTGGAGATTCACAGGCTGATGGAAAGTTTTCTGAATTTTGTGATATGTTTGAATTCTGGATTTATAATTCATAGGTGATTTGTGATTCCAGTGATTGGAACTTGGAGTTAACAGATTCGGACTGAGTGAACAATCTTTTATGCTTGCCCCTTCCAATTGCAAAGCTACTGCAATCTTTTATTCTCATTGCTTTTGTCAAAAGAAATTTGTTATCCTGGTTTTGGACTCCACTGCTACTCAGTCCTAAAAAAAGAATAACTTTGAAGCATTTAGCTGTTAATAAGTGTTTTGCCAGCAATTGATTTGTCATTTAGTTTATTAAATAGTATTGAAACATTTAGTGAGTGTGTGTCAGATTTATTTGATTTTCGACAAAAGGATAGAACATCTAAGAATTCTTAGAAATTTAGTTCTTTTCATGTAGTGTCAGGTTTAAATTTTTAAATATTGAATTGTCGCTGTCTGAACTTTCTTCACACCAACAACATAGATTCATGGCTATAAGAAATTATTTTTCTATACCTTGCAAGAGGTAAAGAAACACATAAGAGTCTCTTTGTTGTCTACTTATAAAGTCTTGATGAATGGTTGGGTAAATACTACATATGTTTTACCTTTTCTTTTGTGTCGCATCTTTCTATACCAATATTCTTTTTGGAGCTCCTTTAGTTTCTTTGTTTTTTTTTCTGTTTTACACATATTCCATCTATGAATGCTTTGGACATAATTATATGTGGCCTTTTTTACCTAAAATCGAAGGGGGGTTAAGACAATGATCTCTTGGTACAGAAAATGTTACCTGGGTGTTTGTTGAGCCCTGAAAGTGGCACGATTGCAATTGTCTTTTGCAATTTTAATCACTATCGGCGTATTAGAAAGCTACATTCTTTCTTAAATAGTGTAATCCTTAGCCGTCACAGATTATATTTCATTTTTTCAGAATTTTCTGGCATGCTTTCTTATGTGCCCTTCTTTTTTATGAAAAAAATCTAGGTGAAATGGAATACTTGATGGGATAGCATAAATAGCGTTGAGCAGAATTATAAGCTTGATGTTAGCTCTTTTTTTGCATGTTTATGAATCTACATCTCAGGCTAGATTCATAGCAGAATTCTCTAATCAGGGGGATTTGTTGATTTTACTTTTTTTCTTGGCAGGGCTTATGAATCTGCAGCGGTACTTACAGTCATTTGCTTTATCTTCTCAGATACATAATTCGCCACTGGGCTATTGGCAAGCAATTGCCGCTTCTGGTATGTGTTACCTATGTCAATAATAATGCAACTAATTTGGTTATTTCAGAAATTAAATCATGTTGTATTTTTGAATGGGTATCTTGTTGTTTTCAAGCACTGCATGAAAGAACTATTTACCACTTCTTATTTTTTAGTCCAAGCAAAGTTTTGGATTTGTGAGAAAAAACATATTGTAGTGTTGCTTAGAATTTTTAATAATATCAATTGTAGATGAATTTATACCCATGTATAAATCACTCTGATCGAACCAAGGTTGAAAATTCAGGCTGTACCAAGCCTAATCATTTTCTACTTTGCTGTAGGTTCAGAATAGATTTTCCTTTGATATGAATTGCAAATACAATGGCAACTTGCATGTGAAGATGTATCTTTGTTCTTTTCAATGCCTGTTCAAGTAAGTATAAGTTTCCTCCTCTCTTCAGTTATTTTCCAATGCTCTGTACATGTCCAATGCTGCAAGAGAGCTACTGCATATGTTGTCCTCTCTGAACATTGTCAGCTGCAAACCTTATTGTTTATTACAGTATTCTCTGTTCGCACTTCTAAATTTGTACTTTGGTTTATAATGGTTTTTGCAGGATCTCAAGAACACCTTATACTCAATGTAGTTAGAGCTTACTGTTAAATGTCTTCTATGTTGCTGCTCATGTATTATTATAAATCTTGTAGGCTGCAGCAACTTGAGTAGATGCTTTGTAGATAAGTTGTATCTGAAGTTTGTAAAGAATTTGATTGCTGAAATGGATGAAATATGTGTAATGCTTGCTGAAATGGATGAAATATGTGTTTTTCTATATCGTGATTAGTGACGCGTTTAGCCAAGGTGCGTCGCTGCTGAGATCCACATTAGTGACGTGGCTCAACTCAACGCGTCGCTGCTCAAGGGTCATCGTGACGCGTCAAGGCTGAACGTGTCACCCCTAAAGGTCATTAGTGACGCGTATAGGTTGAACGCGCCACCTACCAATAAAGACAGTCGGCAAAGAATTTCTGTTCTGAAAGAAATTAAAACAGCCTTTGCCACCTGCCAATAAAGGCAGTCGGCAAAGAGTCCTTTGCCACCTGCCAACAAAGGCAGTCGGCAAAGAATTTCTGTTTAAAAAAAATGAAAAGAGCCTTTGCCACCTGCCGCGTGGCAGTCGGCAAACGGGATGCGTTCCGTCATCTCACAACGGCGTACGTTCCCTTTGCCGACTGCTTTCCTCTTGACAGGTGGCAAAGGTTTCTTTGCCGACGAATTCTTTGCCACGTGTTCTTTGTCGACTGCCACGTGTAAAGCAGTCGGCAAATCTTTTGCCACCTGTTTTAGGGCCTTTGCCGACTGCTTTTGGCAGTCGGCAAAGAAGGGAATTACAGTAGTGAATCCACGAAATAATTTTTTCCTTAATACATAACACGACACAATGAAACTGTAACGATGTTTCAATTGTTCACACCTGGTCAAAAATTGGTACACGTCTCCCATTGAGCTTATTAACAATATCTTCAATGGAAGGTCTCTTGTTCCGATCAGCTTCGACACACTTCAGTCCAATTACAACGCATGCTTTTACTTGCTGAAGGCCATTTGGATCCAGTGATGGGTACTTGTACATTATTTGCTCATCTGTCTTCCAGATTTGATGTATCTACGGAGTTGGGTTTAATCCTTAGTGATAAGGTATTAGCTGAATGCAGGGAAAGCTTCCAAAACAGAAGTTCCAAAATTCAAGTCATCAAGTAGTAGTGCTGTCTTACATTTTCGACGAACTGTCTTGCAGATCTGTCTTCAGAAGCTGAATAGTTCCTCTCTCTGGTCGTAATCTCAAGAATAATCATGCCCAAACTGTATATGTCAGACATGGTGGAGATTTCACCTCTGTATAGATATTCCGGAGCTATGTACCCACTGCAATAGTTTATCAAAGAATCAAATGGCGTTTACTTATAGTAAATAGAATGAATATGTAATCCTATACGAGTATTTCACAGTTTGTTTCTGCTTACTTATGTCCCTTAACATTGACTGTATACATCCGGGTCTGCTCTTTGCCAAAGAGTCTCGAGAGTCCAAAATCAGCAATCTTTGGCACCCAATTGTCATCCAACCATATCGAGTTAGGCACAAGATTCATATGGATAAGAGGCCCACAAACTAATTCCTTATGAAGGAAATGTAAACCCTGGCAGATCCCCTTAACTATCTTGAACCGTATGTCCCAGTTTATTGATGTAGCAGTGTCTGCTAAATAAGTAAAAAATAAAGGAAGTACTAGTAGTGAGTTATATCAGTGTATTCCAAAAGAGCATTGTCCAAAAGTCTAAAATGGTTACATTGGTGTCAATAAAACAAATATCAGAAATAAGAATCATAATAACTGTTTTGACAATTGTCTATATCCGTCAAGTATGAATAGTACACATAGAGAGAGGAGATGAGTGTTGGATAGTGCATTGCATACCATAAAGAAGATAGTTGTCAAGACTCCCCTTTGGTAGATATCTGTAGCAAAGACAGCTTTCGATGACGTCCACAATCACATATCTTCCATTATGCTGAACCACTTTCTTCTGCGATTCGTGGCAGTAGTGAACCAGCTCTACTATATTTTGATGTTTAAGTGCCATAAGATTTGTAACCTCAGTTTCAAATGTTATGCCAGACGGCACTGGTGCGTTTTCAGCAAGCCTCTTCACAGCAATCATGCGGCCCCCTTCTGGAAGAACCCCCTGTTTAACCTCTGTCAGTAAAACGGTTTTGTATGCAAGAATCTGATGTCTAAATGTTAGTGCCCACACGCACCTGATAAACTTTTCCAAAAACAGATTGGCCAAGTATTCGCTCAACAGAGAAATCACTGGTAATTTCCTTCATGAAGGTCACCGGTAGGTTTGTTGGTAATGTACTCGCAAGACTCGGCTGGCTCTGCAGGTTCGCCATTTCTGATGACCTTCAAGGAGGCAAGGGGCTACAGATCTGAACTGCTACAAATCGAGGCTTCTTCTACTGTATCCAAACAAGCAAGAAAGTTTGCTTAACCACATGCATATATAAAGCAGGAACAAGATTATTTCTAGCTAAGACATTCGAAGGTCATAGACAGCTTAACTCAGCAGACGTAACACTGAATAGGCACAGGCATGGCTGCAGCAAGCGAAAATTTCAGGAATAAACCTCTTGTTAGAAGCACCGACCTGGAGAAGAACACTTGAAGGATCCGAGCTGCAGGGACGAAGGATCCTGGAGAAGGAGCATACAGACTACAGGCAGATGAGGCTGTGAGATGGATGCCATTATTGATGCAAAGAATACATAAAGAAGACAGTAGCCTAGGACCAACCGCGTTAATAAAGACAAGTTGACTTGACCAAGCTAAATGCCCTGTCCAAATTGATTCTGAGGCCTTATTTAGATCTAAAATTTTTTTGGATTTTGACACTGTAGTACTTTCGTTTTTATTTGACAAACATTGTCCATAAGATTCGATGTGATGGAGAATCTTGTAAAGTTTTGGGTTTTTGGGTGCATCTAAACAAGGCCTGAGTCACCTGCGCCTTGTTTAGTTCACCCAAAAATCAAAAACTTTTTAAGATTCCCTGTCAATTTTGCCGCACATGCATAAAGCACTAAATATAGACGAAAATAAAAACTAGTTGCACAGTTTACCTGTAAATCGCGAGATGAATCTTTTAAGCCTAGTTACTTTATGATCAGACAACGTTTATTAAATAAAAACGAAAGTACTACAGTCCTAAAAACCAAAAAATATTTAGAATAAACAAGGCCCTGGCAGGCGCTTGAAAAAAGCTGGACAAGAAGTACTATACTTACATCGATCCGATAAAATGTGGCGTGGTGACGTTTTAGGATTGAAGCTATCTCAATTCTCAAATATAATTTGGTCTCATAAAAGTAATATCTTTGAGAAAAAAGTTCAGCATAAAAAGATAAATTTTTCTCAATATGACATAGATTCGTTTTTTATTCCCTATATAGCATTATTGTGGCTAGATCGTCAGCAGGGAAAAAGACTATTTTACCCTTGTTTCATGTGTAGCACCATCAACTTGTTAATAGTGATATTTAATTGCATAGAATTTTTTTGATAGTAGAATTTTCTTACATTGATTTTTTTTGACAGAACAATTTTTTTGGACCATGGATATTTTTTGGCAGTATAATATTTTTGCACAGATTATTTATGGCAATACAATTTTGTGGACAAATGATAATTTTTTTACAGCCGAACGTACATCAAATTCATGCATACACAAAATTGTGCGTTTGGTACATACTCAAGTGCTCTGGCTCACTAAGATTACAAGAGCACATACATCCAATCACTCAAGTTTTAAAGCTCTAATGCCGAACCCTCACAAAGATGAACACTAGTCGTATTATATATCTTGGATGTGATCAATATATGCACTTGAGAGGATGAATAGAGTATAGAATCACTTGTTCTAGCTTGGGAACTCTAACAGTATCAGACAACCGAGTGGAAACCCAAATATATGCCTATTCACTCCCTAGTGGTCAGACAAATTCTGCGAGAAACATAATTAGACCGGTGGTCGGGTGCCTACTGAATCTCGCCAATGGATTCAATCATGACTGTTGAACAAGGCGTTGCAAATTAGCTGATGCAGTTGGTCCGGTGCTCACCGTTTTTGGCTTGCCGGACTGTCTGACCTTCCATCCGGTGGCTCTCCTTCACTCACATTCCTTCTCAACGGAATGTCTGATCTATTCAAGAAGCAGCACCTGGGATGTTTGTCTGGCCTCTTCACTTTCCTAGCTGACTTGGATTGTTTGTCGAAGTCATCTTTATGCCATTTGTTTCTTTCGACCCCTAGGATCTTAAGGACTTATCTAACAAAACTTAACACACATGTTAGTTCTAATGATTTGGTTGTCATCTAAGTCCCTAAATCATGTACATGAGCACATAATCATTACAGAGGCCTTGTGCATTCTGTACATATTTTCTTTCTTTGACAGTTCAGAAAATTCAGTAAGGCCCTCCCATCTTGTTTGGTCAAAAAAATATTGTTCACATAACATGGGAAAAACAAACAAGAATTGTGCACAAACAATTTTTAACAGGTTATGCATGCAGATCTGTAACACAAAAAAAATACAATAACTCAAATCAAGAAGAAGCTCCCAAAAAAGTGACATGACACAACACTCTATTCAAAAGAACATAATTGGTAACTGATACAATTATTCTGTCCATGATTCCATCTAGAGCAAATCGCCATGGGTCTGCAACAGATTTTTCACTTGCATAGTGTGCACTAGTTCACCATTCAGTGAGCACGCCTTCCATTGAGCTTGTCAACAATTTCAACTATAGAAGGTCTCTTGTTCTGATCAATATCCACACATTTTAGCCCAATTTTAATGCATGTTCTTACTTCCTGGAGGCTTCCTGCATCTAGTGCTGAGTGCTTGGATGCAATGTGCTCATCTGTCCACGTTTCACGCACCTACAGAGTTAGAGGTGTGAGCTTAAGGGACAACATAGAATGAGCATCCAAAACATGTTTTCCAGGCTTAGTCTTGCCTTATCAACAAAGTCCCTTGCAGACATGTCTTTGTCGCTTGAACAACTCTTCTCGCTTGTTGTGAACTCCATGATTACTACACCTAAGCTATATATATCTGACCGCGTTGAAATTTCACCCCCTATAGAGATATTCTGGAGCCATGTACCCTCTGGAAAGCGTGAATGTCAATCGAACGATAAGAATCATCGGACAATGCAATTTGATTGTATTATTATTAAGGAACAGAAAATAATGAATGCTAAAAGGTTATTGGGCTTACTTTTTTCCCACGACATTTATTGTGTTTATTCGGGTTTGTTCTTCTCCGAAGAGTCTTGACAGGCCGAAATCCGTGATTTTCGGCACCATGTTCTCATCCAACAATATGTTGGTAGGATGAAGATCCAAATGAACAATTGGTCTATCCATTTTCTTATGTAGATAGAGTAAGCCATGGCAGATTTTTTTTAGATAATGGATAAAAATCCGGCCTCTACATCCGAAGATGTACACAGCCCATTATTACAAAAACTTGAAACCAGAGCAAAAGAGGAAGTCATAGTCTTATAAAATGACCAGGACGCTAGTTCAAATAATATAGGAGTTTCCACCCTTTATTGGAAAACTCTAAAGCAATGACTTCTAATTTTTTGCTCATCATCGAGAGCGCATCCTTGGCTTGCTCTTCACGCTGCAATTGGGCCCAAAAGCGTAGCCAGTACGCTCCCCTGAAAATGATCTGCATAATAGAGTTAGATTTTATTCTATTAAAAACAACATCATTACGACATCTCCAAATAGCCCAAAATATAGCAGCCACCCCCACCCAAATCAAATTTCTAATCTTTTTATTTTGATTAGATAGCCAATTACCAAACATGTGGCTGATTGATCTAGGTTGAGTCAGGTTAGTAGCATAGAAGATAAGCCTCCAAATTATTTTGGTAAGGGGACGGTCTAGGAATAAATGTTGAATAGTTTCATTCCCATTACAGTATATACACTTCTGACTCCCTATCCAATTTTTCCTGGCTAGGTTGTCTTTGGTAAGGACAACACCCCTTTGTAGGAACCAAAGAAAAATTTTTATTTTTAGAGGTATTTTTATCTTCCAGATCTTCCTATGACGAAAAGGTGTGTTTGTATCTATAAGATGGAGATACAGGGACCGGACAGACTGGTTAAACTCCATCTAAAATAATCTGATCCATCCACCAGTTCGACATGAGAGATATTTGCTACTAAACTAAGCCATTCTGTAAGTTTATTATCCACCAAAGCCCTCCTAAAGGAAATGTTTAGAGGGCTAGTGTTCATAACCTTTGAGACCGTAGCGTGAGGATCTCTCACTATATTATATAAAGATGGATAGCGAACTTTTAGAGGCTTATCACCTACCCATGTATCATCTCAAAATCTAGTTGTGGTTCCATCCTTGATATCGAAGGAACCCTTTGCCAACACCTCCTCTTTGATGCGCATGAGGCCTCTCCAAAAATGAGAGTCATTGGGCTTAGCTGTAACCTGGGATAGATTTTTGGAACTTAGGTATTTATTCCTTAGAAGGGATTGTCATATACCTTCTGTATTCAACAGATTAACCAACCATTTTGCTAGGAGGCACTTATTTTGCAATTGTAAATTTAGGATACCTAGTCCTCCCTGGTCTTTGGGACGGCAGATAATGTCCCATTTGGCCAGGCGGTATTTATGTTTGTCTGAGGAACCTGCCAAAAAAATATTGATCTATAATGGTTCAGTTTCTCTATGACAATCTCAAAGAAAGACATCATAAACATGGGCAGGCTACTTAGGACTGAGTTAAGAAGTACTAATCTTCCCCATAAGACAAATATTTCGCTTTCCAACAAGAGAGTTTTTGTTTAAAACGATCTTCTACTTTACTCCATTCAGAGTTTAGGAGTTGTCTATGATGCATAGGAATTCCAAGATATGAGGACAGAGGTTAGATCGTCGGCTTCATTGGTGTCGCATGGCGATCTACTGCGGCGCCGAACCGGCACGCGGCAGTGCCGTCCCTGCGCTCCTCGGCTGCCTGGCGGGCGTTCGCGGGCAACGCGTGGTGGCGCAGCGGCGTGGGGCGCGCTGGCCGCGCTCGAAGCGGAGGCCCCGTCGGAGGCCGGGCGCCGGGCGGCGCACGAGCCCGGCGCGGTGCGGGTGGTGGTCGGCAGGGAGCGCAGCCGAATATGTTTTCCTAAGCCCTGGCAGATGCCTTTGATTATCTCAAAGCATGTCTTCCAATCAGGTCTTAAAGATGTATCTGAAGAGAATGAAAAACATGCATCATGTATCCTTATAACATTTTACATCTCATCTGTAAATTAATTAAATGACAGAACAAATATGTTGGATACCGCGTTCTCATGGATGCATACCGGAAATATACTTGTCAAGGTTTCCGTTAGGAATATATTCATAGTAGAGTAAGCTTTCAACCACGTCTACCATAATGTATCTTCCACTGTGCTCAATCACTTTCTTCTGCGGTTCATGGCACGAGCCGAGTAACCTCACTATATTCGGATGCTGCATGGCCATAAGATTCCCAACCCCAATCTTGAACTGTTTCTCAGGTGCCACTGGGGCGTTATCTGCAAGCTTCTTCACAGCAATTGGCTCCCCATCTTGCAGAATGCCCTGTTAGGCTGTCTCCAATGGGAGACCTATTTGGGAACCCAAACTCAAAATGGGTCTCCAACACAATACCTATAGCCTCCAACAGAGTACCCATACAGAAGACCTATTTTGGGTATCAAGAGAGGCATAACCCAAATTTGGGTATCCTCTCTCCTTGAGACCTATTTGCAGAGAGTGTTGTCTTTTAGGTCTTGTTGTTGGAGAAGACTAAAAATAGGTATGGAACCTTTTACCTGTAGCGCTACCCAAAGGACAAATGGGTATTGTATTTTGGGTAACAATTGTTGGAGATAGTCTTACTTTGACCTCTCAGACACACCGTATTCTGTGTGCGCTTATTGGACAATATTCTAAAACTGGAGAACATTATTCTTGAGCATAGTGGTATGGTACCTTCGCCAAGCTTATAAACAGTACCAAATGCACCTTCGCCAAGCTTTCGCGCATCAGAGAACCCATCCGTGATACCATTCAGAAACTGTGCTGGTGAGTTAGTCGGCAAGGTGTTCGAAAAACTCGACTTGCTGGCCATTCCTGACAATTTGACGCAGCTGCAGATCAGAGCGAATTAAACAAGATTTATTGCAACTTCAACTCCAGCAAAAATATGGCAATTGTTCATGAACATAGTACACATATATACGAGCATAACACAACATAGTTTTTTGCATAAACTGGAAAGTTCTGAAACCAAACGAAAGTAAGAAGCTTGTTAGAGAAGCACTGACCTGGAGCAGGGAACTTGAGGGATCCAACCTGGGGATATCGAGATCGAAGAACCAGATGTACGGGCTTTGATTGCTGCCAAGATGAGGGGGGGGGGGGGGGAGGGGGGGGAGACTACTGGGCTTTAAGATTGTATATGATCCAACCTGATGGGATCTGGATAAGAGAGAGGGAGTTGACTTGACTCTAGACCCATGTGAGCACGGTGTAGGATGAGACAATTTCCGAAGACATGTCTCAGCAATTACGAGGAGGTTGGTAGTTAGTCAGTGTCCACGAGTGGGGGATGCCTGGGCAGACGACCTTGAAAATAAAATATCCCCTAAACCCCATGTGGCTGTCACTGTCACCGTGTCTACACAACTACACCGTATTGCGTTCTAAGAGCAAGAGCGAAGTTGCTGACGCTGTTTGTCTAAATGGTGATTTAGTCTGTTTATAAATATCATTAAAATCTCTTTCTTATCGTTTGAATTCTTAGGTCTAAAGTTTAGTCAATTAAAGTTGATAGCTAAAATTTTAGACCACTCTAGCTCACTTATGTGGTCTAAAGTTTTCGTGAAGTTAGCTTTAGACGACACTTTAGACCTTCTGTTTGGAGTTTAAAGGGCTAAAGTGGTCTAATAGGAGCCAGGCCTTATTCAAATTTTAAAATTTCTTTACCATGTTCATTCTGATTTGGATCTTCTCCTTACCTTGTTCTACTCATGTTTTGAGAGCCACCCTTTTTCGAAAACCCTTTTTCCTTACCTTGTATGAACTCCATATCTGCTTCCCATCTAGCATTTTTCTTGGGAGACTGAAGTAAATTAAGAAAATAAAGGATTCAATATGAGAAAATGATAAGGGATAAAAAATTATTAAAAATTATTTGGTTGGTTAGAAATAGTTTAGGGTTCCTAATGCAAAATCATCTAGGAAGCTCCTATAAGATATTGTTGAAGGACAAAATTTAAGGTTGCTTTTTATTTTGTTAACTTGCTAGATCTATAAATTTAGCAAGTAAACTATACCAAACTCTTGGAGATGCTTTATATCATCCATACTAATTTGCCAAACGCCCAAACCTAAAAGGTGATGATGATCAAGCTAATAGGACAGGGGTGTTTGGATTAGAGTACCAATTGATCATCTTTGGGTACTAGTAAATATACCCATTTCTAACTTCAAAAAAAAATATAGCCATATTCTACCCATTTCTAAATCCAAATCCTAGCCATTTGATTATGTGTGGATGTCAGTGCAAATATTTGAATACCCATCAACTGTATACGTGGAACGATGAGTAAGGTAACTCCTACGGCCCTAGGGGCGCTTGTAGCTTAGGATCAAGATTAAAACAAGAGAAAAGTAGTCTTTCCTGCTACTAACCTAATTACCTAAAAGTTAGCCACGAGTGGATTCAATGACATCAACCAAAGTTGGACATACTTGACTCACGACAAAATTAAAATATCAAACATTTAGAGATGAAGGGAGTATCTTTTTGAAAGAAACTAGTAACAATACTAATAATACAATACTGTCAATTGGCATCGGAGCCTTTGAAACCGTACTGGAGCAAAAGTTCAATACAGAATAACATTACGGTGTCATACAAATACATCAAAATCTAGCAGGGATGAGATACAGGGGCTATTAAGTATTTGAGTTCAGTATACCTTCCAATTCAACCCAAAAATATAAGCTGACAAGAAAATATGGGCGGTTCACTTACACTACAATAAGGACTTTACTTTAGATGCTGTTCCACATAGAAAGGATTGGCTGTCTTTTCGGAACGAGAGCGACTGACTTCACCTAAAATGACTGCATCTGCAGTCATGCAATCTTTGTCGTTGCTTGTTGATTCAATGGCAGATCCGTTTAATTGATATGGTCTGCATAATAGCTAAGGCCCAACACAGCCCACGTATCTTTTACCAGCACCAAAGCTCCCGTGGAGTAAGTGGATGGGGATACGGCCGTACGCATCGCCGCCGCCGTCGTCGTAGCACCTGCACCACTCGAGCGCCTCAAAATTGCACGGCGTTGTCGTCCTCGCCGAGCCCCGCAACACACTACGCCATCCCCGCCAAGTGCCGCTCTGTTGTCATATGAGCCTCGCAGCACACATGTGTATCTTTTACCAGCACCAAAGCTTCCGTCTACTTGCACAAATTGCTAAAACTTGTGTGCTTCCTATTCATTTATTGCAACTATACAATTTGCAAACACAATACATCTTCCAGCACGGCAGCAGGTGGGCGAGGTGGAAACGCCTAGCCTAGACAGCTTCTAGCACGGCAATACGCTTGGCATGGGACGGCGAGGACGGCGACAGCGCCACGCTCGATGAGGACGGCCACCAGGCGAGGACTACGACGGCGTCGTGCTCGGCGAGGACGACGACGGCGCCGCACTCGGCGAGGACGGCCGTCGGGCGAGGACGACGAACGCGGCGCTCGGCGAGGCCAGCCCCTCCGCGACGACAAAAGATACATGGGCTGTGTTAGGCCTTAGCTATTATGCAGACCGTGTCAATTAAACGGATCTGCCATTGGATCAGCAAGCAACGGCAAAGATTGAGTGACTGCAGATGCAGTCATTTTAGGTGAAGTCAGTCGATCTCGTTCCGTCTTTTCATGGAGCTAGGGATAAAAACGGATCGGATACGAACGGATATCAATATGTGGTCGGATTCGGATTCGAATACGGATAATATCAATCATGACGGATAAGATATGATTGAATATCGACATCATAAATATACGATTTAAATATTCGGATACGGATACGGTATCAGATGTTCAATATTCGGATTCGGATACAGACAGATCTAAACCTCTCTAAATGAATTCGGTCTCGAATACAGTCGGAAAAATATCCGTACCGTTTTCATCTCTACATGGAGCTAATGTGAGAAATAACAGAACAACGCAGGCTGACGCAGGTAACTACTTCCTTGAGGCAAAGGCAGATAGCCATGTTTTGGCAGTAATTAATTTGAACATCTGCCTATGATTCAGCTGAAAAGATGAATGTGATGCTAGACAATGTCAGTAACTGAAGAAAACATGGAATTTGAAAAGGATGAAACACACATGAGCGCTTACAAGATTACTGCTGAAGAAATAGTGATAATCCCCCTAGATGCGGATCTCTGGAACATGCTGCATCTTTTGTTTCATGCGCTTATTGTTCCATTGAGCTTTGAAGTCCTCATGGAGACCAAGCAGCCAAAGCTTCTTAAGACAGGGACAGTTTTCAATTCCTTGAGGGACTTTAGCTAGCTTTGGTAGCGATGTAATGTATATACCCTCAATGACTGGAAGTGAACCATGTCCAATGTCCAGAAAACTCACATCATGCAAACCCATCAAAACAAGTGTCTTAAGGTGAGTGAAGGAGTCAGCAGGAACAACTAATTCGTGTTTACTGTTTATGTTGTTGAGTCTTAGATAGGACAGGTGCGGGGCATGTGACGCGAGGAAGACCAGTGGATCTTCTCCTCCAAGATGACAACCACTAAGAGCTAGATACTTAAGATTTCTCCCATGGTGCTCAAACATTGGGCACTTCAGTGTTCTGCCAGCCCAACAACCTCTGACAATCAACCTGTGAAGCTTTGTGGAAGTTGGTTTGAGATCCTCAAAAGAAAGTGGCTCATTCACATTACTAGCAGAGAGAAGCAAGCTATCAAGAAGCGGCATCATTGACAAAACCTTACAAATCTTGCTACAATGGGCAGTACTTATGTTTTCAATCCACACGCTCCTTAGTTGCATCATATTCTCAAGCTGCTCTGCCAAGTAAATGCTTGATTGCACAGTCTCAAGAGTTTGAAGTTCTTCAAGATTTGAAAGCCCTATAGGTGCCTCGACTCCAACAAAGTACCGGAACTCTGACTGCTTCACATCAGCATATCTGTCAGCAAGAATGTGCCTAAGCTTAGTGAGCTTCACAATCCCATGTGGCAGATTTCTAATATTGGTTGACTTGACATCAAGAGTCTGAAGATTGATGAGATTCTCTATAGATTCTGGCAGTACGCTTATTCCTGTATTTCTCAGACCAATGTAGCGTAGATTAAACAGATGACCAATTGATGCAGGTAATGTGGTGACTTCTGAGTCTTGCAATTCAAGGACAGTAAGATATTTGGATTCAGATAATATTGAAGGTATAGACATCACAATGGTTTCACTTGCCATCAGCGTCCGCAGGCGTGGAAATTTCATCTTGGATGCATCATTTTTCATCTTTCTCCATCTAAATGCAGACAAGCGACGCACATCTTTATCCATTTGAATTACTGCACCAAAATCATTAACAATACCAAACATCTCTACGTTAGAGACTCTAAGGGCTAACTCTCTCAAGATATCATGCATTCTGAATGTACTCACCCCACCAAGTTCATCATTATCAACAATTTGCAACATGTTTCGATGGATCAGTTCCATGAGATAGCCCTCTGCAACTTCCTCTAGTGTACTGTTCCCTTTCTTTACTACAAAACCTTCCGCAATCCATAGTCGCACAAGCTTTTCCCTTGGCAAGAGATAATCTTCAGGGAACATGCTGCAGTACAGAAAGCAATTTCTAAGCTCTCCTGGCAAGTCATAGTAGCTGAGGCTTAGAATTCCACGAACCTGTGCATACTTCTCTAGTTCAGAGGGAAGTTGATCATATATCTGCTTCCAAACTGGCAGAATTAGCTTCCTTGTAGAAAGTAAGCTTCCTATAGATACAATTGCCAAAGGCAAGCCCCCACATTTCTTTGCAATATTAACAGCTAGCACCTGCATCTCTAATGGGCACTTGACAACTGGCAGGGCCACACTTTTCTTTGCAATATCATTAGCTAGCTCCAGGAGTTCTGATGAGCTTTTTGCCATTGACAAGCCCTCACATTTCCTTATAGCATCAGTAGCTAGCTCCTGAAGTTCAGCTGGGCACTGCTCCAGCAATAGGGCCTCAAATTTCTTAGCAACACCAGTGGCTAGTTCATGAAGCTCTGCTGGACAGTTCACCAGAGATGACCCATTACATTTATTTGCAGTATCAGTAGCTAGCTCGAGTACCTTTGATGGGCCGTCAGACTCGTCGTTGTAAGGAAAAGCTTTGGTGCAAAGTAGGCAAAGAGCATCCTTCAGACCTAATGGACTAAGCTTGAGCTGATAATGCTTGGAAGCAAGAGCAGCCACATCCTCTTTCCTTGTTGTGATAACAATGCAACTTCCATTTTTAGAATCTTCAAACACATCTCGCATTGATTCATACACTTGGGGGTTCCATATGTCATCTAATACAACTAAGTATTTCTTTGTTCCAAACACTTCCCTTAGCTCTGTTTTAACCTTGCGGATGTCCATGCTGTCAGTGCCTCCTGATTTCCTCTTCCCCATTTCCATGCTGCCACTGTCAGCTCTTGTCATCCCAAGTAGCTTCCTCAGCAATGCCTCCACGCTATTGTATGTCTGTGAAATAGTAAGCCACAAAAGCACCTTAAAGTTATCCCTTTGCTTCTCATATACATTTGCGGTCAGGGTGGTCTTTCCTATTCCACCCATACCACAAACTGATACCACTTTAAGATCGTGTGTATCTGACCTCAACCATTTGGTTAGCTGCTCCCTGTTTTTCTCAATCCCCACAAGATCTTCGTCTTTCATAAATTGGGGCATACTGTACTGAGGGAATTGTAGTTCACTGTTGTGGATTTGGGTTGGAAGAAACTCATGAACTGGTCTCAGCCATTGATCCTTCAGCATGGAAACATGCACAATTTCCTTCTCAATCTGAATTAGCTCATCAGATATTCCACTAAATATCGCAGTATAGTTTATTCCTTTGCTCAGTCTTTTCAGGAATTGATCATTCTTGTATCGAAGATAGTGGTATGAAAAGTTATCCATTACATCCTCAACACGGTAGGCCAACATTCGTACCTCTGAGATCCATCCCTTCAGGAGTTCATCACTGAGATACAGTGCACCTGTCTTCCGTATGAAGAGATTCATCATCAAAAGTTGCCTTCGCACACGCTGCACTGTGTTCGGTAGCTCTGTCAAATTAGAAAACTTGGTCGCCACAAAAGTTGCAGCTTCTCCTGCTAAATAGAAACCGATCTTTGAGAGAGCAACGAGAGCTGCTTCAGCCATCCTGTTGAGAAAAACAGACAAGCATGTTTTAAATTACTATATGCAACAAAAACAAAGAGGGGAGGCAGGTTCCATAGAGCATAACACTTTCCATTTTTCCATAATGTGGAAACTCCAGCTTTTTTCATAATAGAAACACTGTCTAGTTGGTTTTAAGGAATTAATTATAAATCTCATTTTTCTGTATTCAATATCACTGTGCACGCATATCTTTATAAAATGAGACATTATTCTATGGCTAAGTGTCTAAGTGTATGCCAAAACTTTAAAGATACTGTCATTCACAATTCAGACCAGTAGAATAGTCATGAGACCATCTGCAGAAGTTGTGATGCATAACCAAAACAATTTATGTCACAAACTCATGGAATAATAAAAAGAAGCTCCTTTTTATGCCAAAATTTCATTAAAAAAACGCATCGTACCATTCAATTTCAATTGAAACAAACGGATATGGAGGCCCCAACCTACATGTCTATAGGAGATTTAAAATGTCCACAGTTGAACAATCAGATAACAGATGCTCCTTTTGGAAGTAGCAATTCTGGAGACAAACTAATTGGCAAATTCCAATTGCCAATCTATCTTCACGACCGTGAGAAAAAACAGTATCAGAGAACCAAGAATCCAAAATACGGCAGGAACGAACATTTTGGCCATGTATTGGGCACGGCAGCGCAGCCATTCGTCGAACAGGTCATGTGCGCGGGGACCGACCTCTGACGCGAGGCCAAATCCCTCGAACAAATGGAGTATGTGGTCCTTCCAACATCCAAGGCGGAGGCGGAATGGTACCCAAGAAGTAGGAGGTGCTACGAAGAACAACAACACAAGCTTCTACAAGAAAAGATGAAGGAATCACCTACTTGATGATGCGGCAACGAGGACCGCAGTGGTGGCAGCTCCCCGGGCGCTCGCTCTGGTCTCGTGCTCAGAAGCTCCACCTGCGGACTGCAGCGCAGGTTCGAAGAGGAAATCTGCACAGTGATGCAAGGAGCAAAGATTTGGTGAAGACTCCCTTTGGATGCTTTCTCGGGAACTTCTCCGAAGAAATGTGTGAGCATGGTAGACGCCGATGTCACGCTATGTTGACTTGACTCCGCTTCCGCGCGTCAAGGTCCACACAAAAAAAAAAACCCGTACCATACTGTAACTGTGAAGTCTATTTCAAGTTTTCAACCCCATCATAAGTTGTCAAAAAAAAACCCATCATAAGATTTCCATGAGTTGTTAATAGCTTATAGTTAATATTAGCTAATTAATTATTAGCTACTATCGGCTAGTTTGATTCAACTAATAAAATAGTTGTCAGTCCCTTGATACCTATAAAAAAAGTCGTTTAGGACAACGACATGGTCTCCAAAGCTAACTTTGACTCCTTGTTTTTATAAAAATATTTATTAAAAAGTGGTATATGTTATTTTATGAAAGTATTTTTTAAGATAAATCTATTCATATGATTTTTTAATTTCTAAATTCAACAACTTAAAAGTTATTTATGATAATATTTGACCAAAATCTTGTCCAAAACGACTTTGTTTATGAATATGGAGGGAGTAATTGGCTAAACTATTAGATGGACCTGTTTGATTTGAATGAGCTAATTATTAACAGCTAACTATTAGCTGGTCAGATTTAAATCAAACAGGTATAAGGCTTGTTTAGATGCACATGCTAGTAATTAAGTACGGGCTAAAATTTAGCCGAAATTAGTTATAGTTGGCTAATAATTAGGTAAAGACTTTGCTAAAAAAATGCGTTTAGCCCTCCTATTTAGATGCATTAGAACCAATTTTACTTAATTTTTAGCTAACTAGCAATTAGCCTTTGCATCAAACACCCTTGTTATCTCGGGTTCAATCTAGATTTTATAGTGTTTGCTTGGGAGCCGGTTAAACCCCATTATTATTATTAACCCAGACAAGGCCGGCCTGCTCCTCCGTCAGAAGTCGTGGCCACGTCGGTCCGGATGTTTCCTGCCGTTCGATTCTCGGGTTCGTGGTCCTCGTTCGTTCCGCCGGCTTTGGCTCCACCTGCTCCGCTTAGAGCATCTCCAACAGTTCTCCAGTTCTCCATTTGAGTTTTGCATTCTTATTTTTTGCTAAACATCTCAAAAACAGCTATCCAACAGTTTTGCATTTGAGCTTTGCATTTTAGACAAGTTGACATTTTCCTGTGATGGACTCCCAAATTTGCCAGTCCTCCCGGGACTTTGCAATCGTGCAACCGGTATCCCTCGCGCCATACGTACCGCGCACCGTCTTCCTGTCGCGACTAGGGTTCGTGCGCGCCGCCGTGTGTGTGTCGTGAGCCTGCGACTAGGGATCGAGCGGAGCCGCGACCTGGGATCAAAGCCGCGACCTGGGCCAGACCGAGTCCGCGCTCGCTCGGCGCGACTCAATCCAGAACGCCGGGGTCGCGCGATCTGGACGCTGGGGTCGAGCGGAGCCGCGAAGATACTCCAAAAGACCGGACAGGTAATCCAGATCGCTATACGGCTTGATTTTTTGTACTGATCGAACTGGGTTGCTGTACTGATCGAACTTGTATGGTCCAGTAGGTAGATTCACCACGAGCGTCTCCCGCCGGCAACCTTTGGACACCGTGGACGGAAAAAAAACGCGGGCGAAGGAAACAATGGCCGCCACATCGAGCGCTTGGAAACCGCAGAAAAAACGAAACGGGCCCACAAATTCCTTTTTGCCAAGTCATTTATGCAAAACTATTGGAGAAACCTTTTTTTGTCCTACCCATTTCATTTAGGGAGTTGGCAAACTACTACAAATGCCAAATAAAAAATGGGGAACTGTTGGAGACGCTCTTAGAGAAGTTGCGTGTTTATCTTCGCCCTGTAGTTCCGTGGCTTCTCGTCTCGGTTTCTCCCCGATCGGGATTTCTTCCCGTCTTGGTTTCTACCCATCCAGTCAAGCTTATCCTCCGATTTACTAAAGCGGTGTTACCCTCTTCCGCGGCCGTTGCCTGTTTCTCCTTTCGTCGCCCTCTTCGCCTCTCGCGTTCTCTTCCGCGGCCGTTGCGTGTTTCTCCTTTCGTCGCCCTCTTCGCCTCTCGCGTTCTCCTCCTCTGTGTTCTCGTCCATACTTGGGCGCTGTTACAACCACGCGCTGTCGCCGCGCCGCGCTTGCTCCTCGCGCTATCTAGGTCCTCAGTTTCGGTTGTCTTCGTCTGCTGTCCTCGCGGGTGTGCTGCCTCCGTGTTCTTGAGGTTTGTTCCCGAAATTTTTCCCTACCTGCTTTCTGCACTTTATTTCTTCACTGACGATGCCGCCATCTTCGTTTAGGGGCTTCATCCGAACGCTTCAGCTCCGCGGTGGCCGTTCTTTGAGGGAGGGTCCTCACAGCAGCCCACGGTGGCCACGGTGTTTGCGGCGGAGAGACCAGCGAAGGGTTCACGAGTTCTCCTAGGTCATTGCCGTAACAGGGAGCCGCGTGCGAAGGCTGTGCTCCTTATTGGCTTTGGAGACCTCCTGTTCCAGGCGCTCAGGTTTGTTGGACGAAGAACGCATATGTGTTCCGATTTCGGTTCAGCTCAGTGTGTGCTTCTTCTCAGTCTGTGCAGATTATTCACGGTGTTGTTATCGCTGGTAGGTTCACGAGTTCTCCTGGGTCGTTGTCGTAACAGGGAGCCGTGTGCGAAGGCTGTGTTCCTTATTGGCTTTGGAGACCTCCTGTTCCAGGCGCTCAGGTTTGTTGGGCGAAGAACGCATACGTATTCCGATTTCGGTTCAGCTCAGTGTGTGCTTCTTCTCAGTCTGTGCAGATTAGTCACGGTGTTGTTATCGCTGCTTTATACTGTGTCCTCTCTGTTATTGTTGTATACTTCTCCATGCTTACTTTTACACTGCCTGCCTCTGCTTTCTTAGTTGCGTCATTGCCACGTCGTGGTTGTTACGGTTGCTGCTGTCTGTGGCTTTTGGGTCACCAACATCGTCGCGTCTACTCATGATTCGGCTTGCTTTGTTGTTTTAGTGCACGCGGATCTTTACCATTCACGTCGGCCGGTGGCGTGCCTTCTTGTTCCTGTGCCTATTTCTCCTGTTTCATATCTTCCTTCTGTTCAGGTACCGTGGCTGCCCTTCTTTCAAGTGCGGTGTTTCCTTTGTATTGCTCGTCTGTTGCCAGCGTATGGTTGCATTATGCATATTTTGTCTTTGTTTGCGCAGGTGTACGGAAATCAGGTCTTCCTGTTCTATTTCCTCCCGTTGCCGTATCTGCCACAGACTACCTGTTTTCGCCAGTTTATCAGTATCGGTGAATCATTATTTCACGCTACCTCCTATTCTGGTACCATTTCTCCTTAGGTAACAATCGGTGTGCCGTTATTTTTCATTATTATTATTAGTTGATTCCTGCTCACCTAATATGCATTCGCTCTGTTCTCGGCGCTAGGTATTTAACCCAACGAAGCTTCACATCCTTCTTGCCTTGTGCGCGCGGACCTTGGTGTTTGATCGCAGTGCCAAAAATTTTCCTTCAATTTTGGAACCCCAAAAAAAAGGATTCGTACTATTTACGGTTGCCTATTCTCATGAGTTCAACCAATTTATCCTACGCCTCTATTTTGCGCTACTTTGCCTATCAATGTTCTTTACCTTACATATCTTTTATACATGAGATTACAATGGATGGAACACATTTGTATGGTGTAGAGGTCGATGTGCCGTCCGCTGTCATACATGGCCACACACAATCAATGTTCTTTTGGGCTGATTCGCATTTGCAGCCTGCTTTGGCTTATGAGGCGGCGGCGTACGACGCCCTCTTAGCTTTGCACAGAGTATATGGTTGCCTTGTTTTTGATCAGACTGTGCATAACCTTCACCTGTGTAGATCTTTGGTTTTGCGACTTCTGCCTGTTGCAAATAGAGGTACTCGACTTGCTAGATTGGTAATAGCAGCTTCGCGGCGACACGATGTGCCTTCAGCAACCTTATTGCTTTGTGCACAACAATTATTAGATGATCTCACGCCGGCCTTGCCTTTAAGATCAGCCTTCTTTCAACACTAGGTTTCAGTGTTTGTACCTTTATATACTCTATATGATGTTTCTTCCAATATCTTGCCCTCTTTAATTGTAATACAATTTTGTTGGCTCCATAAAGAAATTTTGTGCATTGATATGTGTTTTACGTTTGGTCTCTCCAGTTCTGCCTAAATCTTTTGTTGTGCTCCGATAAATCATACGTGCGTTCGAAACATCACACATATTTTTACATAGTTTCATATGGTCACCTGTCCACGTGCCTTCTACAGCCTTTTATGCATAAATTATAGCCTATAGATAGCTACATCTCTTGGACCTAGGCATTCAATTTCTTAGGAAAACAAATTTGGCCTCTGTCTCTTCATACTAAGATGCGCGGCTAGCGTGGACCGTGGAATACGGCTTCCTTATGGCAACGCAACATCCATGTATGTCGAACACAACATTTGTTCTTTTTTGCCTTATACGCATTTTTTAAGGTTATTATTGACATATATGTCTATTTATGTATATTCTGTAGCGAGGGCTTTTGCTCATCTACAAACCTCCGCTGCAAACTTACCCAGACGTCGCCGTGGTAGAGGAAGTATGTATATTGCCGTTTATATATTAGTAGTGTATTCTATATGCTCCATTTCGTCAGTATACCCAACATTATGAACATTGATGCCTCACAGTTGATGCTTCCGTGTGCCTACAAAGCCCTATTCAAGAAACATCTACAACCTCTGGTGCGCACCAGTGTGTTTTCTCTCAGCCACAAAATCGTTGGTCCTTGCAGCTGCTGTTGCAATGTCCTAAATGTTGACTTCGTTTCTGTTACCTTCGTTTGGAATATTTCTGCACCAGTCGAACATTCTGCCTATACCTTGTTAGCCTCTGATCCTTCCACGTCTAGGGCTAAAAGGAGGAAGTTGCTAAATCATCATCGCCTTGTCTGGGGAGGTATTATCATTTTTATTATGGATGTCGTGTGTCTCGCCCTTTGCCTGAAACAGGAACTGAGCTTCCCACTTTGTATATAGGTGCGGTGTTGGCTCATAGCGCTCATTTGGAGTGTGGCCAGTTTGATCAGGAATTTATAGAGGCACTTAATGGTATTGTGTCCACGTTTAGTACTCCAGTCTTGCTTCCTCCTTAATATCTCTTCTTTCCCAGCGTCCATGCATATTTTTTTACCTATGTGCGCCACCTTGTGCCCATATCTGTACCAGTTTCGTATCCTGGAAGATCCTACTATGGAGCACCTGATCAGCAGTGTCGTCATTGTCGAGCCGTTTTTTGGCACGCAGAAAAAGTAGCAAGGATTCCAGTAACCCCTCGGCGTCGGCTATTTACAATAAGTGCTGCAAGGGAGGAAAAATACAAATACCGCGCTTCAAGCCTAAACCTGAGCCTTTAGCGAGCTTAGCAAGATTTGGTGCTGGTCCTGTATGTAACAAGTTCATGAAAACTATAAGGCAATACAACTGCCTTTTTTCATTCACTTCCATGGGAGCTGATATAGATCGCTCTATGAATGATGGAAGAGGACCGCCTGTTTTCAAAATTTGTGGCCAGATACATCACCGCATTGGTTCCTTGCTACCTCCTGATGGTGAACCTGCTAAATTTATTCATCTTATGTGTACGATACATCAAATGAAGTCCAAAATAGGATTGCATCTGTACACCAAGCTGCTGCAGGAGATTCTGACTTAGATCCAGCTATTATCCAGTCATTATCGACCATGCTTGACCGTCATAATTTGTTTGCACAACAACTTAGAATGGCTCGACATAGATTAGAAGACCGTGATACCGAAGATTTTGTTCTTCGCATTGTTGGACCCAGGGATGGAGAAGAGCCTCAGTACAATTTACCAAGTACAGATGAATTGGCACTGCTTGTAGTTGGTGACTTCAGCACAGAGGCCTTCGAGTGGGATATTATTATACAGCAGCAAACAGGTGACCTACAACAGATTTCAGCTCTTCATCCTGCTTTCATGGCTTTACAGTATCCTCTGCTTTTCCCGTACGCTGAACGGGGTTGGCAACCTAGAATTTAGTATGCTGGAGTCACTCGGTCAACAGATACTGCACATGTTAAAGTTACCATGCAGGATTATTATTGCTATATGTTCCATTACAGAAAGGACGAACCAAATCCGTATTTGTCTTATGGTACACTTTCAAGCCAGGCAAAGGTCGATGCTCGAGCATGCGTCGATGAAAACAGGCTTAGATTCATAGTAGACAATCAGAAGGATATTAGGATGGAGAGCATTCAAGGTATATGTGATGCTATTAGCAGAGGATCAACTGAAGGTGCTGAGATGGGAAAGATGACCATTTTACCGGCCTCACACACTGGTGGCAGGCGCTATATGATACAGAATTATCATGATAGCATCGCCATTTGCCGTGAATATGGCCCTCCAGATTTTTTCGTGACATTACATGTAATCCTAAATGGTTAGAAATTGCTGAGGCTATCTTTGAGCCAGGACAGAAACCGAGTGACAGAAATGATTTGATAGTTAGAGTTTTCAACATGAAGCTAGAAGAACTCCTTCATGATATTAAAAGCGGAAAACCTTTCGGTCCCTGTAGTGCAGGTATATTCCAATCTATAATTGCGCCTTCTCTATTCGTTACAGACTCCACTCTCTAATTCCATCTATGATGCCACTGTATTTCAATCATAGTTACTCTTGCCTCCTTTATTGTAGTACTCCATACTGTTGAGTTCCAAAAAAGAGGGCTACCGCACGCACATATTATTTTATGGACATCAACTGACACAACCAATCCATCTGCAGCAATGATAGACAAATATGTATCTGCCGATATACCTGACCCAAGAATTGATCCCCTAGGATATGCTCTTGTGTCAGAGCATGTGATACATGGTCCTTGTGGTAAAGACAATCCCAGGTGTCCGTGTATGAAAAAGAACCAATGCTCGAAGCATTTCCCTAAGCCATATCAGGAAAGTACAACAGTTGATACTAGAGGCTTTGCTATTTACAGAAGAAGCCACAATACTTTATTTGTTCAGAAAGGAGGTATCCACATGGACAGTAGGTGGGTGGTTCCCTACAACATGTATCTGTTAAAAAAGTTTCAAGCTCATATCAATGTTGAATGGTGCAATAAAACCACATTTATTAAATACCTATTCAAGTATGTAACAAAAGGAGCCGACTGCAGCAAAGCCTATTTGGAAAGAGTTAAAAAAGGACAGCCAGCACCATATGATGCGCAAACAACGACAATCAATGAGGTGAAGGAGTATCTTGATTGCAGATATATTTGCGAACAAGATGCTTGTTGGAGAATTTTGGGATATGATATTCATAGACACTATCCAGCAGTCGAGAGGATGCCTGTGCATTTGCCAAATGAAAATTTTGTCACGTTCAGTGCCAGAACAAAAATGGACAAATTGGTATCTGCAGATTTCCTGCGAAGGACAATGTTGACTTAGTGGTTTGTTTGCAACAAAATGTTCCCTGAAGCAAGGACAGTAACTTATCCATAGTTTCCTTCGAAATGGTTATGGGATTCCAGATCTAGAAAGTGGACTCCACGTAAACAGCAGTTTGGCAAAGTAGGTCGCTTGCATTATGTTGATCCCTCAGCTGGTGAGCGATACTACCTTCGACTGTTGCTTTTGACAGTTAAAGGCGCTACAAGCTACGAGCACCTTAGATACCACAACCAAACATACCATGCCACGTTTAAGGATGCGTGCAGGTCCCGTGGGCTCCTTGGTGATGACCAAGAATGGTACAATGCTTTTGATGAAGCAGCTGCCTGGGCTACCTCAGCGCAATTACGTAGCTTGTTTGTGACTATGCTACTATTTTGTGAAGTAAGTGATGAGAACAGGTTCTTTGAAAAGGTCTGTCGCCATCTATCAGATGATATTATCTATCAATATAGAGATCTCGTTGGTGATCCCAGCTATGAATTACCTGAAACAAGAACCAGGGACATTCTCTTGGAGGAGTTAGGCAACTTACTTTCCCAAAGTTGTTGAAATATTACAGACTTCAATTTACCCCCAAAAACAAATGCTCAGTACTCTGTTGTACACAATCGTTTGGTTGAAGAAGAGTTATTGTATCCTGAAGATCCACTGATTGACATGCATAATCCAACTGCCTCTTTGAATGAAGATCAAACAAGAGCTTTCAACGTCATAGTTCAGAGAGTAGAAAGAAAAGATCCTGGCTTCTTTTTTGTTTCAGGATATGGAGGAACTGGTAAAACATATTTATGGAATCGAATAGTGAATTATCTCAGAAAAAAGAACAAGATTGTATTAACTGTAGCATCCTCAGGTGTTGCAGCGCTTCTCTTACCTAGAGGCAGAACAGCTCATTCTAGGTTCAAAATACCTTGCCAGATAGAGGACGATATGATTTGTGACGTTAGTAGAGGCACGATGCTTTTAGAACTTATTCAACTTTCAAGTCTGATTATCTGGGATGAGGCTTTGATGGCTAATAAGAAATGTTTTGAGGCTTTGCACCGTACATTTCGTGACATTGAGAAAGCCCAGAGTCCTGAGACTGCAACAATTCCCTTTGGTGGTAAAGTTGTAGTTTTAGGAGGTGACCTCAGGCAGATTTTGCCTGTGATAGAAGGAGGTACCAAACATGACATTATTAGTGCCACGATAACTAGGTCACGGTTGTGGACACATGTTGAAATCCTAAATCTTACACAAAATATGCGGTTGTTATGTTCATCAGACAGTTCTAAAGACCAAGCCGATTGAAGGGTCGAGATGGCGGACTAGAGGGGGGGTGAATAGTCCTTTCTAAAAATATTACGCCGGCTAACCGAAACAAATGTGGAATTAAAACTATCGGTCTAGCCAAGACTACACCCCTCTATCTAAGTTCTCTAGCACCTTGAAAAGATCCTAAACAAACAAGCAAGGTGCTACCTTAGCAAGAGCTCACCTAACCAATTCTAGGAGCAAGGTCACACAAACCTATGCAACTAGTACTTTGCAAACCGGTGGAGCTCCTACACTAACTAGTGAGGCAAAGCGCACAAAGCCTAAGCTCACTAGCAAGCTCAATAACAAGGCAACTAATGCCGAATTAGAGAGCGCAACTTACTTAGCTACACAAACTAAGTAATGTGACTAACAAGGTTACACAAACCAAATTAGCCACGCAAGGGGAACTACTTCTAGCTACACAAGCAAGAAGGTAACTAGCAAGCTACACAAGCTAACTAATTACAAGAGCAACTACACAAGCACAAGTATATGAATGTAAGAACAAGCTTGTGTTAGGGACTTGCAAACCAACGGGAAGAACAATGTTGACAAGATGATTTTCTCCCGAGGTTCACTTGGTTGCCACCAAGCTACGTCCCCGTTGAGACAAGCTCCAAGGTTGCCGCCGGTCCTCTTGCTAGTGGTGACCCGCAAGTCACACTCTCCCATGTGGAGTGCTTACCACAAGCTCTAGCACTTGACCCAGCCGGACCACTTGTCGCTCTTCACGTCTCACTCAACTAGAGTTGCTCTTCGCGATCCCCGCGGGGTGAGCACCGTACCCCTCACAATCTCTTCTCCGGAGCACCGCACAATCTCCTTGCGTGCTTCGACGGAGTCACAAGCCACCAAGCCGTCTAGGAGGTGGCAACCTCCAAGAGTAACAAGCACCACCGGCTTGCAACACGAACACCTAGTGCCACTCGATGCAATCTCTCAATGCAACGCACTAGAATCGCTCACTCACACAATCGGATGAACACTATCAAGCATATGTGAGTTAGAGGCTTTCCTAGCACTCCCCAAGCATGGACACTAAGTCCCAAGGGTGCTCAGCACCAGCCAAGGCCGGCCAACACTTCTATTTATAGCCCCAAGGGCTAAACTAGCCGTTGCCCCTTCACTGGGCAAAACACGTGGGCACCGGACGCTCTCAAGGAGCCACCGGACGCTCAACACCCAGCGTCCGGTGCTCAGCTGACCGCCACGTGTCACTAGCCGTTTGAAGTCGACCGTTGCCGCCAACGGCTACTTCGCACGCGCGCCTGCACAGCACCACCGGACGCTCAACTAGTCCACACCGGACCCGTGCGCAGAGAGCTCCGCAAACTCGCAGGGTCACCGGACGCACCCTCAGCGTCCGGTGCTCACCGGACTCATGCGCAGAGAGGGTCGCCAAACCACCCGCACACCGGACGCTGAGCACCGGACTCTCTCCGGTGCGTCCGGTGCACTCTGCTGCACCCGACAGCACACCGGACGCTAAAGGCCAGCGTCCGGTGCCTCCGCGCAGAGCGTTCGGTGAGTGTTTCCTACTGAGAAACACTCACCTCTCTCAACCCTAGGAACACCACCTCCTTTGTAAAGTGTGCCAACACCACCAAGTGTACACTACCAAGTGCATGTGTGTTAGCATTTTCTCAAACATTTTTCCAAAGGAGTTAGCCTCTCAAACTTGCCACGCCACTCGATCCTAACACGTATGCAAAGTTAGATCGCTCAAGTGGCACTAGATGACCGATATGCAAACAAGTTTGCCCCTCTTGATAGTATGGCCATCTAACCTAAATCCGGTCATAAACTTCTCTACACACCTATGACCGGTGAAATGGAAAGGCCCTAGGTTATACCTTTGCCTTGCGCTTTCCATTCCAACTCCTCCAATGTTGACGCAACACATGCATCAAGCAATCACCAAATGATATGATCCACTTAATATCATCACGTGACCGTATTGGTTCATCGATCTTGACCTCACTTGCTCTTCACCATTGCCTCAGTCCATCGGCGCCAAGTCTTGCTCAAGCTTCACCGTCACACGCGGTCCCTCGCTTCAAAGCCTCTGACTTGCCCTTCACTCTTGCAACTGGTCCATCGAGCCAAGCCTCATCTTGATCTTCTCCACCTTGGTCACATGACTCCATGTCATGTCTCATATGCAATGAGCTCCTCCATCATCACATCATCACCTGTGGACTAATCTCCTGTGTATCTCACATAAACACTATTAGTCCACCTAAGTTGTCACTCAATTACCAAAACCAAACAAGGACCTTTCACCGATGCAGCTGCGTTTAGCAAATGGATTCTAGATATTGGTGAAGGAAAGATACCTTGTGTCGCCCGAGAAGGAGACGACGTTCCAAGTTGGATCACGATTCCACAGGATCTGCTTATACATGTTCGTGAAGACAGACTTGCATGCATTGTCCAAGCAGTATATCCTAACTTTCGCAGTAAATACAGAGATCCTATGTACCTAGCAGATCGCGCAATCTTAGCGCCAACAAATGAGCTCACAGATTCGGTGAATGATTATATGGTTGCTTTAGTCCCTGGTAAAGAAAAAGAATATTTAAGCTCAGACACCATTGACAAATCTACAGCGCAGCATGAGGCATATGATCTTTTGTATCCAGTTGAGTTCCTAAACTCGATTAATGGTAACAATTTCCCACAGCACAAACTCTGGCTAAAACCAGGGGTGCCTATAATGTTATTGCGCAACTTGAATCAACGTTTGGGGCTATGCAATGGCACAAGACTAATTATTACCTCCGTTGGTGAATGGACACTGGAAGCAAAAATTATGAACGGATGTTTTGCAAATCATAGTTTCGCTATACCGCGCATAACCTTAACATTAAAAGGCAACAGGTGGCCATTTGTGCTGCAGCATCGTCAATATCCTGTTAGAGTTTGCTATGCTATGACGATCAACAAAAGTCAAGGACAGACACTTTCAGTTGTTGGAGTCTACCTAAAAAAACCGGTCTTTTCGCATGGTCAACTTTATGTTGCTTTTTCTCGAGTGACAACAAAACATGGCTTAAAGATTTATATCGAAGATGACGACGGGAACCCCAGTAATGAGACCAAGAATATTGTTTAAGAAGAAGTGCTTCAATATCTAAACTAAGCATGCAGCTAAAGCTCATAACTTTGCCATTTCATCCTTGCACCGAAATGGTAGAGCCTTCGCTTCATCCTCACAGCAGCTATCAGAACACTTCACTCTGTCTTGCTTCCGCAACGCCAGGTGTTATAGTAAATCTTCTGATTACTTTTTGCATATTATTGGTCTTCAAAGGGTCCAACTTATTCTATGGAGCTATAAATACTAACTACAACTACAGCTGCGTGCGTCTTGCATTTAAGTATGCAGCTATATAAACAGTTACCCAAATTATTCTGCAGACAGAACTGCAAGCTATACTGTCAGATACGCCGTTGCATTCTGACGGCCTACTGTTTGTTGAAAAATAATCAGCAAACTGGTTGTCCTACTCAGAAACAAATAACAAATATGCCTTTTTGTTTGTCACTGTAATCACCGTGCGCTTATATGCCTGGTCCCATCAGTGCTATATACATGTCGATATTTTAAAGTATTTTCCAATGACGGTATATAAATACTATCAATCCTACTTTCCCAACTGCATTTCGATCACTTCTATTCTTAACTACTCTCATATTTGCTATACAGAATACAGACGCAGCCTGCAACTTCGATGCTTCCGGTTATCGTACATTCAAGCAATACTAACATTTGATCTTATGTTGCACAGGTCCATCATGAGTGCACAAAAGTTTTTGAAAGATTTAGAGAAAGGCCGTTGTGGGCACAACATTATTGTCCGAGTTCTCAGAAAATGGACCCACCATGAAAATCTAGGTGATGGACCACCTCTCTTTATTGGTATGGTCTTAGCAGATGCAAAGGTATTTTCCTCATTTTGTTATCGAACAAATCGTTACTCATATATAAGATACTGTTTTTCAGCCTGTATTAAGTCTATATAACTCCCCCGTGCCAGCCTGATGTATTTCATATTGCTCATGCCAGGGCTACGCAATGTATGCAGAAATTCCAGATAACATGATCGGACAAAAAGCGCATCTTTTTGACATTGGAAAAGTGTACACCATCAAGAAAATTATCGTACAAAACGCGAAGAGAAGCTATAGAGTAGTTGATAAAGACCTGATGATAAGTATAACACAGTATACAACTGCTAAAATGATTGTGGACCCTCCAAATTCAATTCCAGAATATGTTTACAGGCTAACACAATTTGCAGCCATTAAAGTTGCCAGAGTGGTTTTCAACTTGACAGGTATTGTGTCTATGCACACACTCTTTCGCAAATATTGTTCCATGCTTTTAAATGTTCCATGTTCCCACCGTGTCAAATAATGACCCTTCTAACTATATAGATGTGCTCGGCTACCTTGTCAAATATGAAGCAGCACATACATTTGTGCCGAAGAACAAAGAAAAATCTAAAACACTTCGAGAAATTTACATCAAAGATCTCAGGTATATCATAAATACAACTTCAACCACACATTACAGTGATCATTTCCTCTGTAATATAATTGCCACATAACTTGGTTTCATTACCATTGATTCATATCCAGGGATAGTATCCTCAAAATTACTCTTTGGGGTGACCACGCTCTGGATTTCAATATAGACAACATCTATGATCCTGAAGCTGGTAATCTAATTGTTTGTCTCATTGTTGGTTGTACGCCTCGAGAAGATATGAAAGATAATGGTATATTACTGCTTACAGCTACAATATACTACATGTCTACAGACATTGGTTGACATACTAATACCGTGCTATATTTCTGCAGGCAAAACTGCACTAACTGGGAGTCCTGCATGTGCTTATTATTTCAATCCTAACATTACGGAAGCACGACCTTTTTATAACAGGTGCATAATTCATTCCACAAATACTGCGTATCATTGTTGCGTAGGATATCTGGGTCTCAACCTGTCTATTCATAGGTTCAAAAACGTCCCAATTTATATCCAACGCCCGCTTGAAGAGGAAACTGGCTCCCTGGTTCAAGAGATTTCACTTCCAGAAAAGACTATTGCTGCACTAGACCAAATAGATCCTTTTAATGAAGAGGTATGTACTTTGGAAACCACACCAATATTTAGCCTAATACTTTCCTCCTTTTTTTACACGCATGCTCTACATATTATAAATAACCCAATTGATATACTACCTATATAACCAAGTTGAATTCCCGGTTGTAATGCCTTCATATATTATGATAGGAGCCTGGACCGTTCAAGTGTGCGGTCACAATTGTTTCTATCACCAATGCTACAAGCTGGTGGTACATGTCTTGTAGGGCATGTAAAAAAAAGGCTGAACAACAAATCAACAGTACTTACAAATGCCCCAGATGTCAAAGTACTAACACAGTACCTAGGTATGTGCTCTTTATTGCAAACTCTGATATAACACAAGACTATATAATTAACTATAACACACGTCCATAATACTCTTAAACTACTCAGGTACTTGCTGTCTTTCATAGGCAGAGATGATACAGGTGATGCAAAATTCTTCGCCTACGATGATGAAGCCTCCAAAATGATTCAAAAAGATTGTGATACGCTCGTCAACCCATTGGCTCCAAGAGATGTTTTGCCTCGCCCGCTTGAGAACATAATAAACAAAAAATTTGTGCTCTCAGTGAACCTTACTGATGACTCATGCAAGGGAAACAGTTGTAAGCAATATCAGGTCAAAGCTGTTCTACAAAGACCACCTAGACACAGTACTGCACAAAGTCTAATTGGAACTGAGAAACATTCAGATATTGTATATCAGGGTACAGAGATTCTGCAAGATCAAGATCAGCCACTTCAGATCGAATCAATAACAGATAATGTAAATAAGTCCTAAACTTATTGACTCATTTGTTTCCACATTTTCATATCTTGTATCAGTCAATTTACTATATGCTTCGCAGACTCGCACACCAGTGATCCAAATTGACAATGATAGCTCCAAGGAAACCAGTCAGAGGTAACAAATACAGTCTATATATACCGTAAAATTAGTTGCTTCAAAATTTTGCAGTCATTGGTATATACAAGCATCTAAACGCTCATTTATGTTGAATTCTACTTTCATAAGGAATGTCAAACCGCATTCAACTGTTCGCAAAAGCCTCTTTCAGCAACAGCACTTAGTAAATGAGGTAAGATACATTAGTTACCATATAAAAAATGTTAGGCAATCTCTTTTCCCTCATAATTCCAATATGTTAATAATACAATTCACTGCAGCAAGATGAGGACGATGATAGCGACGACATTGACGACGGCCTAAAAAGAGCTTTGGCGCAAGACGCCTCCTCACCTAAAACCACAAACAAAAGGTGCATTACAAACACTATCATATACAGGTTTCCTGCTATCACGCTGTTTTATAAAGATAGTAATTTTCCAAACCCTTGTCGAACAAATTGCAGGTCCAAAACTTTGCCAGAGGAACGTGACACGCGCGACGATATGAAGACCTAAATCCACGTTTACCACACAGTGCTACGTTCCAACTTTGTAGTTCCTAATATGCAGCTATATTGCTTTCCCAAAACCGCATCAGAGTTTCAGTCCACTATAACGATGCATAATGTATATTGGTATTGTAGCACTATTATAAGTCCGCGTTATAGTTACTATTATATGAGTCAAACAAACTGCGACTATCATTGCTGAGAGATTAAGTTGATAGTTTATTAGGTCTTAGTATATCGTGGTACTTACAAAGAAAAAGAGTGTTACAAACTATAACGCGGACGCTTCTAACTATTATATGAGTCAAACAAACTGCGACTATCAATCTTATAATAGTCGCAGTTTGTTTTATACTTACTATTATAAGAGTCATATATCTTATATACATTCCCGTTGCCATTTCAGTACGTACGCTTCTAGCTGCTTATTACAACCGTAAACTGTCTATTAAAATTATTAAAATTACAACACAACTCTGCCGTCGTCATATAGTTTTGGACACACGATCCAGTCTCTTACTCCCTGATACAGAATCTTCTAGCCCACTAGCATACCTATATTACTCGGTTCAACAGCCCAACATATGGTCTTCTCATCTAGAATGTACTTGCGTACTCGGCCCTATCATCTTAGACGCATCTTTTGCCCATACCTTTCCAAGGTCGCCACCGCCGCCGCCGGCGGCGCCACCACAGTCCTCAGTCAACAACGGTGCTGCTGGTATGTTATTAGCACTTTTTCTTTGTCGCTCTTCTTCGTCGATTGATTTCCCTACATTTTACAACTCATTCCTTCTCCAACAGCTACAAACACACACCAAATACGTCGCTATTCGATGTAGGGCAGATCCCACGACTGCCGTCCGCATCTATCGTTCCTCGCAGTTCGCGGCGCCGCTATATACAGCACCACCAACGATGACGCAACAAATTGCAAGAACCCGACATGCACCTGTTTCATCTCTCCTTATACACAAATCAATAAATAGTGACTGAAGTCTGCAGCACGACCTCAACAGTAAAAGATATCATTGGTAGACTCCTCCACCTACTAATTCCGTATTACCTATAATTATTACTCACGATGTCAATTTACCTTATCTAATTTGGTGGAATATGCTATTAGTGCATGAAATAGCATCTGAGGCCGGTAAATGACCTCATGAACGGCCTCTATTTCAATCCACCTAACGTACCCTCCGTTGCTCTTTTTTTCTTACCTTTATTTCAAAGTGCCGACAGCATCAGAACTGTTTGTAGCCCGTGTCAATTTCCGCGATGGCTCTACCAAATGAATAAGATGGTACCCTATTATTTACTCTACTATGTTATTAATGTATAACCTCTGTTTTTCTATTGACACTAACACAATTTAATTGCAAAAACCAGGGTTACAAAATCAATACGCAGTGATAGCAAGAGCAAGAACACCAGAAACAGCACAATCCTAGAAGACACAGATTATTAAAGAAATCTGTGAGCAAATTGGACCATACATTACTGACCGCCATATCTTGTATAGAGCTCCCAATTTTATCATCCGCATAACTGATCCGCATGTGCAGAGGGCTATTCTATCAACTAAAGTTATTCAGACAAGAAACTTGCACTTAGATTTACAGCCATGGTCTAAAGAATTAGAACTTTGTCAAGTTCCATGGATTCCAGGTACGGTTCTACTGAAACTTTTATACTACTCATTAAAAAATATTCAATTGTCTTATCTAACCATTGTTCCATATATAGATGCAACATTACAAGATCGTACCATCAATATAGAACCCCCAACAATCTTACCGCCTATAATAGATCACCATGCAAACACAGGTACAATATACAAAACTCTAGCAAGCAATATAAATTGATTCTATATGAACTCAGGTATGCTCAAAAGCTCAAAACCCTCTGCAGAACCAGGACTTGCAACAGGCAACCATGCAGCCATAATAAGACAGCATCATGAATTCAGGACACCGGACTTCAGCTACCTCATGATAACCGATCTTAGAGAATATTATTACAACAAGCACAACCTTCTGAGCATCAGCAGATCTATTGTCACCCAAATGGCATCACTTCTACAACACTACAGTGCAAACATTGCCAGTGAAATCCAAGCAACTTTCAGCGCCATTCAAAGATTAGAATCAACGACTGCACACCATGAATGGAACAATGTCATAAACCTAGCGACAGAATTTCAAACAATAATCTCAAATGCTGCAAATGAATCAATCAACACAAGCGACCTCATCCACCGGATCAATACTCAGTGTGGACACATTCTCAACCTACACAATTTCATCAAAATGGAACCTCTGCAAAAAGTGAGCTATCCCTGCCTACACCACTCATATTGTTAAAGGAATCATGCTACGCTAACTATTTACTTATTTATTTCCAATGCAGGAAGCAGTTTCAGAAACGTATGTAACAACACTACGAATCATTCACGCGGCCATTATAGATCAAATATACCATGGTGCAGCCTTCGTTACAGTATCGCAAACACTTACAGGTACATTCGGTGCAGACTTAACAATAATAAACAGAACAAAAAAATTCATCACATTCCATTCAAAACACCGCAATCTGCTGAAGCAGCTGCCATCTATGCCTCCTTGAAATATGTCGCAAACACACTTGGTTACAGGATAGTGGACCTAAACTATCCTACATTGTTAAGCCTCACTTCTGCTCTGAACCAGCAAAACACAAACATGGTCCAGTTACAGTGTTGTGCCCGAACCATAACAGACCACACAGAGCAGCTACATGAGTGTTTCCCTGTTCTGAAGAAAGAAATCAGCAACATAACCAGTGATTGCTCAGCTGCCATAGAACTACAGACCAATATGCAACAGCTACAAAATATGATTCAAAGTTATCATGGCCATATCATCAGACTAAGCAATGATTTCGCTGACAGCAAGGTACGATCTCGATCCAACGAGGTGTCTCAATAAAACTTTTCATATTTTACAGGTACTAATACAAACATGATCATTATACAGATCCGGTATTTCTCTGAACACATCAGACCAGATTCATCAAATCTGAGATGAAGCCACTATATATTACAAGAAATAGCCTCTAATATCAATCATGGAGTATCAGGCCGTATAATCATCTTATCCCTACATATATGCATCACCCAAGGTCTACAGAACACATTGGTTACTAAGCTTTGTTGTAAGCGTATTTCTTAACGAACTATGTTACCATATCGGTATTACTTCATGTTAAATTCTCAGCAAGACTACATAATGATCTCTGTTGCAAGCATTTATGTAACAACGTATGTCAGGCAACCGTTACATAATGCCGACAACTTATCAGTACAACTACGACGACAAACATGTATTTATTTTCCCAACGTATATTCCTATTCTCCAAAGCGCAGACAGAACCCACCCAAATTAGCCGTCCACTTGCTTTCGACCATACCCAAAGAACTAGCCCGTCGAAGATTAGCACATGAATACAGCCCAAATAAAAAAACTCTGCGTACATTCGGCCCAGCACCAAAAACATGAATCAACCAAAAACCTGAGGAAGCCAACTATGAGCCCATATAAACAGAACACGCAACACAAAAACTCTGCACAAAAAAAAAACGAGCTCCACAAAAGCATCACGCCTTCGCCAACCTTATCTACAACATCCATCCTCTCCTATCCTCTTCATCGCTTCTCCCTTCGTCGCCTCCTACAGCATCAGTAACCTGCCTCCGCAAGATCGCCGTCGCCACCTTGTTCTCTTCACCGCTACACGCGCAGGTCCTAATATCTTCGACTAATCCACAGGTACGCTTCCCTGTCGAAATCTCGCGCTATTAACTTACCCATGAAGCCACGCTATGATTACACAAGCTGTTCTTACTATAAAAACCTAAGTACCTACCAGATTTACAACAAAAACACCACATGCATTGTTTTGCTGCATACATATACCTTCAATGATCCCTAGCAACAAAATCCCCTTTATCTCGTTGAACTATAGGCGCGCATTCATTTTCTTCCCTAATAGCACTGTGCATTCTTACGATTAAATTTTATGTTTCCATTTCACCAAAATACCTAGCGTTCATAATAGCATTAATTTACTCGCATATACACTCAAGGAAGCCTTGATCTTCATTACAGCATATCACCGCATGTAAAACTCAATTGAATATGACCCAGGAACATACCTGTTTTTTTTCTTATGTATACTAATCTAATCCATGGTCAGCTCCTATTCCTATGTCACACACAACAGCACACAAAACTTACCAGCATTCCTACAACTTTGCTTCCATATTGTCACTACAGGAACCGCATGGACAACTTTCAGTATCCAAACCTAACAATCATCGATGAGGATATGCATACGCTTCCAAATATCAAGGCTATGCAAAGATTCCTCATCGCCAAGATGCCAGCAAACAGAGATCGCTTCATCACTATACATGATATCCAAAAAGCTGCACAAGAGCAATATGACACCGAACTAAACATCCATGAAATTTCTGCAGTAGGCTCCGACTTTATCTTCTATGCATATCCACACAGTGTGACCAAAAATATGCTTCACACCGGATTCTTACAAGTTTTCGAACTCAGAGCACAGCTGAAGCCATGGTACCCTGAATATGGTTGTATCAAAATTCCAGCATGGACACAACCGCCACCTTCCTATGAACCAGAATACAGCAACATTGTCCACACCATGCCTAAACCACTAAGACGTCTACAAATAAACATCAAAGGACTCCCAGCCCATCTATGTACTGACAACACAGTGATAGCACTCCTGAAGAACAGATGCATTATAAACTCAATCCAGTTCGATATCACAGACTACACATATAGCGTCTGTGCACACGCACATACCATAACCATGATTCCAGACATGGCTCATCTAGGCCTCAGAAAGACTGAACATAACAGAACAATGCTACACATCTGGCCCATCTACATGGATCCAATGGACTTAACAGATGAAGATGACTTAATAATACAGAAAGAAGAGGAACGACAGAGACCAATAGGTACATACACAGTGAACACTCAGTATTTAATCGTGCAACCAACAGAAACGCCCTTTTACTGTAACACCCTGAAATTTGCTCCTTTCAAAATAGAGTTAAAATAAATTAATATGTATTTTTGTGCTCATGAAAATATAGAGAAAATAATATTTTTCATTAAATTAAAATTCATCATTGGGTTTAGCAATATTGTTGTGCATACATGCTGGTGCATAAGGTTTGGTGTAATGTTTGATTGTTTCTCCTTTGTGTGTTGATAGTGAGAAAAATATTTAAAATACGTTTATTAGATCGATCTTCCTTCTTCGGTATATATTTATATTTTTTTCTACAATCAAATTCCTTGTCTCTCAGCTCAAGATTTCATTCAGAGTCTCTGGGAATCTTTTCTTTCATACCTAAGTTACCCCTTTCAGTTTCTCGTCCATCAAGCAATCTCTACAAAAGTTCTCAGGAATTTTTCCGACCTTTTCTGTGAGCATAATCTAATTTTTTAGATGCTCCAAATTATCTCATCTTGAGCTCCAAATACTTTATTTGGGTTCTTCATGTTCCATAACATCTCTGATAGTTTTCTCCAAATTTTTGGAGCTTTGGGATATTCTTCACGGCTTAAACAATAATTCTGGATTTTTCTTGAATTATTTTATTTATATAATTACTTAATTTCGAAAATAATAAAATATCTTTTTTTTAATGACTGACGTCTATATAAATACTAAAAAAAAAGCTAGACACAAGATTTAAAAAAACTAGGGTTTAATTTTCTGTTCATCGCGCCGCCGCTGTCAAGATCGCACTCAGCGATTTCTTCGTGTTTCCGTGCCATGCAACTGGCGACTTCACGCAACGAGTCCAAGGCGGAGTTGTCGATCGAGTCCAAGGCGGAGTTGGATCACGGGGCCGATCTATTGCCATAAGATCGTGCGGGCATGGTCCTGAAAAAAAAATCCAATCTGCTGCGCGTTACTGCTATACTTGTCTGTTCCTAGCCGCGAGATCGCGCCGCGGCCTGATTAATCTCGGCTACTGCCGCTGCTGTTCCAGGCATTGCTGCTCCGTTGTGCAGTGCTGGTGCCGTCATCAATCGCACACGGATCAAGGTGGACTGCTGCTGCCGGTTGCGACAGGAGAGAAGAAAAAATCTGCCCTCTGCTGCTATATGTGGAGCAAATTTGTGAATTCCACTACGGTCAGATCGAACATCTATCCTTCAAGTTTTATCTATAGTCTATTCTATCTATCATCTGATATTTTCTTTATTTAGCTACAGCTTCAAAACTTAGTAGTTTCACTATCCTAGCTCCGATTTAGTTGATGTTAGTTTGGGGTCAGCATAATTTAATGATTAGAAGCGAACATACTAAATATTTCTTAATTTTATAACCTAAAATATACTAACGTTGATGTTTGTGTGCAACTGGCTTTCTAATTTAAAATCCATATAGATTTTATACTTTGGTGTTTTATATAAATATTAATATGGTAAGTTACTAACATAATCTTATTTCTAAATAATAAATTGCTTAGTTCAAACATGTTTCATATACGAAATTCTAATTAGACTAAATACTCTCACATATTTATTTCTTTTGCAATTTGCAAAGATAAAGCTTAATAACTTATTTAGTAAATTAGGTGATAACATTTATAAAAAAAATATATGATTAGCATCAACTCAGATTTCAAGTTTAAATATGTTTTATTTAATTTGAGTTAATGTTACTCACATTGTTTTTCGTAATTAATATAAATCAAGCTCATAGCTGTTTCTTTTACGATATAAATTTTTCGGCGATTATTCCTTTTACATCGTAGTTTCGACCTCGTTGGTTCTTGCGTTTTTGTGACCGTGATCAAATCAGAGTGCTTTTCACGTCTTAGTGTTCGTAGCAATACGTAGATTAGTTTTTAAACCTTTTTATTGTTTGGTGTACTGTTCTAATCATAGCTTTGTTTGCTTCGTGTAATTTTATCTCCGTTTGTTTGTGTGATCGATGATCGAGTTTAGACGGTGAGCAGTTTTTAGTGATCAAGATAAGAGCTTTAGCAACAAGTAAAGACTAGCAGAACCAAAAGGATAAGCAAGAGCATTTGGAGTAAGGCAAGTATAGCATTTGGATTTTATTTCTGTGACCATGATCGTGTGACTAGATTAATGTTAAGTAATAAACGGTAAAAATGACTTTTTTTAGCAACTTGATGATTTATCTGTACGTGATCACCCGGGACAACAGTGCAACCATGAGGGCTATAATGGCTCTGGCTTTAGTTAAGTACGAGTAACTTTTCTAGCTCGTTAGCGGTTACCCATTGTGGCGCAATTGGGGAATAGCAGACCGTGGATTCCTGCGGGTGAATCACACGGACTGACTAATGAAACCAAGCGGCCCTAACTTGTTAGACGAACCTTTGAAAGACTTCATAGTGATCCCTGCCGACCTCCCTAGGAAGGGGGTTAAGAGACTAGCTACCTCGGGCGAAAGGGTAAATCATGACTCATGGGTAAAGATGTGCAACCTCTGCAGAGGGTTAAAAACTAGTATACTAGCCGAGCTCACGGTCAGGAGCGGCCTTGGGGACATCTACATTAAGGGTGATGATTCTTGTGTGTTAAATATGCTCATTGTTTATTGTATAATGCTTTACATTATTTATGTCACATTGATCATGAGATTGTGGGAGCTATACAATCTAGTTGCTATACTTGTGGAGTTCGACATGGACTCACTCTTGCTATTTCCCCCAAACCTCAGGAGAAGTTTAGGCTTGTGATCAACCAGTCAGTTGGATCCTGTAGAGAGAAGTTAATACCCGAAGCTTGGAGTTGTCTATCCGCTGTTTGCTATCAAAGGTTATCTTTTTTTTACTAAGTACGTTATATATTTATGCATTGTCTTTTGAAATTACCTCTTATTTGTAGCTATATGTGAGATTTGACTTTTATCCTTAAACTTGGGTATTACATTTACTATACTGATACTATTACTATCACTGCTATACAACAGATACTTTAGGTAACGACATCGGCGCGTTAGATCTAAACAGAAACGACGACAGTCACTACTGGAATTCCGTTCTTTGCCGACTGCCAAAAGCAGTCGGCAAAGGCCCTAAAACAGGTGGCAAAGACTTTGCCGACTGCTTTAAACGTGGCAGTCGGCAAAGAACACGTGGCAAAGAATTCGTTGGCAAAGAAACTTTTGCCACCTGCCAAGAGGAAAGCAGTCGACAAAGCCTTTGCCACCTGCTAGTATGGCAGTCGGCAAAGGGAACGAACGCCGTTGTGAGATGACGGAGCTCTTTGCCGACTGCCTTTCTTGGCAGGTGGCAAAGGGCTCTTTGCCGACTGCCTTTCTTGACTGGTGGCAAAGCTGTCATTGTTCGTGAGATTCCAGCTTTGCCACCTGCTTTTCACGTGGCAGGTGGCAAAGCTGGAATAAGTAAAATTTTGACCAGTTTTTTTATTTTGCATCATAAATATGATTATATACTGAAATTCACATATATCACACAGATCCATATATATCACACAAATCCACATATATAGCACACATAAACCATAATAAATGAGTCCAACAAGTCCATCATCCAACAAATCGTAAAATAGCTTTTTCTATACAATTTAAAATATATTTAATATACTTGAATAAGAACATGTGTACAACACTCCAACATGACCTAATACACACGATTATATATATTATTAGTAGTCCAACATGAATCCACTAAATACAAATATATCCTAATGTTGCATCAACATAACAACAAAGTACACAAGGCGCGTAGACTTTTGGCACCCATCTACCCAAACCTTCTCCAAATATTTGGCATCAACATAACAAACTCTTTGCACAACCACAAAACTGAGAGTACTAGCTAAACATTTACTAAAAGGGGTAACATTGGACAAAGCACAGGCAACAGCCTTGCCTTTGTCGCTGCAGCCCCCTATCTCCCTTAGCTCGAGTTGCAGATTTGACAATGCAACCAAGACAGCCACCTAGCAAATTGGCAAAGAAGACATCTTGATCATCCAATATCTGAAATTAAGATTGCAAATAGGCAATAAGAACTATAGAGGTGTTTGGGTTTTGGACATTCAACATCGCAACTTGCTTAAAACTTTCTCAAACTTGTAACATAGGCTTCACATGTGATAACATGACACCTCGTCAAGTTTCATAATTTTCCGACTTCGTTTGAATTTTATATAATTAAAAATCACCTTTGCCACACCTGGATGGTCATGTTCCGTGGATAAAGACGTCAAAATTTTGGGTGAATTTCTGGAAACGACCTTAAAATAGACTCTCCAACATGAATATCATTTTTCGAATGACTAAGTTTCATTATTTGATGCACGTATAGTTCAAAGTAGGATTCTGCGGTGGAAAATACAATTAAAGAAATTAATTAACAAAATATAGCAAAAAGGGTCACAAAATCACGAAAGTTTTTAAGGTTCACTCTTATTGCATGTGGAGGCTATGAAAAAAATTTGAGAAAGTTTGGAGCAAGTGACGACGTCGAATGTCCAAAACCTAAATTCAAATTTCGAAAATAAAAAATTTTATCTTTGCCGACTGCCTAACGGCCTGGCAGGTGGCAAAGGGGATGCCACCTGCCAGGCAGCCACCTTTGCCACTAGCTTTTCTTTGCCACCTGCCAGGATAATTGGGCAGTCAGCAAAGAATCCTTTGCCGACTGCTTTTCGGAGCGGTCGGCTAAGAAAATGTTTACCGACTGCTCTTCTTTTATCAGGTGGCAAAAGATTTTAGCAGTCGGCAAAGCCTAGTTTTCCTGTAGTGAGTCCAACAACACCAGGATCATCGAGTATGTAAAACTCATTACCTTTGCACATCTTATTTTATTAATCATATATAACAAACCCAGAAACAACACAAAGACCACGCCTTTTATTCTGCAGGTACTGCTTCGCCCTGCAATCACAGCGAATACTGTCTCTGCTATCCAGCCGATTCAGGTAAGGTAACAGAATACAAAAAACTATATATATTCACCTATATCTACACGTCTACAGTTAAGAACCATACACCTTTAATGAGCAGATTAGAACGCCGCAGCTGGAAAAATGGTTGACATCTTCAACAAGCAGCGACGATCAACATACAGTGTGCACCTCCATCTGACGCACTTTCCTACGTACAATACTAGAACAGTTGTATATATAAACTAATACGCCATAGATGTGTACTGCTACTGTAATATAACCTGTGTAATATTAAAGAAGACAACAGTCGTACTTCGTATTGATGCTCACTTACTTTATTAATTAGTTAAAACGAAAGCCCCAAATAATAAAGCCACACCATATATAGTTCAAATACATTCAGAAATATTATAAGGCTCTACTATAACCATTTCGTATCTCTGAATACTTTACGTTAAAGCCAGCCGTCCTCCTTATCCACGAGAATACCGCGGGCGCGCCAAGGCGCGCGCAACACCACTAGTAGGTAATATACCCCTTAGATGCGGGTCAAGCCGGTTTCTCCAAAACGAATTGGACGGGATTGACCTGCTTTTTCGGTCCATGACACAACACTCTATTCAAAAGAACATAATTGGTAACTGATACAATTATTCTGTCCATGATTCCATCTAGAGCAAATCGCCATGGGTCTGCAACAGATTTTTCACTTGCATAGTATGCACTAGTTCACCATTCAGTGAGCACGCCTTCCATTGAGCTCGTCAACAATTTCAACTATAGAAGGTCTCTTGTTCTGATCAATATCCACACATTTTAGCCCAATTTTAATGCATGTTCTTACCTCCTGGAGGCTTCCTGCATCTAGTGCTGAGTGCTTGGATGCAATATGCTCATCTGTCCACGTTTCACACACCTACAGAGTTAGATGTGTGAGCTTAAGGGACAACATAGAATGAGCATCTAAACCATGTTTTCCAGTCTTAGTCTTACCTTATCCACAAAGTCCATTGCAGACATATCTTTGTCGCTTGAACAACTCTTCTCGCCTGTTGTGAACTCCATGATTACTACACCTAAGCTATATATATCTGACCGCGTTGAAATTTCACCCCTATATAGATATTCTGGAGCCATGTACCCTCTGGAAAGCGTGAATGTCAATCGAACGATAAGAATCATTGGACAATGCAATTTAATTGTATTATTATTAAGGAACAGAAAATAATGAATGCTAAAAGGTTATTGGGCTTACTTTTTTCCCACGACATTTATTGTGTTTATTCGGGTTTGTTCTTCTCCGAAGAGTCTTGATAGGCCGAAATCCGTGATTTTTGGCACCATGTTCTCATCCAACAATATGTTGGTAGGATGAAGATCCAAATGAACAATTGGTCTATCCATTTTCTTATGTAGATAGAGTAAGCCCTGGCAGATGCCTTTGATTATCTCAAAGCATGTCTTCCAATCAGGTCTTAAAGATGTATCTGAAGAGAATGAAAAACATGTATCATGTATCCTTATAACATTTTACATCTCATCTGTAAATTAATTAAATGACAGAACAAATATGTTGGATACCGCGTTCTCATGGATGCATACCGGAAATATACTTGTCAAGGTTTCCGTTAGGAATATATTCATAGTAGAGTAAGCTCTCAACCACATCTACCATAATGTATCTTCCACTATGCTCGATCACTTTCTTCTGCGGTTCACGGCAGGAGCCGAGTAACCTCACTATATTCGGATGCTGCATGGCCATAAGATTCCCAACCCCAATCTTGAACTGTTTCTCAGGTGCCACTGGGGCGTTATCTGCAAGCTTCTTCACAGCAATTGGCTCCCCATCTTGCAGAATGCCCTGTTACTTTGACCTCTCAGACACCGTAATTGTTGGAGAACGTTATTGTTGAGGGTGCGCTTATTGAACAATATTCTAAACCTGGAGAACATTATTGTTGAGCATAGTGGTATGGTACAGTACCTTATAAACAGTTCCAAATGCACCTTCACCAAGCTTTTGCGCATCAGAGAACCCATCCGTGATACCATTCAGAAACTGTGCTGGTGAGTTAGTCGGCAAGGTGTTCAAAAAACTCGACTTGCTGGCCATTCCTGACAATTTGACGCAGCTGCATATCAGAGCGAATTAAACAAGATTTATTGCAACTTCAACTCCAGCAAAAATATGGCAATTGTTCATGAACATAGTACACATATATACAAGCATAACACAACATATTTTTTTGCATAAACTGGAAAGTTCTGAAACCAAACGAAAGTAAGAAGCTTGTTAGAGAAGCACTGACCTGGAGCAGGGAACTTGAGGGATCCAACCTGGGGAGATCGAGATCGAAGAACCAGATGAACGGGCTTTGATTGCTGGCAAGATTGGGGGGGGGGTGCTACTACGCTTTGAGATTGTATATGATCCAGCCTGATGGGATCTGGATAAGAGAGAGGGAGTTGACTTGACTCTAGACCCATGTGAGCAAGTAGGATGAGACAATTTCCAAAGGCATGTCTCAGCAGTTGCGAGGAGGTTAGTGAGAGTCCACGAGTGGGGGATGCCTGCGCAGGACCTTGAAAATATCCCCTTCACCCCATGTGGCTGTCTTCACCATGTCTACACAACTACTCTCTCCGTCTAAAAAAAATGTCGTTTTAAGTTTTCGCGCAAATTTGACTCAATTTATAAAAAATACGTGCAATATTTATATGTCTAAATAAATTTGTTAAAAAACTAGACTTAAATATCTTTCCAATGATACTAATTATGTACTATAATATTAATATTTTTTACTATATATTTAGTTAAAGTTATTTCTCGAAAAACGAAAACGACACTTATTTTAGGACGGAGGGAGTACACCGTATCCTGTTCCAAGAGCAAGAGCGAAGTTGCTGATGCTGTTCGTCTAAATGGTGATGTAGTCTGTTTATAAATATCATTAAAATCTCTTTCTTATCGTCTGAATTCTTAGGTCTAAAGTTTAGTCAATTAAAGTTGATAGCTAAAATTTTAGACCACTCTAGCTCACTTATGTGGTCTAAAGTTTTCGTGAAGTTAGCTTTAGACAACACTTTAGACTTTCCGTTTAGAGCTTGAAGGGCTAAAGTGGTCTAATAGGAGCCAGGCCTTATTGAAATTTTAAAATTTCTTTACCATGTTCATTCTGATTTGGATCTTCTCCTTACCTTGTTCTACTCATGTTTTGAGAGCCACCCTTTTTCGAAAACCCTTTTTCCTTACCTTGTATGAACTCCATATCTGCTTCCCATCTAGCATCTTTCTTGGGAGACTGAAGTCAATTAAGAAAATAAAGGATTCCATATGAGAAAATGATAAGAGATAAAAAAATTATTAAAAAGTATTTGGTTGGTTAGAAATAGTTTAGGGTTCCAATGCAAAATCATCTAGGAAGCTCCTATAAGATATTGTTGAAGAACAAAATTTAAGGTTGCTTTTTATTCTGTTAACTTGCTAGATCTATTAATTTAGCAAGTAAACTATACCAAACTCTTGAAGATGCTTTATATCATCCATACTAATTTGCCAAACGCCCAAACCAAAAAGGTGATGATGATCAAGCTAATAGGACAGAGGTGTTTGGATTAGAGTACCAATTGATCATCTTTGGGTACTAGTAAATATACCCATTTCTAACTTCAAAAAAAAATATATAGCCATATTCTACCCATTTCTAATCCAAATCCTAGTCATTTGATTATGTGTGGATGTCAGTGCAAATATTTGAATACCCATCAACTGTATACGTGGAACGATGAGTAAGGTAACTCCTACGGCCCTAGGGGCGCTTGTAGCGTAGGATCAAGATTAAAACAAGAGAAAAGTAGTCTTTCCTGCTACTAACCTATAATTACCTAAAAGTTAGCCACGAGTGGATTCAATGACATCAACCAAAGTTGGACATACTTGACTCACGACAAAATTAAAATATCAAACATTTAGAGATGAAGGGAGTATCTCTTTGAAAGAAACTAGTAACAATACTAATAATACAATACTGTCAATTGGCATCGGAGCCTTTGCAACCGTACTGGAGCAAAAGTTCAATACAGAATAACATTACGGTGTCATACAAATACATCAAAATCTAGCAGGGATGAGATACAGGGGCTATTGAGTATTTGAGTTCAGTACACCTTCCAATTCAACCCAAAAATATAAGCTGACAAGAAAAAATGGGCGGTTCACTTACACTACAATAAGGACTTTACTTTGGATGCTGTTCCACAAAAAGGATTGGCAGTCTTTTCATGGAGCTAATGTGAGAAATAACTGGAACAAGGCAGGCTGACGCAGGTAACTACTTCCTTGAGGCAAAGGCAGATAGCCATGTTTTGGCAGTAATTAATGTGAACATCTGCCTATGATTCAGCTGAAAAGATGAATGTGATGCTAGACAATGTCAGTAACTGAAGAAAACATGGAATTTGAAAAGGATGAAACACACATGAGCGCTTACAAGATTACTGCTGAAGAAATAGTGATAATCCCCCTAGATGCGGATCTCTGGAACATGCTGCATCTTTTGTTTCATGCCCTTATTGTTCCATTGAGCTTTGAAGTCCTCGTGGAGACCAAGCAGCCAAAGCTTCTTAAGACAGGGACAGTTTTCAATTCCTTGAGGGACTGTAGCTAGCTTTGGTAGCGATGTAATGTATATACCCTCGATGACTGGAAGTGAACCATGTCCAATGTCCAGAAAACTCACATCATGCAAACCCATCAAAACAAGTGTCTTAAGGTGAGTGAAGGAGTCAGCAGGAACAACTAATTCGTGCTTACTATTTATGTTGTTGAGTCTTAGATAGGACAGGTGCGGGGCATGTGACGCGAGGAAGACCAATGGATCTTCTCCTCCAAGATGACAACCACTAAGAGCTAGATACTTAAGATTTCCCCCATGGTGCTCAAACATTGGGCACTTCAGTGTTCTGCCAGCCCAACAACCTCTGACAATCAACCTGTGAAGCTTTGTGGAAGTTGGTTTGAGATCCTCAAAAGAAAGTGGCTCATCTTGCTACAATGGGCAGTACTTATGTTTTCAATCCACACGCTCCTTAGTTGCATCATATTCTCAAGCTGCTCGGCCAAGTAAATGCTTGATTGCACAGTCTCAAGAGTTTGAAGTTCTTCAAGATTTGAAAGCCCTATAGGTGCCTCCACTCCAACAAAGTACCGGAACTCTGACTGCTTCACATCAGCATATCTGTCAGCAAGAATATGCCTAAGCTTAGTGAGCTTCACAATCCCATGTGGCAGATTTCTAATATTGGTTGACTTGACATCAAGAGTCTGAAGATTGATGAGATTCTCTATAAATTCTGGCAGTACGCTTATTCCTGTATTTCTCAGACCAATGTAGCGTAGATTAAACAGATGACCAATTGATGCAGGTAATGTGGTGACTTCTGAGTCTTGCAATTCAAGGACAGTAAGGTATTTGGATTCAGATAATATTGAAGGTATAGACATCACAATGGTTTCACTTGCCATCAGCGTCCGCAGGCGTGGAAATTTCATCTTGGATGCATCATTTTTCATCTTTCTCCATCTAAATGCAGACAAGCGACGCACATCTTTATCCATTTGAATTACTGCACCAAAATCATTAACAATACCAAACATCTCTACTTTAGAGACTGTAAGGGCTAACTCTCTCAAGATATCATGCATTCTGAATGTACTCACCCCACCAAGTTCATCATTATCAACAATTTGCAACATGTTTCGATGGATCAGTTCCATGAGATAGCCCTCTGCAATTTCCTCTAGTGTACTGTTCCCTTTCTTTACTACAAACCCTTCCGCAATCCATAGTCGCACAAGCTTTTCCCTTGGCAAGAGATAATCTTCAGGGAACATGCTGCAGTACAGAAAGCAATTTCTAAGCTCTCCTGGCAAGTCATAGTAGCTAAGGCTTAGAATTCCACGAACCTGTGCATACTTCTCTAGTTCAGAGGGAAGTTGATCATATATCTGCTTCCAAACTGGCAGAATTAGCTTCCTTGTAGAAAGTAAGCTTCCTATAGATACAATTGCCAAAGGCAAGCCCCCACATTTCTTTGCAATATTAACAGCTAGCACCTGCATCTCTAATGGGCACTTGACAACTGGCAGGGCCACACTTTTCTTTGCAATATCATTAGCTAGCTCCAGGAGTTCTGATGAGCTTTTTGCCATTGACAAGCCCTCACATTTCCTTATAGCATCAGTAGCTAGCTCCTGAAGTTCAGCTGGGCACTGCTCCAGCAATAGGGCCTCAAATTTCTTAGCAACACCAGTGGCTAGTTCATGAAGCTCTGCTGGACAGTTCACCAGAGATGACCCATTACATTTATTTGCAGTATCAGTAGCTAACTCGAGTACCTTTGATGGGCCGTCAGACTCGTCGTTGTAAGGAAAAGCTTTGGTGCAAAGTAGGCAAAGAGCATCCTTCAGACCTAATGGACTAAGCTTGAGCTGATAATGCTTGGAAGCAAGAGCAGCCACATCCTCTTTCCTTGTTGTGATAACAATGCAACTTCCATTTTTAGAATCTTCAAACACATCTCGCATTGATTCATACACTTGGGGGTTCCATATGTCATCTAATACAACTAAATACTTCTTTGTTCCAAACACTTCCCTTAGCTCTGTTTTAACCTTGCGGATGTCCATGCTGTCAGTGCCTCCTGATTTCCTCTTCCCCATTTCCATGCTGCCACTGTCAGCTCTTGACATCCAAGTAGCTTCCTCAGCAATGCCTCCACGCTATTGTATGTCTGTGAAATAGTAAGCCACAAAAGCACCTTAAAGTTATCCCTTTGCTTCTCATATACATTTGCGGTCAGGGTGGTCTTTCCTATTCCACCCATACCACAAACTGATACCACTTTAAGATCGTGTGTATCTGACCTCAACCATTTGGTTAGCTGCTCGCTGTTTTTCTCAATCCCCACAAGATCTTCGTCTTTCATAAATTGGGGCATACTGTACTGAGGGAATTGTAGTTCACTGTTGTGGATTTGGGTTGGAAGAAACTCATGAACTGGTCTCAGCCATTGATCCTTCAGCATGGAAACATGCACAATTTCCTTCTCAATCTGAATTAGCTCATCAGATATTCCACTAAATATCGCAGTATAGTTTATTCCATTGCTCAGTCTTTTCAGGAATTGGTCATTCTTGTATCGAAGATAGTGGTATGAAAAGTTATCCATTACATCCTCAACACGGTAGGCCAACATTCGTACCTCTGAGATCCATCCCTTCAGGAGTTCATCACTGAGATACAGTGCACCTGTCTTCCGTATGAAGAGATTCATCATCAAAAGTTGCCTTCGCACACGCTGCACTGTGTTCGGTAGCTCTGTCAAATTAGAAAACTTGGTCGCCACAAAAGTTGCAGCTTCTCCTGCTAAATAGAAACCGATCTTTGAGAGAGCAACGAGCGCTGCTTCAGCCATCCTGTTGAGAAAAACAGACAAGCATGTTTTAAATTACTATATGCAACAAAAACAAAGAGGGGAGGCAGGTTCATAGAGCATAACACTTTCCATTTTTCCATAATGTGGAAACTCCAGCTTTTTTCATAACAGAAACACTGTCTAGTTGGTTTTAAGGAATTAATTATAAATCTCATTTTTCTGTATTCAATATCACTGTGCACGCATATCTTTATAAAATGGGACATTATTCTATGGCTAAGTGTCTAAGTGTATGCCAAAACTTTAAAGATACTGTCATTCACAATTCAGACCAGTAGAATAGTCATGAGACCATCTGCAGAAGTGGTGATGCATAACCAAAACAATTTATATCACAAACTCATGGAATAATAAAAAGAAGCTCCTTTTTATGCCAAAATTTCATTAAAAAAACGCATACTACCATTCAATTTCAATTGAAACAAACGGATATGGAGGCCCCAACCTACATGTCTATAGGAGATTTAAAATGTCCACAGTTGAACAATCAGATAACAGATGCTCCTGTTGGAAGTAGCAATTCTGGAGACAAACTAATTGGAAAATTTCAATTGCCAATCTGTCTTCACGACCATGAGAAAAACAGTATCAGAGAACCAAGAATCCAAAATACGGCAGGAACGAACATTTTAGCCATGTATTAGGCACGGCAGCGCAACAATTCGTCGAACAGGTCATGTGCGCGGGGACCGACCTCTGACGCGAGGCCAAATCCCTCGGACGAACGGAGTATGTGGTCCTTCCAACATCCAAGGCGGAGGCGGAATGGTACCCAAGAAGTAGGAGGTGCTACGAAGAACAGCAACACAAGCTTCTACAAGAAAAGATGAAGGAATCACCTACTTGATGATGCGGCAACGAGGACAGCAGTGGTGGCAGCTCCCCGGGCGCTCGCTCTGGTCTCGTGCTCAGAAGCTCCACCTGCGGACTGCAGCGCAGGTTCGAAGAGGAAATCTGCACAGTGATGCAAGGAGCAAAGATTTGGTGAAGACTCCCTTTGGATGCTTTCTCGGGAACTTCTCCGAAGAAATGTGTGAGCATGGTAGACGCCGATGTCACGCTATGTTGACTTGACTCCGCTTCCGCGCGTCAAGGTCCACACAAAAAAAAAAACCCGTACCATACTGTAACTGTGAAGTCTATTTCAAGTTTTCAACCCCATCATAAGTTGTCAAAAAAAAACCCATCATAAGATTTCCATGAGTTGTTAATAGCTTATAGTTAATATTAGCTAATTAATTATTAGCTACTATCGGCTAGTTTGATTCAACTAATAAAATAGTTGTCAGTCCCTTGATACCTATAAAAAAAGTCGTTTAGGACAACGACATGGTCTCCAAAGCTAACTTTGACTCCTTGTTTTTATAAAAATATTTATTAAAAAGTGGTATATGTTATTTTATGAAAGTATTTTTTAAGATAAATCTATTCATATGATTTTTTAATTTCTAAATTCAACAACTTAAAAGTTATTTATGATAATATTTGACCAAAATCTTGTCCAAAACGACTTTGTTTATGAATATGGAGGGAGTAATTGGCTAAACTATTAGATGGACCTGTTTGATTTGAATGAGCTAATTATTAACAGCTAACTATTAGCTGGTCAGATTTAAATCAAACAGGTATAAGGCTTGTTTAGATGCACATGCTAGTAATTAAGTACGGGCTAAAATTTAGTCGAAATTAGTTATAGTTGGCTAATAATTAGGTAAAGACTTTGCTAAAAAAATGCGTTTAGCCCTCCTATTTAGATGCATTAGAACCAATTTTACTTAATTTTTAGCTAACTAGCAATTAGCCTTTGCATCAAACACCCTTGTTATCTCGGGTTCAATCTAGATTTTATAGTGTTTGCTTGGGAGCCGGTTAAACCCCATTATTATTATTAACCCAGACAAGGCCGGCCTGCTCCTCCGTCAGAAGTCGTGGCCACGTCGGTCCGGATGTTTCCTGCCGTTCGATTCTCGGGTTCGTGGTCCTCGTTCGTTCCGCCGGCTTTGGCTCCACCTGCTCCGCTTAGAGCATCTCCAACAGTTCTCCAGTTCTCCATTTGAGTTTTGCATTCTTATTTTTTGCTAAACATCTCAAAAACAGCTATCCAACAGTTTTGCATTTGAGCTTTGCATTTTAGACAAGTTGACATTTTCCTGTGATGGACTCCCAAATTTGCCAGTCCTCCCGGGACTTTGCAATCGTGCAACCGGTATCCCTCGCGCCATACGTACCGCGCACCGTCTTCCTGTCGCGACTAGGGTTCGTGCGCGCCGCCGTGTGTGTGTCGTGAGCCTGCGACTAGGGATCGAGCGGAGCCGCGACCTGGGATCAAAGCCGCGACCTGGGCCAGACCGAGTCCGCGCTCGCTCGGCGCGACTCAATCCAGAACGCCGGGGTCGCGCGATCTGGACGCTGGGGTCGAGCGGAGCCGCGAAGATACTCCAAAAGACCGGACAGGTAATCCAGATCGCTATACGGCTTGATTTTTTGTACTGATCGAACTGGGTTGCTGTACTGATCGAACTTGTATGGTCCAGTAGGTAGATTCACCACGAGCGTCTCCCGCCGGCAACCTTTGGACACCGTGGACGGAAAAAAAACGCGGGCGAAGGAAACAATGGCCGCCACATCGAGCGCTTGGAAACCGCAGAAAAAACGAAACGGGCCCACAAATTCCTTTTTGCCAAGTCATTTATGCAAAACTATTGGAGAAACCTTTTTTTGTCCTACCCATTTCATTTAGGGAGTTGGCAAACTACTACAAATGCCAAATAAAAAATGGGGAACTGTTGGAGACGCTCTTAGAGAAGTTGCGTGTTTATCTTCGCCCTGTAGTTCCGTGGCTTCTCGTCTCGGTTTCTCCCCGATCGGGATTTCTTCCCGTCTTGGTTTCTACCCATCCAGTCAAGCTTATCCTCCGATTTACTAAAGCGGTGTTACCCTCTTCCGCGGCCGTTGCCTGTTTCTCCTTTCGTCGCCCTCTTCGCCTCTCGCGTTCTCTTCCGCGGCCGTTGCGTGTTTCTCCTTTCGTCGCCCTCTTCGCCTCTCGCGTTCTCCTCCTCTGTGTTCTCGTCCATACTTGGGCGCTGTTACAACCACGCGCTGTCGCCGCGCCGCGCTTGCTCCTCGCGCTATCTAGGTCCTCAGTTTCGGTTGTCTTCGTCTGCTGTCCTCGCGGGTGTGCTGCCTCCGTGTTCTTGAGGTTTGTTCCCGAAATTTTTCCCTACCTGCTTTCTGCACTTTATTTCTTCACTGACGATGCCGCCATCTTCGTTTAGGGGCTTCATCCGAACGCTTCAGCTCCGCGGTGGCCGTTCTTTGAGGGAGGGTCCTCACAGCAGCCCACGGTGGCCACGGTGTTTGCGGCGGAGAGACCAGCGAAGGGTTCACGAGTTCTCCTAGGTCATTGCCGTAACAGGGAGCCGCGTGCGAAGGCTGTGCTCCTTATTGGCTTTGGAGACTTCCTGTTCCAGGCGCTCAGGTTTGTTGGACGAAGAACGCATATGTGTTCCGATTTCGGTTCAGCTCAGTGTGTGCTTCTTCTCAGTCTGTGCAGATTATTCACGGTGTTGTTATCGCTGGTAGGTTCACGAGTTCTCCTGGGTCGTTGTCGTAACAGGGAGCCGTGTGCGAAGGCTGTGTTCCTTATTGGCTTTGGAGACCTCCTGTTCCAGGCGCTCAGGTTTGTTGGGCGAAGAACGCATACGTATTCCGATTTCGGTTCAGCTCAGTGTGTGCTTCTTCTCAGTCTGTGCAGATTAGTCACGGTGTTGTTATCGCTGCTTTATACTGTGTCCTCTCTGTTATTGTTGTATACTTCTCCATGCTTACTTTTACACTGCCTGCCTCTGCTTTCTTAGTTGCGTCATTGCCACGTCGTGGTTGTTACGGTTGCTGCTGTCTGTGGCTTTTGGGTCACCAACATCGTCGCGTCTACTCATGATTCGGCTTGCTTTGTTGTTTTAGTGCACGCGGATCTTTACCATTCACGTCGGCCGGTGGCGTGCCTTCTTGTTCCTGTGCCTATTTCTCCTGTTTCATATCTTCCTTCTGTTCAGGTACCGTGGCTGCCCTTCTTTCAAGTGCGGTGTTTCCTTTGTATTGCTCGTCTGTTGCCAGCGTATGGTTGCATTATGCGTATTTTGTCTTTGTTTGCGCAGGTGTACGGAAATCAGGTCTTCCTGTTCTATTTCCTCCCGTTGCCGTATCTGCCACAGACTACCTGTTTTCGCCAGTTTATCAGTATCGGTGAATCATTATTTCACGCTACCTCCTATTCTGGTACCATTTCTCCTTAGGTAACAATCGGTGTGCCGTTATTTTTCATTACTATTATTAGTTGATTCCTGCTCACCTAATATGCATTCGCTCTGTTCTCGGCGCTAGGTATTTAACCCAACGAAGCTTCACATCCTTCTTGCCTTGTGCGCGCGGACCTTGGTGTTTGATCGCAGTGCCAAAAATTTTCCTTCAATTTTGGAACCCCAAAAAAAAAGGATTCGTACTATTTACGGTTGCCTATTCTCATGAGTTCAACCAATTTATCCTACGCCTCTATTTTGCGCTACTTTGCCTATCAATGTTCTTTACCTTACATATCTTTTATACATGAGATTACAATGGATGGAACACATTTGTATGGTGTAGAGGTCGATGTGCCGTCCGCTGTCATACATGGCCACACACAATCAATGTTCTTTTGGGCTGATTCGCATTTGCAGCCTGCTTTGGCTTATGAGGCGGCGGCGTACGACGCCCTCTTAGCTTTGCACAGAGTATATGGTTGCCTTGTTTTTGATCAGACTGTGCATAACCTTCACCTGTGTAGATCTTTGGTTTTGCGACTTCTGCCTGTTGCAAATAGAGGTACTCGACTTGCTAGATTGGTAATAGCAGCTTCGCGGTGACACGATGTGCCTTCAGCAACCTTATTGCTTTGTGCACAACAATTATTAGATGATCTCACGCCGGCCTTGCCTTTAAGATCAGCCTTCTTTCAACACTAGGTTTCAGTGTTTGTACCTTTATATACTCAATATGATGTTTCTTCCAATATCTTGCCCTCTTTAATTGTAATACAATTTTGTTGGCTCCATAAAGAAATTTTGTGCATTGATATGTGTTTTACGTTTGGTCTCTCCAGTTCTGCCTAAATCTTTTGTTGTGCTCCGATAAATCATACGTGCGTTCGAAACATCACACATATTTTTACATAGTTTCATATGGTCACCTGTCCACGTGCCTTCTACAGCCTTTTATGCATAAATTATAGCCTATAGATAGCTACATCTCTTGGACCTAGGCATTCAATTTCTTAGGAAAACAAATTTGGCCTCTGTCTCTTCATACTAAGATGCGCGGCTAGCGTGGACCGTGGAATACGGCTTCCTTATGGCAACGCAACATCCATGTATGTCGAACACAACATTTGTTCTTTTTTGCCTTATACGCATTTTTTAAGGTTATTATTGACATATATGTCTATTTATGTATATTCTGTAGCGAGGGCTTTTGCTCATCTACAAACCTCCGCTGCAAACTTACCCAGACGTCGCCGTGGTAGAGGAAGTATGTATATTGCCGTTTATATATTAGTAGTGTATTCTATATGCTCCATTTCGTCAGTATACCCAACATTATGAACATTGATGCCTCACAGTTGATGCTTCCGTGTGCCTACAAAGCCCTATTCAAGAAACATCTACAACCTCTGGTGCGCACCAGTGTGTTTTCTCTCAGCCACAAAATCGTTGGTCCTTGCAGCTGCTGTTGCAATGTCCTAAATGTTGACTTCGTTTCTGTTACCTTCGTTTGGAATATTTCTGCACCAGTCGAACATTCTGCCTATACCTTGTTAGCCTCTGATCCTTCCACGTCTAGGGCTAAAAGGAGGAAGTTGCTAAATCATCATCGCCTTGTCTGGGGAGGTATTATCATTTTTATTATGGATGTCGTGTGTCTCGCCCTTTGCCTGAAACAGGAACTGAGCTTCCCACTTTGTATATAGGTGCGGTGTTGGCTCATAGCGCTCATTTGGAGTGTGGCCAGTTTGATCAGGAATTTATAGAGGCACTTAATGGTATTGTGTCCACGTTTAGTACTCCAGTCTTGCTTCCTCCTTAATATCTCTTCTTTCCCAGCGTCCATGCATATTTTTTACCTATGTGCGCCTCCTTGTGCCCATATCTGTACCAGTTTCGTATCCTGGAAGATCCTACTATGGAGCACCTGATCAGCAGTGTCGTCATTGTCGAGCCATTTTTTGGCACGCAGAAAAAGTAGCAAGGATTCCAGTAACCCCTCGGCGTCGGCTATTTACAATAAGTGCTGCAAGGGAGGAAAAATACAAATACCGCGCTTCAAGCCTAAACCTGAGCCTTTAGCGAGCTTAGCAAGATTTGGTGCTGGTCCTGTATGTAACAAGTTCATGAAAACTATAAGGCAATACAACTGCCTTTTTTCATTCACTTCCATGGGAGCTGATATAGATCGCTCTATGAATGATGGAAGAGGACCGCCTGTTTTCAAAATTTGTGGCCAGATACATCACCGCATTGGTTCCTTGCTACCTCCTGATGGTGAACCTGCTAAATTTATTCATCTTATGTGTACGATACATCAAATGAAGTCCAAAATAGGATTGCATCTGTACACCAAGCTGCTGCAGGAGATTCTGACTTAGATCCAGCTATTATCCAGTCATTATCGACCATGCTTGACCGTCATAATTTGTTTGCACAACAACTTAGAATGGCTCGACATAGATTAGAAGACCGTGATACCGAAGATTTTGTTCTTCGCATTGTTGGACCCAGGGATGGAGAAGAGCCTCAGTACAATTTACCAAGTACAGATGAATTGGCACTGCTTGTAGTTGGTGACTTCAGCACAGAGGCCTTCGAGTGGGATATTATTATACAGCAGCAAACAGGTGACCTACAACAGATTTCAGCTCTTCATCCTGCTTTCATGGCTTTACAGTATCCTCTGCTTTTCCCGTACGCTGAACGGGGTTGGCAACCTAGAATTTAGTATGCTGGAGTCACTCGGTCAACAGATACTGCACATGTTAAAGTTACCATGCAGGATTATTATTGCTATATGTTCCATTACAGAAAGGACGAACCAAATCCGTATTTATCTTATGGTACACTTTCAAGCCAGGCAAAGGTCGATGCTCGAGCATGCGTCGATGAAAACAGGCTTAGATTCATAGTAGACAATCAGAAGGATATTAGGATGGAGAGCATTCAAGGTATATGTGATGCTATTAGCAGAGGATCAACTGAAGGTGCTGAGATGGGAAAGATGACCATTTTACCGGCCTCACACACTGGTGGCAGGCGCTATATGATACAGAATTATCATGATAGCATCGCCATTTGCCGTGAATATGGCCCTCCAGATTTTTTCGTGACATTACATGTAATCCTAAATGGTTAGAAATTGCTGAGGCTATCTTTGAGCCAGGACAGAAACCGAGTGACAGAAATGATTTGATAGTTAGAGTTTTCAACATGAAGCTAGAAGAACTCCTTCATGATATTAAAAGCGGAAAACCTTTCGGTCCCTGTAGTGCAGGTATATTCCAATCTATAATTGCGCCTTCTCTGTTCGTTACAGACTCCACTCTCTAATTCCATCTATGATGCCACTGTATTTCAATCATAGTTACTCTTGCCTCCTTTATTGTAGTACTCCATACTGTTGAGTTCCAAAAAAGAGGGCTACCGCACGCACATATTATTTTATGGACATCAACTGACACAACCAATCCATCTGCAGCAATGATAGACAAATATGTATCTGCCGATATACCTGACCCAAGAATTGATCCCCTAGGATATGCTCTTGTGTCAGAGCATGTGATACATGGTCCTTGTGGTAAAGACAATCCCAGGTGTCCGTGTATGAAAAAGAACCAATGCTCGAAGCATTTCCCTAAGCCATATCAGGAAAGTACAACAGTTGATACTAGAGGCTTTGCTATTTACAGAAGAAGCCACAATACTTTATTTGTTCAGAAAGGAGGTATCCACATGGACAGTAGGTGGGTGGTTCCCTACAACATGTATCTGTTAAAAAAGTTTCAAGCTCATATCAATGTTGAATGGTGCAATAAAACCACATTTATTAAATACCTATTCAAGTATGTAACAAAAGGAGCCGACTGCAGCAAAGCCTATTTGGAGAGTGTTAAAAAAGGACAGCCAGCACCATATGATGCGCAAACAACAACAATCAATGAGGTGAAGGAGTATCTTGATTGCAGATATATTTGCGAACAAGATGCTTGTTGGAGAATTTTGGGATATGATATTCATAGACACTATCCAGCAGTCGAGAGGATGCCTGTGCATTTGCCAAATGAAAATTTTGTCACGTTCAGTGCCAGAACAAAAATGGACAAATTGGTATCTGCAGATTTCCTGCGAAGGACAATGTTGACTTAGTGGTTTGTTTGCAACAAAATGTTCCCTGAAGCAAGGACAGTAACTTATCCATAGTTTCCTTCGAAATGGTTATGGGATTCCAGATCTAGAAAGTGGACTCCACGTAAACAGCAGTTTGGCAAAGTAGGTCGCTTGCATTATGTTGATCCCTCAGCTGGTGAGCGATACTACCTTCGACTGTTGCTTTTGACAGTTAAAGGCGCTACAAGCTACGAGCACCTTAGATACCACAACCAAACATACCATGCCACGTTTAAGGATGCGTGCAGGTCCCGTGGGCTCCTTGGTGATGACCAAGAATGGTACAATGCTTTTGATGAAGCAGCTGCCTGGGCTACCTCAGCGCAATTACGTAGCTTGTTTGTGACTATGCTACTATTTTGTGAAGTAAGTGATGAGAACAGGTTCTTTGAAAAGGTCTGTCGCCATCTATCAGATGATATTATCTATCAATATAGAGATCTCGTTGGTGATCCCAGCTATGAATTACCTGAAACAAGAACCAGGGACATTCTCTTGGAGGAGTTAGGCAACTTACTTTCCCAAAGTTGTTGAAATATTACAGACTTCAATTTACCCCCAAAAACAAATGCTCAGTACTCTGTTGTACACAATCGTTTGGTTGAAGAAGAGTTATTGTATCCTGAAGATCCACTGATTGACATGCATAATCCAACTGCCTCTTTGAATGAAGATCAAACAAGAGCTTTCAACGTCATAGTTCAGAGAGTAGAAAGAAAAGATCCTGGCTTCTTTTTTGTTTCAGGATATGGAGGAACTGGTAAAACATATTTATGGAATCGAATAGTGAATTATCTCAGAAAAAAGAACAAGATTGTATTAACTGTAGCATCCTCAGGTGTTGCAGCGCTTCTCTTACCTAGAGGCAGAACAGCTCATTCTAGGTTCAAAATACCTTGCCAGATAGAGGACGATATGATTTGTGACGTTAGTAGAGGCACGATGCTTTTAGAACTTATTCAACTTTCAAGTCTGATTATCTGGGATGAGGCTTTGATGGCTAATAAGAAATGTTTTGAGGCTTTGCACCGTACATTTCGTGACATTGAGAAAGCCCAGAGTCCTGAGACTGCAACAATTCCCTTTGGTGGTAAAGTTGTAGTTTTAGGAGGTGACCTCATGCAGATTTTGCCTGTGATAGAAGGAGGTACCAAACATGACATTATTAGTGCCACGATAACTAGGTCACGGTTGTGGACACATGTTGAAATCCTAAATCTTACACAAAATATGCGGTTGTTATGTTCATCAGACAGTTCTAAAGACCAAGCCGATTGAAGGGTCGAGATGGCGGACTAGAGGGGGGGTGAATAGTCCTTTCTAAAAATATTACGCCGGCTAACCGAAACAAATGTGGAATTAAAACTATCGGTCTAGCCAAGACTACACCCCTCTATCTAAGTTCTCTAGCACCTTGAAAAGATCCTAAACAAACAAGCAAGGTGCTACCTTAGCAAGAGCTCACCTAACCAATTCTAGGAGCAAGGTCACACAAACCTATGCAACTAGTACTTTGCAAACCGGTGGAGCTCCTACACTAACTAGTGAGGCAAAGCGCACAAAGCCTAAGCTCACTAGCAAGCTCAATAACAAGGCAACTAATGCCGAATTAGAGAGCGCAACTTACTTAGCTACACAAACTAAGTAATGTGACTAACAAGGTTACACAAACCAAATTAGCCACGCAAGGGGAACTACTTCTAGCTACACAAGCAAGAAGGTAACTAGCAAGCTACACAAGCTAACTAATTACAAGAGCAACTACACAAGCACAAGTATATGAATGTAAGAACAAGCTTGTGTTAGGGACTTGCAAACCAACGGGAAGAACAATGTTGACAAGATGATTTTCTCCCGAGGTTCACTTGGTTGCCACCAAGCTACGTCCCCGTTGAGACAAGCTCCAAGGTTGCCGCCGGTCCTCTTGCTAGTGGTGACCCGCAAGTCACACTCTCCCATGTGGAGTGCTTACCACAAGCTCTAGCACTTGACCCAGCCGGACCACTTGTCGCTCTTCACGTCTCACTCAACTAGAGTTGCTCTTCGCGATCCCCGCGGGGTGAGCACCGTACCCCTCACAATCTCTTCTCCGGAGCACCGCACAATCTCCTTGCGTGCTTCGACGGAGTCACAAGCCACCAAGCCGTCTAGGAGGTGGCAACCTCCAAGAGTAACAAGCACCACCGGCTTGCAACACGAACACCTAGTGCCACTCGATGCAATCTCTCAATGCAACGCACTAGAATCGCTCACTCACACAATCGGATGAACACTATCAAGCATATGTGAGTTAGAGGCTTTCCTAGCACTCCCCAAGCATGGACACTAAGTCCCAAGGGTGCTCAGCACCAGCCAAGGCCGGCCAACACTTCTATTTATAGCCCCAAGGGCTAAACTAGCCGTTGCCCCTTCACTGGGCAAAACACGTGGGCACCGGACGCTCTCAAGGAGCCACCGGACGCTCAACACCCAGTGTCCGGTGCTCAGCTGACCGCCACGTGTCACTAGCCGTTTGAAGTCGACCGTTGCCACCAACGGCTACTTCGCACGCGCGCCTGCACAGCACCACCGGACGCTCAACTAGTCCACACCGGACCCGTGCGCAGAGAGCTCCGCAAACTCGCAGGGTCACCGGACGCACCCTCAGCGTCCGGTGCTCACCGGACTCATGCGCAGAGAGGGTCGCCAAACCACCCGCACACCGGACGCTGAGCACCGGACTCTCTCCGGTGCGTCCGGTGCACTCTGCTGCACCCGACAACACACCGGACGCTAAAGGCCAGCGTCCGGTGCCTCCGCGCAGAGCGTTCGGTGAGTGTTTCCTACTGAGAAACACTCACCTCTCTCAACCCTAGGAACACCACCTCCTTTGTAAAGTGTGCCAACACCACCAAGTGTACACTACCAAGTGCATGTGTGTTAGCATTTTCTCAAACATTTTTCCAAAGGAGTTAGCCTCTCAAACTTGCCACGCCACTCGATCCTAACACGTATGCAAAGTTAGATCGCTCAAGTGGCACTAGATGACCGATATGCAAACAAGTTTGCCCCTCTTGATAGTATGGCCATCTAACCTAAATCCGGTCATAAACTTCTCTACACACCTATGACCGGTGAAATGGAAAGGCCCTAGGTTATACCTTTGCCTTGCGCTTTCCATTCCAACTCCTCCAATGTTGACGCAACACATGCATCAAGCAATCACCAAATGATATGATCCACTTCATATCATCACGTGACCGTATTGGTTCATCGATCTTGACCTCACTTGCTCTTCACCATTGCCTCAGTCCATCGGCGCCAAGTCTTGCTCAAGCTTCACCGTCACACGCGGTCCCTCGCTTCAAAGCCTCTGACTTGCCCTTCACTCTTGCAACTGGTCCATCGAGCCAAGCCTCATCTTGATCTTCTCCACCTTGGTCACATGACTCCATGTCATGTCTCATATGCAATGAGCTCCTCCATCATCACATCATCACCTGTGGACTAATCTCCTGTGTATCTCACATAAACACTATTAGTCCACCTAAGTTGTCACTCAATTACCAAAACCAAACAAGGACCTTTCACCGATGCAGCTGCGTTTAGCAAATGGATTCTAGATATTGGTGAAGGAAAGATACCTTGTGTCGCCCGAGAAGGAGACGACGTTCCAAGTTGGATCACGATTCCACAGGATCTGCTTATACATGTTCGTGAAGACAGACTTGCATGCATTGTCCAAGCAGTATATCCTAACTTTCGCAGTAAATACAGAGATCCTATGTACCTAGCAGATCGCGCAATCTTAGCGCCAACAAATGAGCTCACAGATTCGGTGAATGATTATATGGTTGCTTTAGTCCCTGGTAAAGAAAAAGAATATTTAAGCTCAGACACCATTGACAAATCTACAGCGCAGCATGAGGCATATGATCTTTTGTATCCAGTTGAGTTCCTAAACTCGATTAATGGTAACAATTTCCCACAGCACAAACTCTGGCTAAAACCAGGGGTGCCTATAATGTTATTGCGCAACTTGAATCAACGTTTGGGGCTATGCAATGGCACAAGACTAATTATTACCTCCGTTGGTGAATGGACACTGGAAGCAAAAATTATGAACGGATGTTTTGCAAATCATAGTTTCGCTATACCGCGCATAACCTTAACATTAAAAGGCAACAGGTGGCCATTTGTGCTGCAGCATCGTCAATATCCTGTTAGAGTTTGCTATGCTATGACGATCAACAAAAGTCAAGGACAGACACTTTCAGTTGTTGGAGTCTACCTAAAAAAACCGGTCTTTTCGCATGGTCAACTTTATGTTGCTTTTTCTCGAGTGACAACAAAACATGGCTTAAAGATTTATATCGAAGATGACGACGGGAACCCCAGTAATGAGACCAAGAATATTGTTTAAGAAGAAGTGCTTCAATATCTAAACTAAGCATGCAGCTAAAGCTCATAACTTTGCCATTTCATCCTTGCACCGAAATGGTAGAGCCTTCGCTTCATCCTCACAGCAGCTATCAGAACACTTCACTCTGTCTTGCTTCCGCAACGCCAGGTGTTATAGTAAATCTTCTGATTACTTTTTGCATATTATTGGTCTTCAAAGGGTCCAACTTATTCTATGGAGCTATAAATACTAACTACAACTACAGCTGCGTGCGTCTTGCATTTAAGTATGCAGCTATATAAACAGTTACCCAAATTATTTTGCAGACAGAACTGCAAGCTATACTGTCAGATACGCCGTTGCATTCTGACGGCCTACTGTTTGTTGAAAAATAATCAGCAAACTGGTTGTCCTACTCAGAAACAAATAACAAATATGCCTTTTTGTTTGTCACTGTAATCACCGTGCGCTTATATGCCTGGTCCCATCAGTGCTATATACATGTCGATATTTTAAAGTATTTTCCAATGACGGTATATAAATACTATCAATCCTACTTTCCCAACTGCATTTCGATCACTTACTTCTATTCTTAACTACTCTCATATTTGCTATACAGAATACAGACGCAGCCTGCAACTTCGATGCTTCCGGTTATCGTACATTCAAGCAATACTAACATTTGATCTTATGTTGCACAGGTCCATCATGAGTGCAGAAAAGTTTTTGAAAGATTTAGAGAAAGGCCGTTGTGGGCACAACATTATTGTCCGAGTTCTCAGAAAATGGACCCACCATGAAAATCTAGGTGATGGACCACCTCTCTTTATTGGTATGGTCTTAGCAGATGCAAAGGTATTTTCCTCATTTTGTTATCGAACAAATCGTTACTCATATATAAGATACTGTTTTTCAGCCTGTATTAAGTCTATATAACTCCCCCGTGCCAGCCTGATGTATTTCATATTGCTCATGCCAGGGCTACGCAATGTATGCAGAAATTCCAGATAACATAATCGGACAAAAAGCGCATCTTTTTGACATTGGAAAAGTGTACACCATCAAGAAAATTATCGTACAAAACGCGAAGAGAAGCTATAGAGTAGTTGATAAAGACCTGATGATAAGTATAACACAGTATACAACTGCTAAAATGATTGTGGACCCTCCAAATTCAATTCCAGAATATGTTTACAGGCTAACACAATTTGCAGCCATTAAAGTTGCCAGAGTGGTTTTCAACTTGACAGGTATTGTGTCTATGCACACACTCTTTCGCAAATATTGTTCCATGCTTTTAAATGTTCCATGTTCCCACCGTGTCAAATAATGACCCTTCTAACTATATAGATGTGCTCGGCTACCTTGTCAAATATGAAGCAGCACATACATTTGTGCCGAAGAACAAAGAAAAATCTAAAACACTTCGAGAAATTTACATCAAAGATCTCAGGTATATCATAAATACAACTTCAACCACACATTACAGTGATCATTTCCTCTATAATATAATTGCCACATAACTTGGTTTCATTACCATTGATTCATATCCAGGGATAGTATCCTCAAAATTACTCTTTGGGGTGACCACGCTCTGGATTTCAATATAGACAACATCTATGATCCTGAAGCTGGTAATCTAATTGTTTGTCTCATTGTTGGTTGTACGCCTCGAGAAGATATGAAAGATAATGGTATATTACTGCTTACAGCTACAATATACTACATGTCTACAGACATTGGTTGACATACTAATACCGTGCTATATTTCTGCAGGCAAAACTGCACTAACTGGGAGTCCTGCATGTGCTTATTATTTCAATCCTAACATTACGGAAGCACGACCTTTTTATAACAGGTGCATAATTCATTCCACAAATACTGCGTATCATTGTTGCATAGGATATCTGGGTCTCAACCTGTCTATTCATAGGTTCAAAAACGTCCCAATTTATATCCAACGCCCGCTTGAAGAGGAAACTGGCTCCCTGGTTCAAGAGATTTCACTTCCAGAAAAGACTATTGCTGCACTAGACCAAATAGATCCTTTTAATGAAGAGGTATGTACTTTGGAAACCACACCAATATTTAGCCTAATACTTTCCTCCTTTTTTTACACGCATGCTCTACATATTATAAATAACCCAATTGATATACTACCTATATAACCAAGTTGAATTCCCGGTTGTAATGCCTTCATATATTATGATAGGAGCCTGGACCGTTCAAGTGTGCGGTCACAATTGTTTCTATCACCAATGCTACAAGCTGGTGGTACATGTCTTGTAGGGCATGTAAAAAAAAGGCTGAACAACAAATCAACAGTACTTACAAATGCCCCAGATGTCAAAGTACTAACACAGTACCTAGGTATGTGCTCTTTATTGCAAACTCTGATATAACACAAGACTATATAATTAACTATAACACACGTCCATAATACTCTTAAACTACTCAGGTACTTGCTGTCTTTCATAGGCAGAGATGATACAGGTGATGCAAAATTCTTCGCCTACGATGATGAAGCCTCCAAAATGATTCAAAAAGATTGTGATACGCTCGTCAACCCATTGGCTCCAAGAGATGTTTTGCCTCGCCCGCTTGAGAACATAATAAACAAAAAATTTGTGCTCTCAGTGAACCTTACTGATGACTCATGCAAGGGAAACAGTTGTAAGCAATATCAGGTCAAAGCTGTTCTACAAAGACCACCTAGACACAGTACTGCACAAAGTCTAATTGGAACTGAGAAACATTCAGATATTGTATATCAGGGTACAGAGATTCTGCAAGATCAAGATCAGCCACTTCAGATCGAATCAATAACAGATAATGTAAATAAGTCCTAAACTTATTGACTCATTTGTTTCCACATTTTCATATCTTGTATCAGTCAATTTACTATATGCTTCGCAGACTCGCACACCAGTGATCCAAATTGACAATGATAGCTCCAAGGAAACCAGTCAGAGGTAACAAATACAGTCTATATATACCGTAAAATTAGTTGCTTCAAAATTTTGCAGTCATTGGTATATACAAGCATCTAAACGCTCATTTATGTTGAATTCTACTTTCATAAGGAATGTCAAACCGCATTCAACTGTTCGCAAAAGCCTCTTTCAGCAACAGCACTTAGTAAATGAGGTAAGATACATTAGTTACCATATAAAAAATGTTAGGCAATCTCTTTTCCCTCATAATTCCAATATGTTAATAATACAATTCACTGCAGCAAGATGAGGACGACGATAGCGACGACATTGACGACGGCCTAAAAAGAGCTTTGGCGCAAGACGCCTCCTCACCTAAAACCACAAACAAAAGGTGCATTACAAACACTATCATATACAGGTTTCCTGCTATCACGCTGTTTTATAAAGATAGTAATTTTCCAAACCCTTGTCGAACAAATTGCAGGTCCAAAACTTTGCCAGAGGAACGTGACACGCGCGACGATATGAAGACCTAAATCCACGTTTACCACACAGTGCTACGTTCCAACTTTGTAGTTCCTAATATGCAGCTATATTGCTTTCCCAAAACCGCATCAGAGTTTCAGTCCACTATAACGATGCATAATGTATATTGGTATTGTAGCACTATTATAAGTCCGCGTTATAGTTACTATTATATGAGTCAAACAAACTGCGACTATCATTGCTGAGAGATTAAGTTGATAGTTTATTAGGTCTTAGTATATCGTGGTACTTACAAAGAAAAAGAGTGTTACAAACTATAACGCGGACGCTTCTAACTATTATATGAGTCAAACAAACTGCGACTATCAATCTTATAATAGTCGCAGTTTGTTTTATACTTACTATTATATGAGTCATATATCTTATATACATTCCCGTTGCCATTTCAGTACGTACGCTTCTAGCTGCTTATTACAACCGTAAACTGTCTATTAAAATTATTAAAATTACAACACAACTCTGCCGTCGTCATATAGTTTTGGACACACGATCCAGTCTCTTACTCCCTGATACAGAATCTTCTAGCCCACTAGCATACCTATATTACTCGGTTCAACAGCCCAACATATGGTCTTCTCATCTAGAATGTACTTGCGTACTCGGCCCTATCATCTTAGACGCATCTTTTGCCCATACCTTTCCAAGGTCGCCACCGCCGCCGCCGGCGGCGCCACCACAGTCCTCAGTCAACAACGGTGCTGCTGGTATGTTATTAGCACTTTTTCTTTGTCGCTCTTCTTCGTCGATTGATTTCCCTACATTTTACAACTCATTCCTTCTCCAACAGCTACAAACACACACCAAATACGTCGCTATTCGATGTAGGGCAGATCCCACGACTGCCGTCCGCATCTATCGTTCCTCGCAGTTCGCGGCGCCGCTATATACAGCACCACCAACGATGACGCAACAAATTGCAAGAACCCGACATGCACCTGTTTCATCTCTCCTTATACACAAATCAATAAATAGTGACTGAAGTCTGCAGCACGACCTCAACAGTAAAAGATATCATTGGTAGACTCCTCCACCTACTAATTCCGTATTACCTATAATTATTACTCACGATGTCAATTTACCTTATCTAATTTGGTGGAATATGCTATTAGTGCATGAAATAGCATCTGAGGCCGGTAAATGACCTCATGAACGGCCTCTATTTCAATCCACCTAACGTACCCTCCGTTGCTCTTTTTTTCTTACCTTTATTTCAAAGTGCCGACAGCATCAGAACTGTTTGTAGCCCGTGTCAATTTCCGCGATGGCTCTACCAAATGAATAAGATGGTACCCTATTATTTACTCTACTATGTTATTAATGTATAACCTCTGTTTTTCTATTGACACTAACACAATTTAATTGCAAAAACCAGGGTTACAAAATCAATACGCAGTGATAGCAAGAGCAAGAACACCAGAAACAGCACAATCCTAGAAGACACAGATTATTAAAGAAATCTGTGAGCAAATTGGACCATACATTACTGACCGCCATATCTTGTATAGAGCTCCCAATTTTATCATCCGCATAACTGATCCGCATGTGCAGAGGGCTATTCTATCAACTAAAGTTATTCAGACAAGAAACTTGCACTTAGATTTACAGCCATGGTCTAAAGAATTAGAACTTTGTCAAGTTCCATGGATTCCAGGTACGGTTCTACTGAAACTTTTATACTACTCATTAAAAAATATTCAATTGTCTTATCTAACCATTGTTCCATATATAGATGCAACATTACAAGATCGTACCATCAATATAGAACCCCCAACAATCTTACCGCCTATAATAGATCACCATGCAAACACAGGTACAATATACAAAACTCTAGCAAGCAATATAAATTGATTCTATATGAACTCAGGTATGCTCAAAAGCTCAAAACCCTCTGCAGAACCAGGACTTGCAACAGGCAACCATGCAGCCATAATAAGACAGCATCATGAATTCAGGACACCGGACTTCAGCTACCTCATGATAACCGATCTTAGAGAATATTATTACAACAAGCACAACCTTCTGAGCATCAGCAGATCTATTGTCACCCAAATGGCATCACTTCTACAACACTACAGTGCAAACATTGCCAGTGAAATCCAAGCAACTTTCAGCGCCATTCAAAGATTAGAATCAACGACTGCACACCATGAATGGAACAATGTCATAAACCTAGCGACAGAATTTCAAACAATAATCTCAAATGCTGCAAATGAATCAATCAACACAAGCGACCTCATCCACCGGATCAATACTCAGTGTGGACACATTCTCAACCTACACAATTTCATCAAAATGGAACCTCTGCAAAAAGTGAGCTATCCCTGCCTACACCACTCATATTGTTAAAGGAATCATGCTACGCTAACTATTTACTTATTTATTTCCAATGCAGGAAGCAGTTTCAGAAACGTATGTAACAACACTACGAATCATTCACGCGGCCATTATAGATCAAATATACCATGGTGCAGCCTTCGTTACAGTATCGCAAACACTTACAGGTACATTCGGTGCAGACTTAACAATAATAAACAGAACAAAAAAATTCATCACATTCCATTCAAAACACCGCAATCTGCTGAAGCAGCTGCCATCTATGCCTCCTTGAAATATGTCGCAAACACACTTGGTTACAGGATAGTGGACCTAAACTATCCTACATTGTTAAGCCTCACTTCTGCTCTGAACCAGCAAAACACAAACATGGTCCAGTTACAGTGTTGTGCCCGAACCATAACAGACCACACAGAGCAGCTACATGAGTGTTTCCCTGTTCTGAAGAAAGAAATCAGCAACATAACCAGTGATTGCTCAGCTGCCATAGAACTACAGACCAATATGCAACAGCTACAAAATATGATTCAAAGTTATCATGGCCATATCATCAGACTAAGCAATGATTTCGCTGACAGCAAGGTACGATCTCGATCCAACGAGGTGTCTCAATAAAACTTTTCATATTTTACAGGTACTAATACAAACATGATCATTATACAGATCCGGTATTTCTCTGAACACATCAGACCAGATTCATCAAATCTGAGATGAAGCCACTATATATTACAAGAAATAGCCTCTAATATCAATCATGGAGTATCAGGCCGTATAATCATCTTATCCCTACATATATGCATCACCCAAGGTCTACAGAACACATTGGTTACTAAGCTTTGTTGTAAGCGTATTTCTTAACGAACTATGTTACCATATCGGTATTACTTCATGTTAAATTCTCAGCAAGACTACATAATGATCTCTGTTGCAAGCATTTATGTAACAACGTATGTCAGGCAACCGTTACATAATGCCGACAACTTATCAGTACAACTACGACGACAAACATGTATTTATTTTCCCAACGTATATTCCTATTCTCCAAAGCGCAGACAGAACCCACCCAAATTAGCCGTCCACTTGCTTTCGACCATACCCAAAGAACTAGCCCGTCGAAGATTAGCACATGAATACAGCCCAAATAAAAAAACTCTGCGTACATTCGGCCCAGCACCAAAAACATGAATCAACCAAAAACCTGAGGAAGCCAACTATGAGCCCATATAAACAGAACACGCAACACAAAAACTCTGCACAAAAAAAAACGAGCTCCACAAAAGCATCACGCCTTCGCCAACCTTATCTACAACATCCATCCTCTCCTATCCTCTTCATCGCTTCTCCCTTCGTCGCCTCCTACAGCATCAGTAACCTGCCTCCGCAAGATCGCCGTCGCCACCTTGTTCTCTTCACCGCTACACGCGCAGGTCCTAATATCTTCGACTAATCCGCAGGTACGCTTCCCTGTCGAAATCTCGCGCTATTAACTTACCCATGAAGCCACGCTATGATTACACAAGCTGTTCTTACTATAAAAACCTAAGTACCTACCAGATTTACAACAAAAACACCACATGCATTGTTTTGCTGCATACATATACCTTCAATGATCCCTAGCAACAAAATCCCCTTTATCTCGTTGAACTATAGGCGCGCATTCATTTTCTTCCCTAATAGCACTGTGCATTCTTACGATTAAATTTTATGTTTCCATTTCACCAAAATACCTAGCGTTCATAATAGCATTAATTTACTCGCATATACACTCAAGGAAGCCTTGATCTTCATTACAGCATATCACCGCATGTAAAACTCAATTGAATATGACCCAGGAACATACCTGTTTTTTTTCTTATGTATACTAATCTAATCCATGGTCAGCTCCTATTCCTATGTCACACACAACAGCACACAAAACTTACCAGCATTCCTACAACTTTGCTTCCATATTGTCACTACAGGAACCGCATGGACAACTTTCAGTATCCAAACCTAACAATCATCGATGAGGATATGCATACGCTTCCAAATATCAAGGCTATGCAAAGATTCCTCATCGCCAAGATGCCAGCAAACAGAGATCGCTTCATCACTATACATGATATCCAAAAAGCTGCACAAGAGCAATATGACACCGAACTAAACATCCATGAAATTTCTGCAGTAGGCTCCGACTTTATCTTCTATGCATATCCACACAGTGTGACCAAAAATATGCTTCACACCGGATTCTTACAAGTTTTCGAACTCAGAGCACAGCTGAAGCCATGGTACCCTGAATATGGTTGTATCAAAATTCCAGCATGGACACAACCGCCACCTTCCTATGAACCAGAATACAGCAACATTGTCCACACCATGCCTAAACCACTAAGACGTCTACAAATAAACATCAAAGGACTCCCAGCCCATCTATGTACTGACAACACAGTGATAGCACTCCTGAAGAACAGATGCATTATAAACTCAATCCAGTTCGATATCACAGACTACACATATAGCGTCTGTGCACACGCACATACCATAACCATGATTCCAGACATGGCTCATCTAGGCCTCAGAAAGACTGAACATAACAGAACAATGCTACACATCTGGCCCATCTACATGGATCCAATGGACTTAACAGATGAAGATGACTTAATAATACAGAAAGAAGAGGAACGACAGAGACCAATAGGTACATACACAGTGAACACTCAGTATTTAATCGTGCAACCAACAGAAACGCCCTTTTACTGTAACACCCTGAAATTTGCTCCTTTCAAAATAGAGTTAAAATAAATTAATATGTATTTTTGTGCTCATGAAAATATAGAGAAAATAATATTTTTCATTAAATTAAAATTCATCATTGGGTTTAGCAATATTGTTGTGCATACATGCTGGTGCATAAGGTTTGGTGTAATGTTTGATTGTTTCTCCTTTGTGTGTTGATAGTGAGAAAAATATTTAAAATACGTTTATTAGATCGATCTTCCTTCTTCGGTATATATTTATATTTTTTTCTACAATCAAATTCCTTGTCTCTCAGCTCAAGATTTCATTCAGAGTCTCTGGGAATCTTTTCTTTCATACCTAAGTTACCCCTTTCAGTTTCTCGTCCATCAAGCAATCTCTACAAAAGTTCTCAGGAATTTTTCCGACCTTTTCTGTGAGCATAATCTAATTTTTTAGATGCTCCAAATTATCTCATCTTGAGCTCCAAATACTTTATTTGGGTTCTTCATGTTCCATAACATCTCTGATAGTTTTCTCCAAATTTTTGGAGCTTTGGGATATTCTTCACGGCTTAAACAATAATTCTGGATTTTTCTTGAATTATTTTATTTATATAATTACTTAATTTCGAAAATAATAAAATATCTTTTTTTTAATGACTGACGTCTATATAAATACTAAAAAAAAAGCTAGACACAAGATTTAAAAAAACTAGGGTTTAATTTTCTGTTCATCGCGCCGCCGCTGTCAAGATCGCACTCAGCGATTTCTTCGTGTTTCCGTGCCATGCAACTGGCGACTTCACGCAACGAGTCCAAGGCGGAGTTGTCGATCGAGTCCAAGGCGGAGTTGGATCACGGGGCCGATCTATTGCCATAAGATCGTGCGGGCATGGTCCTGAAAAAAAAATCCAATCTGCTGCGCGTTACTGCTATACTTGTCTGTTCCTAGCCGCGAGATCGCGCCGCGGCCTGATTAATCTCGGCTACTGCCGCTGCTGTTCCAGGCATTGCTGCTCCGTTGTGCAGTGCTGGTGCCGTCATCAATCGCACACGGATCAAGGTGGACTGCTGCTGCCGGTTGCGACAGGAGAGAAGAAAAAATCTGCCCTCTGCTGCTATATGTGGAGCAAATTTGTGAATTCCACTACGGTCAGATCGAACATCTATCCTTCAAGTTTTATCTATAGTCTATTCTATCTATCATCTGATATTTTCTTTATTTAGCTACAGCTTCAAAACTTAGTAGTTTCACTATCCTAGCTCCGATTTAGTTGATGTTAGTTTGGGGTCAGCATAATTTAATGATTAGAAGCGAACATACTAAATATTTCTTAATTTTATAACCTAAAATATACTAACGTTGATGTTTGTGTGCAACTGGCTTTCTAATTTAAAATCCATATAGATTTTATACTTTGGTGTTTTATATAAATATTAATATGGTAAGTTACTAACATAATCTTATTTCTAAATAATAAATTGCTTAGTTCAAACATGTTTCATATACGAAATTCTAATTAGACTAAATACTCTCACATATTTATTTCTTTTGCAATTTGCAAAGATAAAGCTTAATAACTTATTTAGTAAATTAGGTGATAACATTTATAAAAAAATATATGATTAGCATCAACTCAGATTTCAAGTTTAAATATGTTTTATTTAATTTGAGTTAATGTTACTCACATTGTTTTTCGTAATTAATATAAATCAAGCTCATAGCTGTTTCTTTTACGATATAAATTTTTCGGCGATTATTCCTTTTACATCGTAGTTTCGACCTCGTTGGTTCTTGCGTTTTTGTGACCGTGATCAAATCAGAGTGCTTTTCACGTCTTAGTGTTCGTAGCAATACGTAGATTAGTTTTTAAACCTTTTTATTGTTTGGTGTACTGTTCTAATCATAGCTTTGTTTGCTTCGTGTAATTTTATCTCCGTTTGTTTGTGTGATCGATGATCGAGTTTAGACGGTGAGCAGTTTTTAGTGATCAAGATAAGAGCTTTAGCAACAAGTAAAGACTAGCAGAACCAAAAGGATAAGCAAGAGCATTTGGAGTAAGGCAAGTATAGCATTTGGATTTTATTTCTGTGACCATGATCGTGTGACTAGATTAATGTTAAGTAATAAACGGTAAAAATGACTTTTTTTAGCAACTTGATGATTTATCTGTACGTGATCACCCGGGACAACAGTGCAACCATGAGGGCTATAATGGCTCTGGCTTTAGTTAAGTACGAGTAACTTTTCTAGCTCGTTAGCGGTTACCCATTGTGGCGCAATTGGGGAATAGCAGACCGTGGATTCCTGCGGGTGAATCACACGGACTGACTAATGAAACCAAGCGGCCCTAACTTGTTAGACGAACCTTTGAAAGACTTCATAGTGATCCCTGCCGACCTCCCTAGGAAGGGGGTTAAGAGACTAGCTACCTCGGGCGAAAGGGTAAATCATGACTCATGGGTAAAGATGTGCAACCTCTGCAGAGGGTTAAAAACTAGTATACTAGCCGAGCTCACGGTCAGGAGCGGCCTTGGGGACATCTACATTAAGGGTGATGATTCTTGTGTGTTAAATATGCTCATTGTTTATTGTATAATGCTTTACATTATTTATGTCACATTGATCATGAGATTGTGGGAGCTATACAATCTAGTTGCTATACTTGTAGAGTTCGACATGGACTCACTCTTGCTATTTCCCCCAAACCTCAGGAGAAGTTTAGGCTTGTGATCAACCAGTCAGTTGGATCCTGTAGAGAGAAGTTAATACCCGAAGCTTGGAGTTGTCTATCCGCTGTTTGCTATCAAAGGTTATCTTTTTTTTTACTAAGTACGTTATATATTTATGCATTGTCTTTTGAAATTACCTCTTATTTGTAGCTATATGTGAGATTTGACTTTTATCCTTAAACTTGGGTATTACATTTACTATACTGATACTATTACTATCACTGCTATACAACAGATACTTTAGGTAACGACATCGGCGCGTTAGATCTAAACAGAAACGACGACAGTCACTACTGGAATTCCGTTCTTTGCCGACTGCCAAAAGCAGTCGGCAAAGGCCCTAAAACAGGTGGCAAAGACTTTGCCGACTGCTTTAAACGTGGCAGTCGGCAAAGAACACGTGGCAAAGAATTCGTTGGCAAAGAAACTTTTGCCACCTGCCAAGAGGAAAGCAGTCGACAAAGCCTTTGCCACCTGCTAGTATGGCAGTCGGCAAAGGGAACGAACGCCGTTGTGAGATGACGGAGCTCTTTGTCGACTGCCTTTTTTGGCAGGTGGCAAAGGGCTCTTTGCCGACTGCCTTTCTTGGCTGGTGGCAAAGCTGTCATTGTTCGTGAGATTCCAGCTTTGCCACCTGCTTTTCACGTGGCAGGTGGCAAAGCTGGAATAAGTAAAATTTTGACCAGTTTTTTTATTTTGCATCATAAATATGATTATATACTGAAATTCACATATATCACACAGATCCATATATATCACACAAATCCACATATATAGCACACATAAACCATAATAAATGAGTCCAACAAGTCCATCATCCAACAAATCGTAAAATAGCTTTTTCTATACAATTTAAAATATATTTAATATACTTGAATAAGAACATGTGTACAACACTCCAACATGACCTAATACACACGATTATATATATTATTAGTAGTCCAACATGAATCCACTAAATACAAATATATCCTAATGTTGCATCAACATAACAACAAAGTACACAAGGCGCGTAGACTTTTGGCACCCATCTACCCAAACCTTCTCCAAATATTTGGCATCAACATAACAAACTCTTTGCACAACCACAAAACTGAGAGTACTAGCTAAACATTTACTAAAAGGGGTAACATTGGACAAAGCACAGGCAACAGCCTTGCCTTTGTCGCTGCAGCCCCCTATCTCCCTTAGCTCGAGTTGCAGATTTGACAATGCAACCAAGACAGCCACCTAGCAAATTGGCAAAGAAGACATCTTGATCATCCAATATCTGAAATTAAGATTGCAAATAGGCAATAAGAACTATAGAGGTGTTTGGGTTTTGGACATTCAACATCGCAACTTGCTTAAAACTTTCTCAAACTTGTAACATAGGCTTCACATGTGATAACATGACACCTCGTCAAGTTTCATAATTTTCCGACTTCGTTTGAATTTTATATAATTAAAAATCACCTTTGCCACACCTGGATGGTCATGTTCCGTGGATAAAGACGTCAAAATTTTGGGTGAATTTCTGGAAACGACCTTAAAATAGACTCTCCAACATGAATATCATTTTTCGAATGACTAAGTTTCATTATTTGATGCACGTATAGTTCAAAGTAGGATTCTGCGGTGGAAAATACAATTAAAGAAATTAATTAACAAAATATAGCAAAAAGGGTCACAAAATCACGAAAGTTTTTAAGGTTCACTCTTATTGCATGTGGAGGCTATGAAAAAAATTTGAGAAAGTTTGGAGCAAGTGACGACGTCGAATGTCTAAAACCTAAATTCAAATTTCGAAAATAAAAAATTTTATCTTTGCCGACTGCCTAACGGCCTGGCAGGTGGCAAAGGGGATGCCACCTGCCAGGCAGCCACCTTTGCCACTAGCTTTTCTTTGCCACCTGCCAGGATAATTGGGCAGTCAGCAAAGAATCCTTTGCCGACTGCTTTTCGGAGCGGTCGGCTAAGAAAATGTTTACCGACTGCTCTTCTTTTATCAGGTGGCAAAAGATTTTAGCAGTCGGCAAAGCCTAGTTTTCTGTAGTGAGTCCAACAACACCAGGATCATCGAGTATGTAAAACTCATTACCTTTGCACATCTTATTTTATTAATCATATATAACAAACCCAGAAACAACACAAAGACCACGCCTTTTATTCTGCAGGTACTGCTTCGCCCTGCAATCACAGCGAATACTGTCTCTGCTATCCAGCCGATTCAGGTAAGGTAACAGAATACAAAAAACTATATATATTCACCTATATCTACACGTCTACAGTTAAGAACCATACACCTTTAATGAGCAGATTAGAACGCCGCAGCTGGAAAAATGGTTGACATCTTCAACAAGCAGCGACGATCAACATACAGTGTGCACCTCCATCTGACGCACTTTCCTACGTACAATACTAGAACAGTTGTATATATAAACTAATACGCCATAGATGTGTACTGCTACTGTAATATAACCTGTGTAATATTAAAGAAGACAACAGTCGTACTTCGTATTGATGCTCACTTACTTTATTAATTAGTTAAAACGAAAGCCCCAAATAATAAAGCCACACCATATATAGTTCAAATACATTCAGAAATATTATAAGGCTCTACTATAACCATTTCGTATCTCTGAATACTTTACGTTAAAGCCAGCCGTCCTCCTTATCCACGAGAATACCGCGGGCGCGCCAAGGCGCGCGCAACACCACTAGTAGGTAATATACCCCTTAGATGCGGGTCAAGCCGGTTTCTCCAAAACGAATTGGACGGGATTGACCTGCTTTTTCGGTCCATGACACAACACTCTATTCAAAAGAACATAATTGGTAACTGATACAATTATTCTGTCCATGATTCCATCTAGAGCAAATCGCCATGGGTCTGCAACAGATTTTTCACTTGCATAGTATGCACTAGTTCACCATTCAGTGAGCACGCCTTCCATTGAGCTCGTCAACAATTTCAACTATAGAAGGTCTCTTGTTCTGATCAATATCCACACATTTTAGCCCAATTTTAATGCATGTTCTTACCTCCTGGAGGCTTCCTGCATCTAGTGCTGAGTGCTTGGATGCAATATGCTCATCTGTCCACGTTTCACACACCTACAGAGTTAGATGTGTGAGCTTAAGGGACAACATAGAATGAGCATCTAAACCATGTTTTCCAGTCTTAGTCTTACCTTATCCACAAAGTCCCTTGCAGACATATCTTTGTCGCTTGAACAACTCTTCTCGCCTGTTGTGAACTCCATGATTACTACACCTAAGCTATATATATCTGACCGCGTTGAAATTTCACCCCTATATAGATATTCTGGAGCCATGTACCCTCTGGAAAGCGTGAATGTCAATCGAACGATAAGAATCATTGGACAATGCAATTTAATTGTATTATTATTAAGGAACAGAAAATAATGAATGCTAAAAGGTTATTGGGCTTACTTTTTTCCCACGACATTTATTGTGTTTATTCGGGTTTGTTCTTCTCCGAAGAGTCTTGATAGGCCGAAATCCGTGATTTTTGGCACCATGTTCTCATCCAACAATATGTTGGTAGGATGAAGATCCAAATGAACAATTGGTCTATCCATTTTCTTATGTAGATAGAGTAAGCCCTGGCAGATGCCTTTGATTATCTCAAAGCATGTCTTCCAATCAGGTCTTAAAGATGTATCTGAAGAGAATGAAAAACATGTATCATGTATCCTTATAACATTTTACATCTCATCTGTAAATTAATTAAATGACAGAACAAATATGTTGGATACCGCGTTCTCATGGATGCATACCGGAAATATACTTGTCAAGGTTTCCGTTAGGAATATATTCATAGTAGAGTAAGCTCTCAACCACATCTACCATAATGTATCTTCCACTATGCTCGATCACTTTCTTCTGCGGTTCACGGCAGGAGCCGAGTAACCTCACTATATTCGGATGCTGCATGGCCATAAGATTCCCAACCCCAATCTTGAACTGTTTCTCAGGTGCCACTGGGGCGTTATCTGCAAGCTTCTTCACAGCAATTGGCTCCCCATCTTGCAGAATGCCCTGTTACTTTGACCTCTCAGACACCGTAATTGTTGGAGAACGTTATTGTTGAGGGTGCGCTTATTGAACAATATTCTAAACCTGGAGAACATTATTGTTGAGCATAGTGGTATGGTACAGTACCTTATAAACAGTTCCAAATGCACCTTCACCAAGCTTTTGCGCATCAGAGAACCCATCCGTGATACCATTCAGAAACTGTGCTGGTGAGTTAGTCGGCAAGGTGTTCAAAAAACTCGACTTGCTGGCCATTCCTGACAATTTGACGCAGCTGCATATCAGAGCGAATTAAACAAGATTTATTGCAACTTCAACTCCAGCAAAAATATGGCAATTGTTCATGAACATAGTACACATATATACAAGCATAACACAACATATTTTTTTGCATAAACTGGAAAGTTCTGAAACCAAACGAAAGTAAGAAGCTTGTTAGAGAAGCACTGACCTGGAGCAGGGAACTTGAGGGATCCAACCTGGGGAGATCGAGATCGAAGAACCAGATGAACGGGCTTTGATTGCTGGCAAGATTGGGGGGGGGGTGCTACTACGCTTTGAGATTGTATATGATCCAGCCTGATGGGATCTGGATAAGAGAGAGGGAGTTGACTTGACTCTAGACCCATGTGAGCAAGTAGGATGAGACAATTTCCAAAGGCATGTCTCAGCAGTTGCGAGGAGGTTAGTGAGAGTCCACGAGTGGGGGATGCCTGCGCAGGACCTTGAAAATATCCCCTTCACCCCATGTGGCTGTCTTCACCATGTCTACACAACTACTCTCTCCGTCTAAAAAAAATGTCGTTTTAAGTTTTCGCGCAAATTTGACTCAATTTATAAAAAATACGTGCAATATTTATATGTCTAAATAAATTTGTTAAAAAACTAGACTTAAATATCTTTCCAATGATACTAATTATGTACTATAATATTAATATTTTTTACTATATATTTAGTTAAAGTTATTTCTCGAAAAACGAAAACGACACTTATTTTAGGACGGAGGGAGTACACCGTATCCTGTTCCAAGAGCAAGAGCGAAGTTGCTGATGCTGTTCGTCTAAATGGTGATGTAGTCTGTTTATAAATATCATTAAAATCTCTTTCTTATCGTTTGAATTCTTAGGTCTAAAGTTTAGTCAATTAAAGTTGATAGCTAAAATTTTAGACCACTCTAGCTCACTTATGTGGTCTAAAGTTTTCGTGAAGTTAGCTTTAGACAACACTTTAGACTTTCCGTTTAGAGCTTGAAGGGCTAAAGTGGTCTAATAGGAGCCAGGCCTTATTGAAATTTTAAAATTTCTTTACCATGTTCATTCTGATTTGGATCTTCTCCTTACCTTGTTCTACTCATGTTTTGAGAGCCACCCTTTTTCGAAAACCCTTTTTCCTTACCTTGTATGAACTCCATATCTGCTTCCCATCTAGCATCTTTCTTGGGAGACTGAAGTCAATTAAGAAAATAAAGGATTCCATATGAGAAAATGATAAGAGATAAAAAAATTATTAAAAAGTATTTGGTTGGTTAGAAATAGTTTAGGGTTCCAATGCAAAATCATCTAGGAAGCTCCTATAAGATATTGTTGAAGAACAAAATTTAAGGTTGCTTTTTATTCTGTTAACTTGCTAGATCTATTAATTTAGCAAGTAAACTATACCAAACTCTTGAAGATGCTTTATATCATCCATACTAATTTGCCAAACGCCCAAACCAAAAAGGTGATGATGATCAAGCTAATAGGACAGAGGTGTTTGGATTAGAGTACCAATTGATCATCTTTGGGTACTAGTAAATATACCCATTTCTAACTTCAAAAAAAAATATATAGCCATATTCTACCCATTTCTAATCCAAATCCTAGTCATTTGATTATGTGTGGATGTCAGTGCAAATATTTGAATACCCATCAACTGTATACGTGGAACGATGAGTAAGGTAACTCCTACGGCCCTAGGGGCGCTTGTAGCGTAGGATCAAGATTAAAACAAGAGAAAAGTAGTCTTTCCTGCTACTAACCTATAATTACCTAAAAGTTAGCCACGAGTGGATTCAATGGCATCAACCAAAGTTGGACATACTTGACTCACGACAAAATTAAAATATCAAACATTTAGAGATGAAGGGAGTATCTCTTTGAAAGAAACTAGTAACAATACTAATAATACAATACTGTCAATTGGCATCGGAGCCTTTGCAACCGTACTGGAGCAAAAGTTCAATACAGAATAACATTACGGTGTCATACAAATACATCAAAATCTAGCAGGGATGAGATACAGGGGCTATTGAGTATTTGAGTTCAGTACACCTTCCAATTCAACCCAAAAATATAAGCTGACAAGAAAAAATGGGCGGTTCACTTACACTACAATAAGGACTTTACTTTGGATGCTGTTCCACAAAAAGGATTGGCAGTCTTTTCATGGAGCTAATGTGAGAAATAACTGGAACAAGGCAGGCTGACGCAGGTAACTACTTCCTTGAGGCAAAGGCAGATAGCCATGTTTTGGCAGTAATTAATGTGAACATCTGCCTATGATTCAGCTGAAAAGATGAATGTGATGCTAGACAATGTCAGTAACTGAAGAAAACATGGAATTTGAAAAGGATGAAACACACATGAGCGCTTACAAGATTACTGCTGAAGAAATAGTGATAATCCCCCTAGATGCGGATCTCTGGAACATGCTGCATCTTTTGTTTCATGCCCTTATTGTTCCATTGAGCTTTGAAGTCCTCGTGGAGACCAAGCAGCCAAAGCTTCTTAAGACAGGGACAGTTTTCAATTCCTTGAGGGACTGTAGCTAGCTTTGGTAGCGATGTAATGTATATACCCTCGATGACTGGAAGTGAACCATGTCCAATGTCCAGAAAACTCACATCATGCAAACCCATCAAAACAAGTGTCTTAAGGTGAGTGAAGGAGTCAGCAGGAACAACTAATTCGTGCTTACTATTTATGTTGTTGAGTCTTAGATAGGACAGGTGCGGGGCATGTGACGCGAGGAAGACCAATGGATCTTCTCCTCCAAGATGACAACCACTAAGAGCTAGATACTTAAGATTTCCCCCATGGTGCTCAAACATTGGGCACTTCAGTGTTCTGCCAGCCCAACAACCTCTGACAATCAACCTGTGAAGCTTTGTGGAAGTTGGTTTGAGATCCTCAAAAGAAAGTGGCTCATCTTGCTACAATGGGCAGTACTTATGTTTTCAATCCACACGCTCCTTAGTTGCATCATATTCTCAAGCTGCTCGGCCAAGTAAATGCTTGATTGCACAGTCTCAAGAGTTTGAAGTTCTTCAAGATTTGAAAGCCCTATAGGTGCCTCCACTCCAACAAAGTACCGGAACTCTGACTGCTTCACATCAGCATATCTGTCAGCAAGAATGTGCCTAAGCTTAGTGAGCTTCACAATCCCATGTGGCAGATTTCTAATATTGGTTGACTTGACATCAAGAGTCTGAAGATTGATGAGATTCTCTATAAATTCTGGCAGTACGCTTATTCCTGTATTTCTCAGACCAATGTAGCGTAGATTAAACAGATGACCAATTGATGCAGGTAATGTGGTGACTTCTGAGTCTTGCAATTCAAGGACAGTAAGGTATTTGGATTCAGATAATATTGAAGGTATAGACATCACAATGGTTTCACTTGCCATCAGCGTCCGCAGGCGTGGAAATTTCATCTTGGATGCATCATTTTTCATCTTTCTCCATCTAAATGCAGACAAGCGACGCACATCTTTATCCATTTGAATTACTGCACCAAAATCATTAACAATACCAAACATCTCTACTTTAGAGACTGTAAGGGCTAACTCTCTCAAGATATCATGCATTCTGAATGTACTCACCCCACCAAGTTCATCATTATCAACAATTTGCAACATGTTTCGATGGATCAGTTCCATGAGATAGCCCTCTGCAATTTCCTCTAGTGTACTGTTCCCTTTCTTTACTACAAACCCTTCCGCAATCCATAGTCGCACAAGCTTTTCCCTTGGCAAGAGATAATCTTCAGGGAACATGCTGCAGTACAGAAAGCAATTTCTAAGCTCTCCTGGCAAGTCATAGTAGCTAAGGCTTAGAATTCCACGAACCTGTGCATACTTCTCTAGTTCAGAGGGAAGTTGATCATATATCTGCTTCCAAACTGGCAGAATTAGCTTCCTTGTAGAAAGTAAGCTTCCTATAGATACAATTGCCAAAGGCAAGCCCCCACATTTCTTTGCAATATTAACAGCTAGCACCTGCATCTCTAATGGGCACTTGACAACTGGCAGGGCCACACTTTTCTTTGCAATATCATTAGCTAGCTCCAGGAGTTCTGATGAGCTTTTTGCCATTGACAAGCCCTCACATTTCCTTATAGCATCAGTAGCTAGCTCCTGAAGTTCAGCTGGGCACTGCTCCAGCAATAGGGCCTCAAATTTCTTAGCAACACCAGTGGCTAGTTCATGAAGCTCTGCTGGACAGTTCACCAGAGATGACCCATTACATTTATTTGCAGTATCAGTAGCTAACTCGAGTACCTTTGATGGGCCGTCAGACTCGTCGTTGTAAGGAAAAGCTTTGGTGCAAAGTAGGCAAAGAGCATCCTTCAGACCTAATGGACTAAGCTTGAGCTGATAATGCTTGGAAGCAAGAGCAGCCACATCCTCTTTCCTTGTTGTGATAACAATGCAACTTCCATTTTTAGAATCTTCAAACACATCTCGCATTGATTCATACACTTGGGGGTTCCATATGTCATCTAATACAACTAAATACTTCTTTGTTCCAAACACTTCCCTTAGCTCTGTTTTAACCTTGCGGATGTCCATGCTGTCAGTGCCTCCTGATTTCCTCTTCCCCATTTCCATGCTGCCACTGTCAGCTCTTGACATCCCAAGTAGCTTCCTCAGCAATGCCTCCACGCTATTGTATGTCTGTGAAATAGTAAGCCACAAAAGCACCTTAAAGTTATCCCTTTGCTTCTCATATACATTTGCGGTCAGGGTGGTCTTTCCTATTCCACCCATACCACAAACTGATACCACTTTAAGATCGTGTGTATCTGACCTCAACCATTTGGTTAGCTGCTCGCTGTTTTTCTCAATCCCCACAAGATCTTCGTCTTTCATAAATTGGGGCATACTGTACTGAGGGAATTGTAGTTCACTGTTGTGGATTTGGGTTGGAAGAAACTCATGAACTGGTCTCAGCCATTGATCCTTCAGCATGGAAACATGCACAATTTCCTTCTCAATCTGAATTAGCTCATCAGATATTCCACTAAATATCGCAGTATAGTTTATTCCATTGCTCAGTCTTTTCAGGAATTGGTCATTCTTGTATCGAAGATAGTGGTATGAAAAGTTATCCATTACATCCTCAACACGGTAGGCCAACATTCGTACCTCTGAGATCCATCCCTTCAGGAGTTCATCACTGAGATACAGTGCACCTGTCTTCCGTATGAAGAGATTCATCATCAAAAGTTGCCTTCGCACACGCTGCACTGTGTTCGGTAGCTCTGTCAAATTAGAAAACTTGGTCGCCACAAAAGTTGCAGCTTCTCCTGCTAAATAGAAACCGATCTTTGAGAGAGCAACGAGCGCTGCTTCAGCCATCCTGTTGAGAAAAACAGACAAGCATGTTTTAAATTACTATATGCAACAAAAACAAAGAGGGGAGGCAGGTTCATAGAGCATAACACTTTCCATTTTTCCATAATGTGGAAACTCCAGCTTTTTTCATAACAGAAACACTGTCTAGTTGGTTTTAAGGAATTAATTATAAATCTCATTTTTCTGTATTCAATATCACTGTGCACGCATATCTTTATAAAATGGGACATTATTCTATGGCTAAGTGTCTAAGTGTATGCCAAAACTTTAAAGATACTGTCATTCACAATTCAGACCAGTAGAATAGTCATGAGACCATCTGCAGAAGTGGTGATGCATAACCAAAACAATTTATATCACAAACTCATGGAATAATAAAAAGAAGCTCCTTTTTATGCCAAAATTTCATTAAAAAAACGCATACTACCATTCAATTTCAATTGAAACAAACGGATATGGAGGCCCCAACCTACATGTCTATAGGAGATTTAAAATGTCCACAGTTGAACAATCAGATAACAGATGCTCCTGTTGGAAGTAGCAATTCTGGAGACAAACTAATTGGAAAATTTCAATTGCCAATCTGTCTTCACGACCATGAGAAAAACAGTATCAGAGAACCAAGAATCCAAAATACGGCAGGAACGAACATTTTAGCCATGTATTAGGCACGGCGGCGCAACAATTCGTCGAACAGGTCATGTGCGCGGGGACCGACCTCTGACGCGAGGCCAAATCCCTCGGACGAACGGAGTATGTGGTCCTTCCAACATCCAAGGCGGAGGCGGAATGGTACCCAAGAAGTAGGAGGTGCTACGAAGAACAGCAACACAAGCTTCTACAAGAAAAGATGAAGGAATCACCTACTTGATGATGCGGCAACGAGGACAGCAGTGGTGGCAGCTCCCCGGGCGCTCGCTCTGGTCTCGTGCTCAGAAGCTCCACCTGCGGACTGCAGCGCAGGTTCGAAGAGGAAATCTGCACAGTGATGCAAGGAGCAAAGATTTGGTGAAGACTCCCTTTGGATGCTTTCTCGGGAACTTCTCCGAAGAAATGTGTGAGCATGGTAGACGCCGATGTCACGCTGTGTTGACTTGACTCCGCTTCCGCGCGTCAAGGTCCACAAAAAAAAATTAGTACCATACTGTAACTGTGAAGTCTATTTCAAGTTAGTTTGATTCAACTAGAAAAATAGTTGTCAGTAAAATATTAGCTAATACTCCTTTCGCACCCATAAAAAAAGTCGTTTAGGACAACGACACTATTTCCAAAACTAACTTTGACTCCTTGTTTTTATAAAAATATTTATCAAAATTTGGTATATGTATACTTTTATGAAATTATTTTTCAAGACAAATCTATTCATATGATTTTTCAATTTCTAAATTTACGCCTTGTTTAGTTCACCCTGAAATCCAAAAACTTTTCAAGATTCCCTGTCACATCGAATCTTGCGGCACATGCATGAAACACTAAATATAGACGAAAACAAAAACTAATTGCACAGCTTATCTGTAAATCACATGACGAATCTTTTAAGCCTAGTTACTCCATAATTGGACAATGTTTGTCAAATAAAAACGAAAGTGCTACAGTACCGAAAACCAAAAAATTTTCGGAACTAAACAAGGCCTGAACAACTTAAAAGTTATTTATGATGATGTTTGACCAAAACCTTGTCCAAAATGACTTTCTTTATGAATATGGAGGGAGTAATTGGCTAAACTATTAGATGGACCTGTTTGATTTGAATGAGCTAATTATTAACAGCTAACTATTAGCTGACCAGATTTAAATCAAACAGGTATAAGGCTTGTTTAGATGCACATGCTAGTAATTAAGTAGGGCTAAAATTTAGCCGAAATTAGTTGTAGTTGGCTAATAATTAGGTAAAGACTTTGCTAAAAAATGATTTTAGCCCTCCTATTTAGATGCATTAGAACCAATTTTACTTAATTTTCAGCTAACTAGCAATTAGCCTTTGCATCGAACACCCTTGTTATCTCGGGTTCAATCTAGATTTTATAGTGTTTGCTTGGGAGCCGACTAAACCCCATAGGTAATATACCCCTTAGATGCAGGTCAAGCCGGTTTCTCCAAAATGAACTGGACGGGATTGACCTGCTTTTTCTGTGACCCTCGCGCAAGTTCCCCACGACTTGATCTTTCTTTTTTTGCGTGTGATAGGGGAGGCACCACTGCCAAGGGCTTCTAGATCTCGCCGTTGGTGGCTCCTCATTGAGTGCTAGGAGTTACCGCTGCTAGGCGTCTTTGTCGGCATGTAAGACGGGTGCCGCTGCTCCTCGTCGTCCCCTTTGTTCCTTCGTCGGCAGGAGCTTCGGTGCATGTAGGATGAGTGTCGTCACCGAGTATGGGCGAGGGCCGCCATGTGCAGCGTCCAGGCCTGGAGGAGTAGCGGACTGCGCCACGAGTGAGTCATGCCTGGACAGAGGTGCAACAAGCCTCGCCGCCGACGAGCCATGGTCGACCTGAGGTGCAGGGCATGGCGGTGTAGCAGACCGCGTCCCTGAGAAAGAGCAGCTAGGCAGAACAGCGCAATAGACCGCATCCGGGAGGAAGAGAATCAGGGCATAGGAGCGCGGTAGGTCATGGCTGAGGTGAAAGGATGGATCTGAGTCCCCGCTCCTGCTAAAAAAAACCTATCAAATGGGCCTAAATGGTGCCCACGTGCCATGCTAAATTCTGGCGGCAAGCTAAACTTTGGTGGCCGAAATGGAAAAGGCTGACCCGATTTGGCCACCTGGGCATGCAAAAAAAAAAAAGGCCTACCAAATATTGGTAGCATCTCCAGCAGACTATCTAAACCCACTACCTATCCTATTTTTTAGTAGTGGAGAATAAAAAACGCCCTCCAACAGGCTACCTATGTGACTACTTACTTTTGTTGGTCCAACAAATTCTCCCTCCCACTACCTACATCTGTTGGGCCAACAAATCTCTCTACCTATTTTTTCTCTCTCCGATGTGACCCTCTCTCTCCTTCCGCTCGCATGCCCGCACCAAGCCTGCACTGCTCGTCGGCGCTGCCCCGCTCGCGTGCCCGCACCAAACCTGCACTGCTCGTCGGCGCTGCCCAGCTCGCTAGCGCCGCGCCCTGCTCCATAGCACATCGCCCTTGCTCATGGATGCGGCGCCCTGCTTTCCGACGCGGCAGCCCCTGCTACCCCGCGTGGCAGCTGCTTGCCGGAGTCCTACTTGCCAGCGTGCTGTGCTGCTCCCAGCCAAGCCGCGGGCCCACCTGAGGCCGCATCATGGCCACTCTATGGCCTGTCGTAGCCCTGCACTCCTCTCCGGCCAGCCAGACGCCACCGTCGGAGCTTTCCTTGCCAGCATCGATAGTGCGTTCATCTCCCGAAGCAATCCATGGAGAAGAAGATAGAAGATATTATGACATGTGGGACCTAACTGTTATTCTCTGTTAGGATTGTTTTGGGTAGTCAATTTTAGGTAGTACTGCTGGGGTTAAAAGTAAAATTTAAGTAGTATAGAAATAGCTGGCTACCCAAACTGAGAATTAGGTAGGCTATTTTAGGTAGTACTGCTGGAGATCGATGCTCTAAGGATGAAAATGGTCTAAAATGGTTGAGAAAATGGTCAAACTATTTTTAAACTCACATTCTTACATGGAACAATATAAAAAAAAGAGATGTTGAAAACAGAATAAAACAGAAACCAATCGATAGCGGTTGGAAAGCGGTGACTCTAATGCCCACCTATGTAAGCACTTCAAATATTCATTTTGTAATAGATACAGACGAGATTTTCCAGTTAGATAACCGTGAACATGGTCAGAGAAACGAAACAGTCTTTTTTATCCTCTTAACTCTTAACTTTTGTGATCGTTTGATTTATCTTACTACCTAAAAATCAGTTTTTTAATGCCTTTCAGCTTTTTAAAACTGTTTTTTGGACACTAGACAATTTTGACGATGAATCTACTGATGTAACGCCATGTCAGAGGGTAAATTTGTAACGCCCTAATCCAGACCTGCTAATTAACTCTCTTGCGCTTTCGTCTTCCCTTCACACAAAAGGATCGATCCGGAGTTACTAAACTAGAAATACTAATACTATGCTTGGTGCTACAGTACTCTGAAGCTATAGTACTTCATCACTACAGAGTTGCGACTTTGGTCTAGCCCAACTGGCCCAATGAGTTAGATCTCATATCCACCCACCCTCAAAGGATTTGATGTCTTCGTCGAGCTATCAAACCATCTTACCATATGGGACAAACGTTCAAGATCGACTCTCTTGGCCACGTTCTTATTTCCAGTTCTCCTGCCTAGGTGCCATGCCCTCACTAGAGCCATACAATAATTTGTCTAGGCTTTCAGATCATACGCACAGTAAAACCGCGAGAGTTGGCTATGAATACCGTTTTGTAATGCCCTGACTCAGGATGACGGTTAAGGCCCACTTTACACATTGAATGAACCACACCCGCTGATTAACTCTCTTGTGCTTCCGTCCTCACTTCATGCAAAAGGATCGTTCTGGAGTTAACAACCTCGTAGGTCCAAGCTTTTAAGCTGATCCGACGATTGTTCCATTTCCGATATGAGACTAAACTAGTAATACTATGCCCGACACTATAGTACCCCAAACCTACAGTACCTCATCGCTACAGTGTCGTGAATTTGGTCTAGCCCAACTAGCCCAATGAGCTAGGTCTCACAAAATTGAGCTAAGTTAAATGTTCAAGGAAGTAAATCAGTCTACAAATATTTTTTAAAAAAAATATCTAAAAATCATTAAAAATAACTTTTCAACAATTTTATCCAAAAATTTTACATGAAAAAATAATACAATTAAAAACCCTAAAATCTAGTTTAACTTTAAAAATCATAAAAAATTTATTTTAGTTTGAAAATTATGAAACTAGTTACAATTTTTGTATCTCGTCTCTATCTCTTGGTGTCTAGATAGAAATAGTTTGGATCTCGATAGACTCGTGTTGGTGCTTATTTGCTAGTAAAAACTCTCGTTATTTATTATTGTTGCAATAGCAGATTCTAGCAGGTGGATTAGGGGGACCTCTGCTCGGACTGGCTGAGGTTCCTAGAAGGAACTGGTGAGCAGCACTAACCAAACGTTTACAACATTCAGTGTCCCTTTTTATAGGACACATTTTGTTCTGTGGGCCAATTACACAAATGCCCTGTGACTATGGCAGTCCTTCAAAATATCCTATTTTCAGTCTTACGGTGCTAGGGGCACTTTGGCCAGACCTCCGCGGGCCATCTCTAACTATTGGGCCTCTGCTTTCTGGGCTCTCTATGGCCTATCCTCCATTGGTGAAGGTGGTGGGGGTGACACTTTTGAAAGGTCCTATTATGTCTAGAGGGGACGAATAGCCTATTTAAAAATCTATAAAGTACTAGAGCAAAAGATTAGTATAACAAATGGCGCAATCCAATTTGCTCTAGCTCTACAAGGGTTGCAAGGACCTATCCAACAATTCTAGTTACTAAGATCACTAGACAAACAAGAGCTATGTCACTACAAGCTACACTACTGAACTAATCTACACAAAGCTAACCTAGCAACTAAAACTAATTACACTACTTTGTGGAAATATAAATGGAGAGGATGAGTTCTTTATACCGCCGTGTAGAGGCAAGTGAACCAATCAATACAATAAAGACCAATCACTGGGAGAAATCCAATCACACACAAGAGATGGACCAATCACGTGGTGCTTGCTCGCACACTAGTCCCTATTGTGTCGACCAACACTTGGTAGTTCGGTGGCTAAGAGGTGTTGCACAAACCCCGTCCGCACGTAGGACACTGCAAGAACCTACCCAAAAGTGAGGTAGCTTAATGACATGAGAAGTCCGCTAGAGTTGCCTTTGGCGCTCTGTCAGGGAAGGCACAAGAACCCCTCACAATCACTAGGAGATGGCCACGAACAATCACTAACTCATGCCAATACTCCTCTACTGCTCCAAGCCGTCTAGGTGGCAGCAACCACCAAGAGTAACAAGAAAACCACAGCCACAATGATCCCCAAGTGCCACTAGATGCAATTACTCGAGCAAATGCAGTTTGAATCACTCTCAATCTCACTAGGATGATGAATCAATGGTGGAGATGAGTGGGAGGTGTTTGCTTAGGCTCACACAGATGTCAAGTATGTCAAAGTGTCAAGAGAGACACCCATGAGCTGGCCAACAAGTATTTATGGAGGTCCCCAACAAATAGTCATTACCCTCTAGAACCTCCCTCTGTCAGGGCTGTCGAACGCACTAACGCTAGGCGTCAGATGCTGCCTAGCATTCGATGGTCCTCTGACAGCACCACTGGATCGCTGCCACATGTCCTTAGTTAAATGTGAGCTACTGATTGCCAACGATCACTAAAATGTTGAAGCACTGTGTTAAGAGGCTGAAGGGTCGAGATGGCAGACTAGAGAGGGAGTGAATAGTCCTTTCTAAAACTTATCACGCCGGCTAACCGAAACAAATGCGGAATTAAAACTATCGGTCTAGTCAAGACTACACCCCTCTATCTAAGTTCTCTAGCACCTTCTAAGAGATCCTAAACAAGCAAACAAGGTGCTACCTTAGCAATAGCTCACCTAACCAATTCTAGGAGCAAGGTCACACAAACCTATGCCACTAGTACTTTGCAAACCGGGGAAGCTCCTAAACAACTAGTAAGCAAAAGCACTAAGCTCCTAAGCTCACTAGCAATGCTCAATAACAAGGCAACCAATACCAAATTAGGGAGTGCAAATTACTTGGCTATATGTTGACAGTGGATAACGTCAACTTTTATTACAACTTTAGACCTGAAGGAAAACATGAAAACAGACTAGTCTAGGGTTTTATCTGACAATTTCCATGAGTTTTGTATATTATGTATTTTCTAGGGTGAGTTTTAGGAAAGCTAAAAAGAGGGACTCTAGTGCAAAATAAACACAAAACTTATCCACCACGGGAAACATCGAGAGAAGACTCAGGAAGGATAGAGAATACACCTGAAGCAACGGGGGGCCTAGCGGCTGACAGGTGGGTCCGGCCGGCCCCACCCTAGCGCCGGCCAGTGCCCCCCTTTAGGGTTTCGGCCCCCTCTTCTAAAAGCTTCCTCCACCACCTTTGAGGAGTCATCTTGGCCCTTCGTTAAGTTGGTTTGATCCTACGGCACACGCGCATCTCACCGTACTATAAATACATGGGTAGCCCCCCTGGAGACAATCCTGAATCAACCAATTCATCAAGGCCTCAAGCATCAAGCACCTTCAAGTTCATCAAGAGCCTTCTAGTTCATAGTTCTAGTTAGTTAGATTAGAAGTAGAGGAGATCTAGTTCTTCATCGGGATCTAGAGCCCCTAGCGTCAGTTTGGAGCGCAAGAGTTCGGTAATAGATCTAGTTCTTAATTTACAGTATTCAATTGTACATTAGGGAGACTTTATTCTTAATAGATCCATATGTTCTTAATTGCATTAGTCATTGTCTACTTTGATTATATGTCTAGGATAGTTGGTTTGATCTTATGGAATTCATGTAATTGCTCGTATAGCGTTTACCTAATCAATCGTTGGGTAGATGATAGACAATATGTAGATATGGTATCTAGATATCTTGTTTGTTTGTGAGTGCACCCTGATGTGTCGATCGTGTGGTAGTCCTCGTAGGTGACAGCTGTGTTGGTTCCTCTATAGTCCACCCCCCATACGTAGGACAAGCATGGGCGCGGTCGCGAAGGAGGTGACCCTTGTGTCTTAATATCCTCATTAGTTGATGCCTCTTTACATGTAATAATGATATAGGGTTGACTTAACGATGATTTCTAGATGTAATTGCACTAATTAGAGTTATTCATTGGCGTAGTTATAGAATTATGTCAGATCCAACTCTCTAGTTTATCCATTGGCTAACTATGATTATGACTAGTAGATGCTCTGATGATTATCCTTAATTATGATACTTAATGATTATGCTATCACTATTATTTATCTATATTTATCTTGTGACCTCTGCCTGTTATGAGTAGATTATAACCTTGGGTAATATCATTTATTCATCCTATATAGTTTCTTATCAATATAATAGATTATAGTTTAACACTTAGCCTTCCCAGTGGTATAAATATAAATCGACAACCTAGATGAACTCCCTAGGTAAAATGCTACAACGGTATAATTATCTATCTGCTTGCAGAACCCATTTAGTTTATAATTATATTCATATCAGTTATGCTATGCCTAGTTGCAGTAGAACATGTGAATGTATATTAAATTCCTAGCAATATAATTAGGGATGACAACCTACTTTATGCTGAGGAATGTTAGAGTGGTTTGTTGATATTTGACAAGTTAATGATATACCGTGCATTTCTGGTGTTGTTGCTAGGGGTAGGGTTTATCTCTATTTTTAGTGATGACAGTAGTAAATGTCAACAAGCATTTTTGGCGCCGTTGCCAGGGAAGGCACAATAAAATTAGGATATATTGATAACATATATACATATGGATAAAGTTATATTACCAATCAATTTCTACTCCATCAGGTAGACCCTTCGTCTTTATCATTTTCTTATCTTATGCAGGGTGATGAATGAATGGTTTTGCTCTTCCAGGAAACTTTACTGAAGATCCAGAGAAACTCCTTAGGAAGAAGTTTGTAGAAGCAAGGGACAAATTTGAATCACCATCAAGAACACCCTCTGCTGCTCAAGCTAGCTCTTCAGAGGAGCCAGCTCTAACATTGGAAGAGGAATTTGAAGGACAAATAGAAGAATAAGCAGAAGAGTTAGGAGGAAACCTAGCTCCTGTGTTTGAAGACATGGCTGAGAAGACACTACGAGAGTTCTCCGCCCCAACAACAGCAAACATTCGGACTGGACCAGCAGTCAACACTGGGGAGAATGGATTTGAGGTCAAGCCTGCTCTCATCACCATGGTTCAAGCCAGCCAGGAAAAAGCTCATGAAGATGCAAGTGCACACCTACAACACTTTCTAGAGATCTATAGCACCTTCACGATCAGAGGAGTACCAAAGGATGCTATCTTACTCCGTATTTTCCCGTTCTCATTATTGGGGAAAGCCAAGCAGTGGTTCTACACCAACAAGAACAAACACAATACATGGGACCTTTGCTCAACTGCTTTTCTGGCAAAATTCTTTCTTATAGCCAAGACTAATGCTCTACGTGGGAAGATTTTAAGTTTCCAACAATAACATGATGAATCATTCACTGAAGCATGGGAAAGATTCTAGAATTACATTGAAGACTGTCCTCATCATGGGATAGAGGAGTGGTTGTTAATGCAGACTTTCTATCACAGGCTCATCTCTAGTACCCATGAGTCTATTAATGCTACAGCTGGCGGAGCTTTCCTGTCACTTAAGCTCTCAGACGCTAAAGCACTTGTTGAGAAGATGGCCTCAAATTCAACATGCAATGAAGAATGTACGCAATCTCATAAGAAAGGAGGAGGAATCCATCATCTCAAGGAAGCTGACATGGTCACTGCCAAGCTAGACCTCATCATGAAGAAGCTCGACATAGAGAAGAAGGAAGTCATGCACATCAATGATTCTCATATGATATGTGAAGAATGTGGAGACTACGAGCACTCAGCTATCAGTTGCCCTACACTATAAGAGGATGTGAACTTCATCAACAATAACACCTACTATCGTCCTCAACAAAATCAAGGATGGAATCAACAACCTTGACAAGGTAATTACCAAGGTAACAACCAAGGTAATAATTTTAATAACAATTTTATGCCTTTAATAGAATTAGTTGCTAGTCAATCCAAACTACTAGATCAAATGACTAGGAAACTAACATCAAATGATAAAATATTGGAAAACATACATACTAGGATGGATACTTTTGCTTTTGCTATAAAGAATCAGCATAGTTTCAATAAAATGCTAGAATCACAATTAACTCAATTAGCTGCTGTTGTTCCTCCATTAGAAAAAGGCAAGATTCCAGGCCAACTTGAAGATTTAGAAACTGCTAACCTTGTTGATATTCACAATGCAACCCAATGTTATATTGAGCCTGCAGCTGTACAGTGGATTGACCACTCTCTACCAGAGAAGATGGGAGACCTTGAAAGACCTGTCATTCCTATCTCTATAGGATGCCATAGCTTTCTAGAGGCTATCTGTGACTTCGGTGCAAGTGTCAACATCATGCCGAAGGTAATTTATGAGAAAATATTAAATGATCCCTTGTTGTACACAAATATGCGTTTGCAGCTTGCAGATCAGTCCATCTGCTACCCTGAGGGAGTACTAGAAGAAGTTGTCATTAGAGTGGGGCAATCATATGTCCCAGTTGACTTCGTGGTCATGGAGACAGGAGTAGATCGGAAGGCACCCATCATTTTGGGCAGACCATTCTTGTGCACAACAAAAGCCATCATCTATGTGGAGTACGCTAAGATTGTCCTATCCATCAAGGACAGGAAGGAGATATTCACATTCAAGAAACGTGTCCTAAAAGCTCCTGCAGCCTCGAAGCAATTCTACCAACAAGAAAAGCAAGAACAACAATCAATGCCGAAGAAGAAGAAGAAGAACAAAAGATGGAGGACCAAGCATGCACCTATAGAGACAACTCAATTGATCACCGCTCTCAACACAGAGAATGATCATATGCTACCCAAGCCATTTCCAATCAAGAGAGGTGATCCAGGAATCCCAATCATCGAATGCACAATCAAAAACACCACCTTCCCTCACACTGTCTGCGACACTGGATCAGGCTGCAATGTAATGTCAAAATAGGTATATGATGAATCTTTTGATTTACTTTTATACCCAACATATATTTAGTTGTAGATAGCGGATCAATCAATAAGGTTCCCAGAAGGAGTGGTCAAGGATGTCATGGTAAGAATTCAAGGACAATATATACCTATAGATTTTCTAGTTCTTGACATGTAGGGAGATGATGAGTCCCCAATCCTCTTGGGAAGACCGTTCCTCTATACAGCCAGAGCCAACATCTACATCGGATCAGGGCATATCCACTTCAACCTACCTACCGGAAAGGTATGCTGTCAATTTAAAATACAAGTTAACCATGAACAGATCAGGAAGCAACGCAACAGGAGAAGACGCCAAGCCCACTGTGAGGCTGCCCAGCCTCACTACGGATGGAAAGACTTTCCTGGGAAGATTATGAAATATGAAGATCGCTTCACGAAGTAAGAAGAGAACACACAAGCACCCCGATGGAGTGAGTGGGCCAAAGAAGCTGAAAGGATGGACCAAATTGTCAAGAAAGAGAAAGAAGAGATCTTAGCCCGATTAGAAGCCTGGGAAAAGGAGAACAAAGCTAAAGAGTTGAAACTAGAGAAGGAAGAAGCAAAAGAGACAAAATCAAGATGGAAGGAAGACGCACGTACGACATCACCACAAGATGGAGAGTTAACTGAGGTTACCTCAGACAATGAACCCACTGAGTAAGTCTTCTCTGTCATCTAAGTCCTGTCGGTAGACTTTAAATTCCGTACCCTAGCCATAAGCTCAGAATGGTAGTTATCTAGTTAAATTAGCATGCATTAGTAATTTCACTTTAATACACTTAGTATAATATTTATTTCTCCTGGCATATTAATACAAAATACAAACAAATATTTACTGCTTTTATTACTGCATCATAAATACCAAAGCCCCATGTGAATAAACTTATGGTAACCCCTTAGGCATATTTACTGTGGTGGCATAAAAAATAAATAAATAGCATTCATATTTAATTCCTGCATCATAAATAGAAAATTCAAAAAGAAGAGATAAGTGAAATCCTGTTTAAATCAGACAACATTAAAATTAGCTCATAAGAATAATCAATTACTCATTGGCTGACCGCTAACCCATTATTAAATTCAAGCCTCGAGTTTTGGTTTTCTTATTGGAGTATGACTATGTAGGAATAACATCATAGCGAGGAGAGAGTCTATCAGTGGCACCCACCGGGTTCGCCACTGGTTAGCTCACCCGAAGGACATCTACACCAAGTATTGCAAACATCCAGCTTGGGGAGGAGCATCCCTAGTTATCAGGTAATTATACCTAAGCGATTATCGAGTCTACTTAGATATAAAAATATCAAAAATATGTAGGTACATGAAGGTCCACAAGTCATAGAGTCTTTGTGAGTTTATAATTAGTTAAATATTAGAGTCTGTTTAGAGTAAGTTTAAACTAGAACCAAATAAAAATTGATCAAACATCAAAATTTTGTCTTGGAAATGATGAATAGTTGCTCTATTCTTTACAAGTACCTAGATTCCAACGTTAAATTTTCTCGAGTTTTAGACATTACTGTTTTAATTTGAAGATTTACTCTAAACCAGCAATTTGTGGAGGCATAAGTTTGAGTTAAGTCTAGGTAGTTGGTTGATATGATCATTGAAAGTTTGAGCTACTATTTATCTTATTCCTAGCATTACGAAGTTCTAGAGATTTATTTTGAAAACCCTAAACCCTACATGATGAGCTCTTGTATGACAAATTATTAATTCCTACCAAGGCCATATATAATATCCAATTAGAGTTAGGAAAACATTTGCACATTTATGCTGCTTGCTTTGCATTGAGTTTAGTCAGACTTTGTAGTATACCTTATGAGACTCTTGTCATGCTTTTAAAAATCAAGATCACATACACACTCCAGTTCACATATGCATTATTCCCACACTAGGAGTAACCACAATCATTTCCATTCTATGTTCATCAATCATGTTTTTCTCCTACACTGGGAGTAAACACCGACAATCACCCTATAGGATAACCCTTGCCTTTAATGTTCTAAGTTTTTAGTATTACCTCTCTAATTATTTATTGTATTCAAAGGATACATGTGGCTATGCAAAAATATATAAAAGAGGAAAAGGGAGTAAAAGATGGACAAGTGTCCTAGTAATTAAAACAATGGGTAGTAGATGCCCGCTCCCTGACTTAAAAAATGACGAATAATAAAGATAGCCCATGTCTTCCTGTGAAAAGTTCCAAGATCAAAAGAGAGATTTATCCTCAAAGAGAAAAAGTAGAAATAGAAATTAGCTACAAGTACCACAAATACACCTATCCACCATATTCCATACACATGCACACCTTGGTTTGATTGTATGCATCGATTCTCTATGGATCCATTAGTTGACTTTACAATACATGTATTGCAAGTATGCCTATCCTTGTTATTAGCACTCCTATAAGCTCTACCATATATATATCTTTAGCTATAGGAGGTATAACATCATTAATGCCTCAAGAGAGAACCATAAATACCACATATATTGAGAGACTTGAGGGTGTCATACAATTAAGCTCTGAGTTTTATTCTAAAAACTTATAAAAACTCTAAAATAATGGTTCTGTAAAGAATTTGAGACATAGTGCTTGACCTGATTGTTCTATCTTCTAATTACTCAAGACTCGTGCAAAAGCTATAAAGCCCTATGGTTAAAGGTAAAATGGGTAAGTTTGAAGATTATAGCACGTATTAACTAATCTGGAGGAGAATCTTTGTTTGGGAGCATGTGTACTTGGAAAGAATGAAAACATTGTAGCAACTCTTGATCCAAATACATATACTGCTTTGGCTTGGTTTGCCAACGGACTGGCAAAAGGTAAGCTTTGGGGAATTGTTGATGGTGGATAACGTCAACTTTTATTACAACTTTAGACCTGAAGGAAAACATGAAAACACACTAGTCTAGGGTTTTATCTAACAATTTCCATGAGTTTTGTATATTCTGTATTTTCTAGGGTGAATTTGAGGAAAGCTGAAAAGAGGGACTCTAGTGCAAAATAAACACAAACTTATCCGCCACGGGAAATGTCACGAGAAGACTCAGGAAGGATCGAGAAGGCACCCGAAGCAACGGGGGCCTTGGCGGCTGCCAAGCTTCCTCCACTGCCTTTGAGCAGTCATCTTGGCCCTTGGTTAAGTCGGTTTGATCCTACGGCGCACGCGCATCCCACCGGACTATAAATACATGGGTAGACCCCTAACCAATTCATCAAAGCCTCAAGCCATCAAGCATCAAGCGCCTTCAAGTTTATCAAGAGCCTTCTAGTTCATAGTTCTAGTTAGTTAGATTAGATGTAGAGATCTAGTTCTTCATCTTGATCTGGAGCCCCTAGCGTCGGTCTAGAGCACAAGAGTTCGGTAATAGATCTAGTTCTTACTTTACAGTATTGAATTGTATATTAGGAAGACTTTATTCTCAATAGATTTTAAAAGGATCAAGATGCCCAAGAGGGCGGTGAATTGGGCTTCTCTAAAAATTTAAGCAACCTATAAGCTCCAATTCAACCCCTTGTGCCTAGTGCGATCTAGAGAGCTACCGGATAAAAGAGTTTTGCAACCTAGTTCCAATCCTATTCTAGCATGGCAATTCTAGGAATGTAAAAGCACAAAGTAATTCCACAAAGTAAATGCTAGAAAGTAAAGGAAGAGAGCAAGAAAGGCTCGGTGATGTTTTGCCGAGATATCGGAGAGTCGCCACTCCCCACTAGTCCTCATTGGAGCACCCGCGCAAGGGTCTTGCTCCACCTTGGTCTACGCAAGGACCAAGTGCTCCCTACAGGCTGATTCTTCGACACTCTGTCGCGGTGACACGACTGCTCACAAGCTTGACCGAGCCACCCACAAGAACTTTGGGCGATCTTCGTGCCTCCAATCACCGTCGAACCGTCTAGGTGATGGCGATCACCAAGAGTAACAAGCAATGAACTCTCACTTGACCCAATCAAGGCACTAGAGAGTGGTGGATGCACACTTGACTCTTAGAACTCAACTAGAGAAGGATTAACTCAAGAAATCTCTCAATTCTCAATCCTCTCTAGGCTCTTGCTTCTCTCTTGCACCACAAGGTGATTCTCAACTGATCAAATGGGCAAGAGACCTCCCATAGATGAGGTGGAGGAGTATAAATACTCCCCATCAAGTCCAAGGGCCGGCCAACCGTTTTACATTAAAAATGGGAGCACCGGACGCTGGTAATGTTGCACCGAACGTACTGCACCGAGCGTCCGGTGACACATTAATGGCTAACTGTACTTGCTCTGACAATGCACCAGACGCTCCCTCAGAGGGTCCGGTGACACTGTCCGGTGTGAGGGTGAATTTACACCCTCCCTGGGTTTAGGACCGGACGCTCCCTAGTGAGTCCAGTGCTAGCGTCCGGTGCCCTGGTCTCCTACAGACCTCCCTGGGTATAGGACCGGACGCTCCCTGGTGAGTCTGGTTCTAGCGTCTTGTGCCTAACCCTAGGCACCCAGTCACTCTGTCTTGAGTCAACCTCACCGGACGCACTCACATAGCGTCTGGTGTTGCATCCGGTGCTGCATCCGGCACCCAAACTTCATCGAAACGCGATAACATTTCATCGAAACTTCATCCGGTGCCCTAATCCAAGGTATTGAAGCATTTCACCTTCTTGGAGCAAGCTAGGAAGTGTCGACTGGTGTGCTTCCCAACTAGCCAGACCTTGTAGCGTGACAGCTTCCCATGGAAGCAACACAATGTGGTCAAGCGATCAATGCCCTTTAGTTGGCACATTGCAGGACTGCAGGAGGAAGTGTCAGACTAATCTGATCGTGAACATGGAGCACAATGCAATGAACACATGTTAATTGAGACCGAATATGGATGAAAAATTGAACAAACATCTGTTGGTCTAATTAGATTTGAGTAACCATATACACTAGTCTAAGTCTACTTGGAGTAATATTCACTATTCATTGAACAATATGTTATAACAGTTGATAAACAAATATCCATGAAGTGGAGTAAGTTTGGTTACTCAAAAACCATCATAGTCCATCCTAAATGACCCTTACAAATGAACAAACAGAGTCATAAACACACACACATCAATAACAAACTAAGCCTACTTATACCTAATTAAGTATGAGTAATACACCAAGATTCATAAACCACTAGAATGTATCCTATAATGGTGATTTTTCTTCACAAATCCAAAGTCTAACCTGGGGGCTTTGATTTGAGTAACCAATCCGTAATCATGGCACTTCCAATCATATGATTCCACTAGTGCTTGTCAAAATCGAAGAAATTGGAAACTAATCCTTAACAAACCAAACAAGAGACAAAGAATAGCACCTCAGTGGTGTTGGTCTTCTCCAAGTTGTTGGAGTTGGGCTGGCTACTCTAGGTTGTGGACTCCAATCCACCGGCATTGTTCACCGTACCGCCGAGATCACCACTCGATCTTACGCTACGAGAATACATGTGTCTAGAACCCAACCAAGAGGAGAGAGGGGAATAGGCGATGAGCGTTGTGTTGTTGTTGGGGACCGCTGTCGTCATGCCAAACTAGGGGAGTAGCAGAGGAGTTGAGGGTGGCCGCCTCAATCATGTCCATGTGCGCGGTAGGAGAGGTGTCATGATACCAAGTATTGTTTGCTGATTTGTTGTGAGAGAAAAACACTACTGAATGGCTACCAGATTCGGTAGATAAGCTCAAGCAAAACAGGACCAGAGAAGATGCCCATATTAGAGTAGGGAAATACAGTTGTTTGCATTCCCCTAAATGTTTTTTTAGATAATAATGATTCCCCCCTATATGGTTCAACCAGATGCGCAACAAACCAATCAAATCCATAATAGCCAACGGGAAAAACAGCAAATTGCATTGGCTTATATATAAGTATATAACCTATAAAAATACTATACAATACAATGCTAATGCAAGCGAGAAATCAGACTCATCACATAGTACCTTGGACCTAGCCTATGGGCGCTACTTGGTTGCATCCGGAAACGACGCCTGCAGAACGTGTCCCATTTGCTTCTGTTGTGGCTGCTGCAGACCGTCGACAACTCTGCCAAGTCTTTAAAATATTTTGGTTATAAGCACTTGTTTAGTTGGTAAAAAATTTTAAGTTTGAATATTTTAGTATTTTCATTTGTATTTGATAATTATTGTTCAATTATGAACTAATTAGACTTAAAAAATTTATATCGCAAATTACAGGCTGTAAAATTAGTTATTTTTTATCTATATTTAATGTTTAATGCATTAATCTAAAGATTTGATGTGACAAATAATATTTAAAAATTTCGAGAAATTTTTGGAACTAAACATGGTCTAAGTATACTACGAGTACGTGGTGGAAGCGACAAGCCGACAAGGGAGCAAGAGTTGACCCAAAGATAAGAATAGTGAAGGCGTAGCTGGCTGTCTCTGGGACCACAAACCATCGTTGCATTTGCATTGCATCTCCTCCCAAGTCGCAGTCAAGGTCGTCTCCCAAGTCCCAACCTATATCGTCATCGTCTCCGGCGGGCGGGCGCAAGCTCCGATCCGTTGCTGCAAGCCTGCAAGCAGCAGGTGCGTACATCTTTCTGCTCCAAAACTTCAGGTTCTCTGTTGTCCACCTGCGGCCGTTTGTGGCCTGTAGAGCGAATCATCAGTAGTAGTTAGCAGTTCACCTGAGCCGTTTCAGATCTTGTTTTCTCCTGAAGAAATCGTTCTAGATTCAATGCTGCTATGCGTTGCCTTGGATCGGCGTCTCACCACTAAGGCTTTGTTTACTTTTAAAAAAATTTACAAAATTTTTCAAGATTCTCTACCACATCATATCTTACGTATGTATAGAGTATTAAATATAAATAAAAAAATAACTAATTCCACAGTTTTGTATGTAATTTGTGACACAAATCTTTTGAGTCCATGATTAAACAATATTTGTCAAATACAAACGAAAATGCTACAGTGTCCATTTTGCAAAAAGTTTTGCAACTAAACAAGGCCTAAAAGCTACGCTCACAGCCTCTGCGCGCGGCCTTTGGTTAAAAAGCTAATTTGTTGTGAGATAAAACTATTCCTAAATCATGGGCAGATTCAGCAGATAAACTGTGTGTGGATACATGCTAGGACAGTGATTTTTTTGTTTGTTTGTTTGGTGATTGACTCAAGACAATTTGTTTGTGCGTCTTCCCTACTGTCTCAGCGTTTGTCACTAGTGATCTTTTTAGTGATTTGCTAACTGACCTTGCATATTTGTTTGCAATTTAGGCTTCTATAATAAACTAGCAAAGTTTGACAAAATAAAAGTATTTAGTGCTTTATCTCTTTTTATTGCAAGGCCTGTAATTTGTAAAAGTATTTTGATTTATAATATGAGTATCAATTTCTCTTACCCCCCCCCCACACACACACACACACACACACACACACACATATATATATATATATATACGGCAGCGCTATTCTACACCTTAGGTGTAGAATATTATTCTACACCTAAGGTGTAGAATAATATTCTACACCTAGGGTGTAGAATAGCGCTATATATATATATATATATATATATATATATATATTGCAAAATTAATATCATATATTAAAAAGAATTGCAAAATAAAAATCTATGCATGTGACTTTCTTTTAAATCCTGAAACACCCTATAAAAGGAAAGAAAAATACTTGGACAAGAAATAACTTTGTTTAACATGGCACATTTCTCCTCCATGATTCAACAAAAATTGAATGTATGTATTCAGGAAATCTTATTCTCTTGTGAAAACATAGTAATTTGCCTTAATTTTCTTTTATAATAACGTGTCCAGGGAAAAGCTTAGCAAAGAACTTGTTCAACATATGATAGGGTACATGACACGGCTCCGTCTCCTTGAGTTCTCCAGAGCTAGATCTTGTCGATTCCCTCCCTTCTACCTTCGGCCCTGCCTTCTCTGTAGTTAGGCTTTGTTTAGTTCTAATTTTTTTTGGTTTTGGGTACTGTAGCATTTTCGTTTTTACTTAGCAATTATTATCCAATCATGAACTAACTATACTTAAAAGATATATCTCGCGATTTACAGGTAAACTGTGCAATTAGTTTTTATTTTCGTCTATATTTAGTGTTTTATGCATGTGTCGCAAAATTCGATGTTACGAAGAATCTTGAAAAGTTTTTTATTTTTTGAGTGAACTAAACAAGGCCTTAGTATAGGTAGTGGTTGATCCTGTAGAGTGCCTAGATGGCCGTAGCCCCTTATAGGAAGTCCTGCCTAGAGGTTGCCGTTGTTGCCGTTATGGTCTTTCTCGGCATCCTTCGTCTCCAACAACGACGTCGCTTCTAAATCTAGTAGAAATAAAATAAACCCTCTCTTTCTCTCAAGCAACTCCATCTATGCCCTCTTTCATCCATGGTCTCAAGCTTTTTTGCTGCCACCATGAGTTGGAGGCTGATCTATTGGCTCTGCCTATGGATTGGGTCCCCTATTGGGTGGATCTGCTGTACCGCCGCACATCGCCCCACGAGTAGCCTTCCCCAAGCTTTCGAACTCATAATGATGGGGGCCAGAGGATGACACATTTCGCTGCTAGGCTCTTCGCTTCGGCAATCGGCGGCTCCGTTAGTTGCGCCCAGTTGTCCTCTCCGGCTTCAAGGCGACCATGCCTTTCATTCTGAAAGATTGGATGCTGCATGCCTCCACTGTCACCTTGCAGCCTCCGGTCTTGCAGTCCCCTGCTCCAACCAGATAGCTACTTCTCTATCCCTAGTTCGACAATTCTGCCTTCACATAGGTTTTTGGTTTGAGCTTCTTCTATCTTTAATAATAATATCAACATGATCCTTCGGTTGTTGGTATGTTCCTTTTTCAACGGGTCTACCAACCCACTCTTCACCGTCGCTATGCGCGGTTAGTCCATCCGAGAGCACGTGCCTTTGACGTCCTTGTGAATACCCCTCGCCATCCTCGTCAGTGCCTCAGTCGACGTTGCTATCTCCTTCTCCGGTCGCATGACCTTGATGTAACTTGGTCTTCCTTGGAGGACCTCTATGTAAAATGTCTGTTTTAATACATAATCCTAGGAGAATACCCCGCGCATTGCTGCGGGAATGCAGTGGATTACGTGACATGATGACATGGACAAACAAAATACTTATGTGCTTGGTAACGTAGACATTACAATTGTATGTCTAGTGGATTTTAGTTGTGAGTGATAGTGCATTGCTCAGCTTGCATGTTGAGAGAAAATAGTGACTTGCTGATGTGGACACTACAATTATATGGACTATTGGATTTTTAAATGTGTGTGATAATAGGTTGCTTAATTGGACAGCTTGTATATTGAGAGAAATAGTTAGTGGGGTTTAGCTTTATAGGAGTAAGATAAGATATGCTGTTGTTAAAAAACAATGAATAGGATTTTTGCCACCTTTGACTTGCTGGACACTACAATTACATGAAATTATTGGATTTTTAGTTGTGTATGACAATAGGTTGCTTAATTGGATAACTTGCATATTGAGAGAAATAGTTAGTGAGGTTTAGTTTTATAGGAGTAAGATAAGATATGTTGTTGTTAAAAAAACAATGGATAGAATTTTTGCCACCTTTGACTTGCTGACATGGACACTACAATTATATGAATTATTAGATTTTTAATTGTGTATAGTAATAGATTGCTTAATTGGATAGGTTGCATATTGAAAGAAATAGTTAGTGGGGTTTAGCTTTATAGGAGTAAAGATAAGATATCCGTGTTAAAAAAAAGAAAAAAGTCTACTTTAGGTGCCTTAACTTTTACGAAAGTCTAATTTTCATCCCTGAACTCTAAAACCAGACAAAATATATCCCTCAACTTTTAAAACCATGCACATTACATCCTTGACCTAGTTTTGAAAGCGGTTTTGTCTTTTTCTTTTTATTTATTTTGGCTGAATTTTTTGAAAAATCACAGTAAATCACATAAAAATCATAAAATAGAAAACTCAATTTTGTTGAACCTTAGATGAGTAGATCTACACATGAAATATATAATATAGTATATTTTAGTATAAATTTTTTTGATGCAGCTTTAGATCTATGCTTTTCTATAATTAATTAGACTAACTATAACTATAGTTTATATGGTCCAATTGTGATGAAATTTATATGGTGGGCTAATTATTCTATGATTGAGTTGTAGTAAAAATTTCATACTCATTGGATCATGTATTATTTAGTTATAGATTTATTTAGGTTTATGCTTGTTAAATCTTAATAAATCTATAACTAAGTTATACATGATCTAATGAGTATTAGAATTTTACCAAAATTTAAACATATAATAATTAGCCCAAAATAAAAAAATTCATCATAATTGGACCATATAAACTATAACTATGAACTATTCTAATTAATTATAGAAAAACACACATCTAAAGATACAACAAAAATTTTCTACTAAAGCATACCATATTATATGTTCATTGTATAGATATACTTATCTGGAGTCTAACAAAATCAGATTTACTATTTTATGAATTTTATGTGATTTACTATAATTTTGCAAATATTTAACCGAGATAAATAAAAATGAAAAAGACAAAACAGCCTTCAAAACCACTCATAACCATGTCAGGGACGTAATATGCACGGTTTCGAAAGTTGAGGGATGTATTTTACCCGGTTTTGAAGTTCAAGAATGAAAAATAGACTTTCACGAAAGTTAAGGGACCTAAAATGAACTTCTTCCTAAAAAAACAATGGATAGGAATTTTGCCACCTTTGTTCTCCGAGCTTTTGTCTGGGCTGGGCTCATCTCCCTCCACGCGGCCCACAGCCCCTTGGACTCCAACCATTCCTATGCCGGGCCCATCTCTTGCGCCGCCGTCGTCGAGAGGCTGCCGACTTCACGCCGCCGGCGAGCGGATAGAGATACGCTGCGGGCCTGCAGTCCTGCACTCGTGCGGTGCTTACGCGATGCACAGCGACGGCGCTAATTTGATTTCATCCGATTTTTGACCTTTTATTTTTTTAGAAACACAATCCCTTATACGTCATCTCATCTTCAACATTCATGTCTGTCTCGACTCCACTTTCATCCCCTCTTATCTTCCTTATTACTGCAGGGTTTTTTGCTGAGCGAGCGTACCTGGGCCTCGACCCCATTTGTGTAGTCCGGCAGCAAGTATCCAGCAGGTGAGCACCAGATCTATCACACACACGAATCGCCCGTCAACTTATAGATTAAATCTTCGGATCATTGCTTGATGCTTTGTTGTAATGTTGTTGGTAACTGGATGGACTTTCTTGGACAATTGCAACCATGTTCCAATTATTCGTACATGCCCATCGATGGATGATATAGTTCATTTATTAATGACATGCTGATTTTATTGTTCACTTCAAATTCTCCTTCAATGGGACTAGACAAGTGCGTTTAGCAATATCTTGCATCAAATAAAAGTGAGAGGATTTTGACGTTTATTAGTATTTCCCTAGGAGATGGTTGAACTGTCAAAGTCGACCTACACATGTTCAAGTAATTAGGCTGGCTGCCTAGGTGTTCACCTGGTAGAGTTGAGAGTGCAGTTTTAGAAAATAAGTGCTATCTATTGTGTAGTAGATGTGGCCCTGGCCCTCGTGTTATGGTGTCAAGCAAGTTGTATTTTGCAGCCAATGCTTTCCATATCCTTCACATTTAACTTTATTAAATATAATTTGATTCAACTGCTTCATTGCTATAAAAAATATGGCTAACTTCGACATTTTTTTCCACACGAGGCTAACCCTATTCTCATCCAGAAAACGGAAATACATGCGTCTGAAGAACAGAAGGCAAGGGACAGACCAAGATCAGCCCTCTAGAGCTACTGCACATCTGAAACTCTGTCTCAGAGCCAGATAGCATCCAGAAAACTAGACTGATCCTTACCAGATAAAACTCCTAACAACAGACAAAAACTCAAAATGATTGCTGCAGACTGCACAGGCCCAGCACAACCACCACAAAGTTATTACAGATTAACTGCAAAGGAGTCCACTTTCCACACAGCTCTTACTTCCTTCAACCTATGCATTCCGATCATCATTCTCTTGATGATCTCCCAGTTCCAGCCGCTCCATTCTGCCAGGATTCTTGCGCTTGGATGTCAGAATCTCCGTAGCCACCCCCAGCATGGTGTTGACACAGTTTATGAGCATCTCCCTGTCCACCTCTACATATAGACCTGCCCAATAGCACATAAGAGCGCAAGCATAGCAAATTATCTCAATAGAGTTCTGAAACTTTTTCCCATCAAAGCATACTTTTTTTCTTGTCTTCCATATGGCCCAGCATATAGCAGCCACCCCCACATGTGGCATTTTTTGCCCTGAGGCAGCCAAATGTCACACCATTTCCAGCATTGCATTAAGTTTCTGGAAATGTCAGTCACCCCAAAACACTTTGCAATCACTGCCCGTATTACTTTTGCAGTTGGACAATTGAAAAAATAAATGTGCTATAGACTCCTGATCACAAAAAAGATACATAGGATTGCCTATCCAATTCCTCTTGATCAAATTATCTTTTGTTAGGATGGCTCCATTTTCCATAAGCCACATAAAGAAATTAATTTTAGCAGGAACTTTTCCTCTCCATATTTATTTAAAAATGAGCCAGCATTATTCTTAGTTAGCCCAATATACAAGGATTTAACTGAAAAACGTTGGTTTTTGTCAAGCCTCAAAGTTATGATATCAGGGCCCTCCTGAAGCTGAAACCTCCCCACATCAGCCCAAATTTTGTCTCAGCAGAAAGTCATCTGTCAACCATCTCTTAAACTTAAGCTGCACCTCCCCATTTTTCACTTTTGCAACGCTCATTTCCTTTTGTTCACACAGAATGAGAAGAATTGGGGCAATTGTGCAAAAAGGTTTATCATATAACCAAGAGTCTATCCAAATTCTAGTGTTAATACCATTACTAATATTAATACTTCTTCCTTGAAGGTATATACTTCTCACCTGGAGAAGATCATGCCAAATAGGAGTCATTGCGTCTGCGATTCACAGAGAAAATGGATTTATTGTGAAGATATTTGGCTATAATAATTCTTGCCATAACCCTTCTTCCTGCTCTAATTTCCACCACATTTACATAGCAAGCTACTATTCATCTATGCAGCACGGATACAGATATGCGTACGGTATCGGAAGGATATGGATACGTGGATACGGCAATTTCTCAGAAAACAGGATACGTGGATACGTTTTAATTTTTTTTAATAAAATAAATAGTAATGCAAATTAAAATTGTGAAAGTGTAAAATTTGAGTAATCACTAATTATTAGTTTAGTACATACAATCATATATGATACATCAGTAGATCACCTTGTAGGTTTCTTAGTTTTCACAGGAGATTCAAGTCCAAGTATACTGGGTGAATGCAGAAGTCCATTTGACTAGGTGATACGTTCTTTTACTACCAACACCTTGCCAAAAGAAAGCCCTCCTGATTTTAGCAAGCTTTTGGCAGTTGTCTTAGGTAACAAGTACACAGACACATGATATATAGGGGACTTGTTAAGACTAGCACATATTAGAGTCGCTCTGCAGCAATCGACATAGTTCCCCCTTTCCAAATGTCTAGTCTCTTATTACTTTTGTCAACCAATGCAGTCTGCTAGGGCTAACAGGTAGCCCAAATATTTGACGCAGATTAAAATTGATTTTCAAGCCAGCCATCATTTCATACATGTATAACAACAGCTCCATGTTTCTGGCTTCTTCAATACCATGTTTCATGAAAATGATAGTATAGTCCGCGTATTGAAGAATAGCCACTCCATTAGGGATAATATCATCCACTAACTAGTAAAAGGACCATTACCTTGGGTATTTTCATCCACTAACCAGTAAAAGGACCATTACCTTGGGCATTTTCCACCTTTTTTATTAAGCAATCAGCAACAAAGTTGAAAAAAATTGGGGATAATGGGTCCCCTGGCCTAACGCCATTATAACTTTTGATATAAGGCCCAATTGTATTATTCATCTTAATACTCACCGTACCACCAGAAACTACTTTTTCTATCCAACCACATAAAGGACTTACTTAACTATGCAGGGGATACCTGGTCCCAGGAAAAAAGGACTTAACTATGCGTATCACATCATTGTCACTCATGCTTTTCCCTATATCATTGCATATCCTACCTGTGTAGTTTGCAGTTTCACTTTCTTGAGTGTTAGCAGTTTGCAATTCCGCCAAACTAGTCTGCACTTACATTTCCCATATTTAAGGAGTTGTTAACAATCCTTTGAATTATTCAGTAAATAAACATTATACTGTGCAATAGGTTTTCTTAGTTAGCCTGTTATGATTTTGAGTAAAATGGTTTTACTTTAAAGGCTACATTAGAGAACTCCATTAGCCTATCACGTATTAGATCTCAGGCAATGAAGTCCACTCATCTATTTTCCATTCTATTAACACAGTACACTCTGTTGATTGGTATGGTTCTCTTCAGCATCGTCAACCATAGCATTTTTATAAAAGAAAAACATGTACATTTCAATGATATTCGTCATTATGTTCTGTAACAGGATTTGTTTTTGTTATTTTGTTCAGCAGAAATGGCAGAAGCAGTGCTCCTTGCTCTCACGAAGATTGCTAGCGTTTTAGCAAATGAAACTGCCAAGAAAATGCTGGCCAAATTATCTGAAAAGGTTAATAATTTGAGGGATCTGAATGACAAGATCGAGTTAATAAGAATGCAACTAGCAACCATGAACAATGTTATACGAAAGATTGGTACAGTATACCTCACTGATGATGTCGTTAGGGGTTGGATTGGGGAAGTGCGAAAGGTAGCCTACCATGTTGAGGATGTAATGGACAAGTACACATATCACACAGTTCAAATGGAGGAAGAATGGTTCCTGAAGAAGTACTTCATTAAAGCATCACATTATGTCTTGGTTTTTACTCAAATAGCAGAAGAGGTGATCAAGATTGAGAAGGAGATCAAGAAAGTTATAGAACTAAAAGAGCTGTGGTTTCAGCCTTCACAGCTTGTTGCTGATCAGCTAATTGAGATGGAAAGACAACGTTCCCATGATAACTTCCCATTACTCATTAAAGATGAAGATCTTGTGGGGATTGAAGATAACAGGAGAATGCTCATGGGATGGCTGTATTCTGATGAGCTTGATAGCACAGTCATAACAGTATCAGGCATGGGTGGACTTGGAAAAACTACCCTTGTAACAAATGTTTATGAACGTGAAAAAATCAACTTTTCTGCTACAGCATGGATGGTTGTGTCCCAGACCTACACTATAGAAGCTCTGCTTAGGAAGTTACTTATGAAGGTTGGCGGTGAACAGCAGGTGCCACCTAACATTGACAAATTGGATGTCTATGATTTGAAAGAAAAACTAAAGCAAAAGCTCAAAACTAGGAAATGTTTGATTGTACTGGATGATGTCTGGGACCAGGAAGTGTACCTTCAAATGTCTGATGCATTCCAAAATCTTCAATCAAGTCGTATCATCATCACAACACGGAAGAATCATGTGGCTGCTCTTGCTCACCCAACCCGTCGCCTTGATATCCAGCCTCTGGGAAATGCTCAAGCATTTGATCTCTTCTGCAGAAGGACTTTCTATAACGAGAAAGACCATGCATGCCCCAGTGACCTTGTGGAGGTTGCTACTTCTATAGTAGATAGGTGCCAGGGATTGCCACTAGCAATTGTATCAATAGCTAGCTTATTGTCTTCGAGGGCACAAACATATTACATCTGGAATCAAATTTACAAGCGGCTTCGAAGTGAGCTATCAAACAATGATCACGTCCGAGCAGTTTTGAACCTGAGCTACCATGATCTATCAGGAGACCTCAGAAATTGCTTCTTGTACTGCAGCCTCTTCCCTGAAGATTATCCTATCCCACGTGAGAGCCTCGTGAGGCTTTGGGTTGCAGAAGGCTTTGCATTGAGCAAAGAAAACAACACAGCAGAGGAGGTGGCGGAGGGAAATCTCATGGAACTGATCCACCGCAATATGCTTGTAGTAATGGAAAATGATGAGCAGGGGAGGGTGAGTACATGTACAATGCATGATATTGTGCGAGATCTTGCCCTTTCTGTTGCAAAAGAGGAGAGGTTTGGCACTGCAAACAACTATAGAGCAATGATACTGATGGACAGGGATAAGGATGTTCGACGCCTATCATCTTATGGATGGAAAGACAGTACATCTGTAGTTGTTAGACTTCCACGTCTTCGAACTCTAGTATCACTTGGAACAATTTCATCCTCCCCAAACATGCTATTGTCAATTTTATCTGAATCCAGCTACCTTACTGTTCTTGAGCTACAAGATTCTGAAATCACTGAAGTGCCTGCATCCATAGGGAATCTATTTAACCTACGTTACATCGGCTTACGCCGTACAAAGGTCAGATCACTACCAGATTCTGTTGAGAAGCTCCTGAACCTCCAGACTCTGGATATCAAGCAAACAAAAATAGAGAAACTTCCACGAGGAATCTCTAAGGTTAAGAAGCTACGGCACCTTGTAGCTGACAGATATGCTGATGAGAAGCAGTCACAGTTTCGGTACTTCATCGGGATGCAAGCGCCTAAAGATCTGTCGAACTTGGTAGAACTTCAGACTCTTGAGACTGTGGAAGCCAGCAAGGATTTGGCTGAACAGCTGAAGAAACTGATGCAGCTAAGGACTCTGTGGATTGACAACATTAGTGCTGCTGATTGTGCAAATATCTTTGCCAGCCTATCAAATATGCCACTCCTTTCCAACTTGCTTCTTTCTGCAAAGGATGAAAATGAGCCACTGTGCTTTGAGGCACTCAAGCCAAGGTCCACAGGACTCCACAGGTTGATTATCAGAGGGCAATGGGCGAAGGGAACATTGCAGTGCCCACTATTTCGAGGACATGGGAGACACCTCAAGTATTTAGCTCTAAGCTGGTGCCACCTTTCAGAAGATCCACTGGAGATGCTCGCTCCGCAATTGCCAAACCTCACAAATCTGAGACTCAACAACATGCGTAGTGCAAGTACATTGGTTCTTCCTCCAGGATCGTTTCCCCACCTGAAGTTGCTTGTCTTGATGCACATGCCTAATGTCAAGAAGCTGGTGATTGGAAAAGGTGCGCTCCGATGCATTGAAGGTCTGTACATTGTGTCCTTGGCGGAGCTCGATAAGGTCCCTCAAGGCATGGAATCACTTCGCACCCTGAAGAAGCTCTCTCTTGTGAACCTGCACAGGGGCTTCCTGACTGAGTGGAACAAGAGCGGAATGCATGATAAGATGCAGCATGTCCTAGATATTCGTGTTTAGACAGGGCAGATATGTTCCTTCCGCACTACTTTTCTTGTATACTGTAGCACTTGCAAGTTGGAACCCTCTCCATTAAGTACTCTGTCATTTACATCGTCGGCAGCTCCACATTTCAATTTCATTGTCTTGGGAAATCTTACCGTGCTTCCTGTTCATTGTCTTGGGGAAGCTGGGTTCAGTTTGTGGTGCCTTTTCAGTTTCCCTCTCCTCTTGATTTTCTTGTAAGAACATGTTCCATTTTAATTTAACTTTTCTATTTTGTCAATAATAATGCATTCAGTGTTTCCATCTCCAAGAATCTTTTGCATGAATAGATTATGTTTGTGTGTGTTTGAAGAGGTGTTTATATCCTCAATTCAGACAGATAGAGTTATACTGTATCATTTCCGGTAGTTCGATTTCAGGGGTAGTCGGGTAGAACTAATTAGAAGCAGGAATCCAAATTACTCGCAATGCGGTAACACATTTTTACCTTGCTTCTAACCTGTAACAGAGCCATGATCAGAAATTGATGTTTTGCAGATGCTATTTGTTAGAATTAGGTTTTTCTTTAATTGGGCTAACCCTAGACGGGGTAGCAATGTAGTTGCCATACATGGGCCTCATGGGCCTAGCCTCATGGGCCTACATTACTCATACTCCAACACCCCTCGCAGTCTTAACTACCGGCACCGCGGAGTTTGCAGGCTGGACACGAAAAGAAGTACAACACACGAGCCCTCCACAAACGTAACTAGCCGAAGGTTGAGGACGGGAGACCCTTGGTGAAGATGTCGGCGAATTGAGAGGTGGTCAGGACGTGGAGGACCCGGACATCGCCGATAGCGACCCGATCATGGACGAAGTGTAGATCGATCTCCACATGCTTGGTCCTCTGGTGCTCACAGGGTTAGTTGAGAGGTACACCGCACTGATGTTGTCGCAATAGACCAACGTGCTTCGGGAGAGAGGGCTGTGGAGCTCGGCGAGGAGCTAACGAAGTCAGGAAGCCTCAGCCATGCCGTTAGCAGCAGCGCGGTACTCCGCCTCGGCATTGGAGCGGGAGACGACCGGCTGGCGCTTGAACGACCAGGACACCAGGTTGCCGCCTAGGAAGACGGCGTAGCTGGAGGTGGAGCGCCGAGTGTCCGGACAGCCGGCCTAGTCGACATCAGTGTAGACGACGAGCTCGGTGGAGGACGACCGACGGTGAAGGAGGAGGCCGAAGTCGACGGTGCCGCGGAGGTAGCGAAGGATCCGCTTGAGAGCAGTGAGGTGTGGCTCCCAGGGATAATGCATATGGAGACATATCTGCTGAACTACATAGGTGATGTCCGGCCGGGTGAAGGTGCGGTACTGAAGTGCACCAACAAGACTCTGATATGTAGTGGGATCTGTCACTGGGGTGCCCTCGGCCTCGGATAGCTTGCCTTGTGTGTCAACCGGATTGGAGCAAAGCTTGCAGTCAGTCATCCTAGTTCGCTCCAGGATATCAAGAGTGTACTGCCGCTGGTGAAGAAGTAACCGCATACTATCAGCTCAAAAATCAACCTAGACACCATGTCTAATTTGATTCAAGAAGGCATTTTAACCACATGTAATTAAAAGCCTTTGAGAGTAAGATCACCACTCCTAAACTCGGCACGATGCTTTATTTAAGAGATGTATGAAACTACTCCAAACCTAAACATATACTATAGCAAACAAAGGTAGCATGAGAGCATTATAGAGATTTACTCAATAGTGATGATATAGTATGATCGTAGTGAGAAATATTATTGTATTTTTAGATGCAGATGAATTGTACACATACAAGGAACTAAACATGATGTGGATTTGATATGAGAAAACTAAATAAAGTGGATGCATGGATGATTCAAAGTAAACATGCAGTGGTATGTAAGGAAATAAAAATGTAACTACACATAAGGTTTAAAGCCCATGAGTAAGACTATCTCACCTTGATCACACTTACCATGATACACAACCGGGATGACTGGCGTAGCGTAAATATCTATCACAGTTGTATTCTTGTGACGATGACCTTTTCTCCAATCTACACATGGTTAGAATAAATAATATATATGTGTATACACAAACCTGTGAGATGGCAGGGTTCCAGAATGATGGATCTTGAATGTTCAAGCACCCTGGGTTCTTCAATCTTGTGGAATCTTGTCGCAAGGTCGAAGCGGCATCTGATGTCTTGTCTATTCCACACTCAACAGAACAAACGGGTAATCCTAATAAAGCTAGTGGTACACTAAATTAGCAGACATCAAGATCATTATTAGAACCTTTACGGCAAATGCTTCCATGGCAACGGTGCCAAAAATGCTTGTTGGCATTTTTTAACGCCATCACCAAATATAGACAAAAAGCCTAATCCCCAGCAACAACATCAGAAATGCTTGTTGACATTCGTTAGTGCAAAAAGAAATATAAAATATTCTGCAAGCACACAGAACATCATCGTAGCATTTTACCGGGAGTATTCCAGGCATTGTTATTTATATTTTACTATGAGCGGAGATCCCATGCCAAGAAATAACAGCTACACTAATCATAAATAGGCATAAAGTAAATAGAGAAGATAATATATTAAAACATAAGTCTTACAAAGAAGAGATATGAAGACATACCAAAACTCTGAAGAAGACTCCTCTAGAACCAGAGTGTAGCTCTGCTCTCCCTAACTCCCGACTAGAACTAATCTACTATATTGGAATGTCTAGCCCTAATTCTCTAGAGAAGAAAGATCATCCATTTGAGGGACGCCTCTACAACTCATAGAGAAGAGAGGTCATCAATTCGAGGGACACTTCTACAACTCATAATGATTCTCTTCTCCAGGGGGGTCAGGCTTGTATTTATAGCCCCCTAGAAAGCACCACAGGCCTTGGATCAAACCGACTTAAACGTACGCTTATGATTAATCCTCAAAGTCGGTGGAGGCAGGATCCATGAGGTTCACCCTGATTGGTGGATTCCTCCGGGCGGCCACCCCTGACAAGGTGGGGCGCCTACCCCTACCCTTGGTAGGTGGGCCCCACCTTTCAGGTGGTGTATTCCCGAGTCTTCTGGAGTATTCCTAAGTTGGCGTTTCATGTATTCTCTCTATATAAATCTGACATACCTTCTTTTATTCTTATTTCGATAACCCCCTACAAAAATAGGCATTCACCAAAACTTGTGGAATTCTATTAGTGATAACCCCTATAGCTAGATAGTATTATGATTTTAGTCCCTTCTCATGCTATGTTGACGGTTAAAAAGAGTACTTATTTACCGTCAATAAATATCCAACCATTGATTGTACAATTGGAGATCAATATTTGAATAATGCACTATGTGACCTAGGAGCAAGTGTTAGTGTGATGCCCGCTTCTATCTACCACAAGCTAAATCACACCACACTTGAGCCAACATCAATGTGTCTACAGCTAGCTGATCAATCAGTCTGTTATCCATTAGGCATTGCCAAAAATATTCTTGAAGAGTTCTTCGTGCTAGTGGACTTTATGGTGATAGACATGCATCCAAACTCAAAAGTGTCACTCTTTCGTGGGAGACCCTTATTGAGCACCGCTAATGCACACATTGATGTCGGAAAGGGATCCATCAAATTCACCATCAACAGACGAGAAGAGAAGTTCACATTCAAGTCAAAACAAAAGCTCGACTCTTCTGCAAAGATGGTAGACCAAGATAAGACAGAAGAATCACTAGAGTCACTCACTCTGGGAGCATCAGAAGAATAAGTAATTTGGGAGGTCTAGTTTGGACGAATTTAAAAAATTTGAACCCTCACCCGAAGGTAACTTGATATTTACCTGCATTTAATTTCTGAGTCCATATAAATTTTCCTTAGGTATATTTACTTTATGACATTGCATTATAAAAATTCTACGCCCCATATAAATTTTTTGGTGTGAAACAATCCATTTAAAATATTTATTATGGTGGCACAAAAATACTTTAATGCATTCATATTTACACATATCCCTTAGTTTATTTTTAATTCCAACATATATACATTTGCTTCCATGGCAACGGCGCAAAAAATGCTTGTTGGCATTTTTAACGCAATCACAAAAGATATACAAAAAGCCTAATCCCCAGCAACAGCGCCAGAAATGCTTGTTGGCATTCGTTAGTGCAAAATGAGATATGAAAGATTCCGCAAGCACACAGAACATCATCGTAGCATTTTACCGGGAGTATTCCAGGTATCGTTATTTATATTTAACAACGAGCGGAGATCCTATGCCAAGATATAACAGCTACACTAATCATAAATAGGCATAAAATAAATAGAGAAGATAGTATATTAAAGCATAAGTCTTACAAAGAAGAGATATGAAGACATACCAAAACTCTAAAGAAGACTCCTCTAGAACCATAGCGCAACTCTGCTCTCCCTAACTCCCAACTAGAACCAATCTACTACATTGGAATGTCTAGCCCTAATTCTCTAGAGAAGAAAGATCATTCATTTGAGGGATGCCTCTACAACTCATAGAGAAGAGAGGTCATCCATTCGAGGGACGCTTCTACAACTCATAATGATTCTCTTCTCCAGGGGGTCAGTCTTGTATTTATAGCCCACTAGAAAGCACCATAGCCCTTGGATCAAACTGTCTTAAACGTACGCTTAAGATTAATCCTCAAAGTCGGTGGAGGCAGGATCCGCGAGGTTCACCCTGATTGGTGGATTCCTCCGGGCGGCCACCCGTGACAAGGTGGGGCGCCCACCCCTGCCCTATGGCAGGTGGGCCCCACCTTTCAGGTGGTGTTTTCCTGAGTCTTTTGGAGTATTCCTGAGTTGATGTTTCATGTATTTTATCTCTCTATGTAAATCTGACATGTGGACCTCCTTTTGTTGTTATTCTGATAACCCCTATAGAAATAGGCAGTCACCAAAACTTGTGGAATTCCGTTAGTGATAACCCCTATAGCTAGTCCTTTCTCATGCTATGTTGACGGTTACAAAGAGTACATATCTACCGTCAACATATGTCCACCCATTTATTGTACAATTGGAGATCAATATTTGAACAATGCACTCTTTGACCTAGGAGCAAGTGTTAGTGTGATGCCCGCTGCTATCTACCACAAGCTAAATCACACCACACTTGAGCCAACATCAATGTGTCTACAGTTGGTTGATCAATGAGTCTGTTATCCATTAGGCATTGCCGAAAATATTCCAGGGAAGATAAGAGAGTTCTTCATGCCAGTGGACTTTATGGTGCTAGATATGCATCCAAACTCAAAAGTGTCACTCTTTCTCGGGAGACCCTTATTGAGCACCGCCAATGCACACATTGATATCGGAAAGGGATCCATCAAATTCACCATCAACGGACAAGAAAGAAGTTCACTTTCAAGTAAAAACAAAAACTCAACTCTTCTACAAAGATGGTAGATCAAGAGAAGACAGAAGAACCACCAGAGTCACTCACTCTGGGAGCATCAGAAGAATAAGTAATTTGGGAGGTCTAGTTTGGAGGACTTTAAAAAATTTGAACCCTCGCCACAAGGTAACTCGATATTTACCCACATTTAATTTCTAAGTCCATATAAATTTTCCTTAGGTATGTTTACTTTATAACATTGCATTATAAAAATTCTATGCCTCATATAATTTTTTGGTGTGTAACAATCCATTGAAAATATTTATTATGGTGGCACAAAAATACTTTAATGCATTCATATTTACACATATCCCTTAGTTTATTTTTAATTCCTATATATATACATTTGCTTCCGTGGCAACAGCGCCAAAAATGCATGTTGGCATTTTTTAATGTAATCACAACAGATACACAAAAAGCCTAATCCCGAGCAAGAACTCTAGAAATGCTTGTTGATATTCGTTAGTGCAAAAAGAAATATGAAAGATTCCGCAAGCACACAAAATATCATCGTAGCATTTTACCGGGAGTATTCCAGGTATCGTCATTTATATTTTACCACAAGTGGAGATCCCATGCCAAGATATAACAGCTACACTAATCATAAATAGGCATAAAGTAAATAGAGAAGATAATATATTAAAGCATAAGTTTTACCTAGAAAAGATATGAAGACATACCAAAACTCTAAAGAAGACTCCTCTAAAACTAGAGCTCTGCTCTCGCTAACTCCCGACTAGAACTAATCTACTTCATTGGAATGTCTAGCCCTAATTCTCTAGAGAAGAGAGATCATCCATTTGAGGGACGCCTCTACAACTCATAGAGAAGAGAGATCATCCATTCGAGGGACGCTTGTACAACTCATAATGATTCTCTTCTCCACAGGGGGTCAGGCTTGTATTTATAACCCCCTAGAAAGCACCACAACCCTTGGATCAAACCGACTTAGACGTACGCTTAAGATTAATCCTCAAAGTCAGTGGAGGTAAGATCCGCGAGGCTCACCCTGATTGGTGGATTCCTCCCGCCGGCCGGCCCTAACAAGGTGGGGCGCCCACCCCTGCCCTATGGTAGGTGGGCCGCACCTTTTAGGTGGTGTCTTCCTGAGTCTTCTGGAGTATTCCTGAGTTGACGTTTCACATATTCTCTCTATGTAAATCTGACATGTGGACCTCTTTTTGTTCTTATTCCAACAACCCCCTACAGAAATAGACATTCATCAAAACTTGTGGAATTCTGTTAGTGATAACCCCTATAGCTAGACAGTATTCTGATTTTAGTCCTTTCTCATGCTATGTTGACGGTTAAAAGGAGTACTTATGTACCGTCTACAGATGTCCAACCATTGATTGTACAATTGAAGATCAATATTTCAATAATGCACTCTATGACCTAGGAGCAAGTGTTAGTGTGATGCCCGCTGCTATCTACCACAAGCTAAATCACACCACACTTGAGCCAACATCAATGTGTCTACAGCTGGCTGATCAATCAGTCTATTATCTATTAGGCATTGCCAAAAATATTCTAGTGAAGATAAGAGAGTTCTTCTTGCCAATGGACTTTATGGTGCTAGACATGCATCCCAACTCAAAAATGTCACTCATTCTTGGGAGACCCTTATTGAGAACCGCCAATGCACACATTGATGTCGGAAAGGGATCCATCAAATTCACTATCAACGGACAAGAAGAGAAGTTCACATTCAAGTCAAAACAAAAACTCAACTCTTCTGCAAAGATGGTAGATCAAAACAAGATAGAGGAATCACCAGAGTCACTCACTCTGGGAGCATCAGAAGAATAAGTAATTTGGGAGGTCTAGTTTGGAGGACTTTAAAAATTGGAACCCTCGCCAGAAGGTAACTTGGTATTTACCCGCATTTAATTTCTCGGTCCATATAAATTTTCCTTAGGTATATTTACTTTATAACATGCATTACAAAAATTCTACGCCCCATATAAATTTTTTGGTGTGTAACAATCCATTAAAAATATTTATTATGGTGGCACAAAAATACTTTAATGCATTCATATTTACACATATCCCTTAGTTTATTTTTAATTCCTACATATAGACATTTGCATCCGTGGCAACGATGCAAAAAATGCTTGTTGGCATTTTTTAACGTAATCACCAAAGATAGACAAAAAGCCAAATCCCCAGCAACAGCGCCAGAAATGCTTGTTGACATTCGTTTGTGCGAAAAGTAATATGAAAGATTCTGCAAGCACACTGAACATCATCGTAGCATTTTACCGGGAGTATTCCAGGTATCGTTATTTATATTTTACCATGAGCGGAGATCCCATGCCAAGATATAATAGCTACACTAATCATAAATAGGCATAAAGTAAATAGAGAAGATAATATATTAAAGCATAAGCCTTACAAAGAAGAGATATGAAGACATACCAAAACTCTGAAGAAGACTCCTCTAGAACTAGAGCACAGCTGTGCTCTCCCTAACTCCTAACTAGAACTAATCTACTACATTGGAATGTCTAGCCCTAATTCTCTAGAGAAGAGAGATCATCCATTTGAGGGACGCCTCTACAACTCAAAGAGAAGACAGGTTATCCAATCGAGGGACGCTTGTACTACTCATAATGATTCTCTTCTCCAGGGGGGTCACGCTTGTATTTATAGCCCCCTAGAAAGCACCACAACCCTGGGATCAAATTGACTTAAACGTACGCTTAAGATTAATCCTCAAAGTTGGTAGAGGCAGGTGTTGACACTAGCTAACACCACTTAGATACTAGGTTGTCATCCCCAGCATGGTGCCAGAGTGTACAAAGGTATTTATAAATGTAAAGGCTCTCTAGAAAATAATCTATTCTATCCGCAAGCGCACAGATAAAACACCTCATTGTAGCATTTCACCAGGATAAGTATTCCAGGTATCGTTATTTATAATTTTGCTTAAGAGAACAAAAGAGATGAAATTAAGATAAAGACAAAATCTATCAAGGCATAGACTAGAGATAAACTTGCAAGAACATGATTACTAATGAGAAACTCGTCACATAGTCACTTACTTTAGCAGGGGGTAAACCATAAAGATAAAGATAATGAATTATAAGTTCAAGGGTAAATAACACAGCGATTAGAAAATAGACTACTCCTCATATATGTAGGTGACGTCGGATTAGCTAGAGAATGGATTCTAAATTATCTACTATCTATTAAGTCATAATCTACTCTAGTTATCTACAAGATCATATATAGCATAAAAGACTCTTCATTCATGTATAAGGAACATTTGCTAAAGTAAATCATAGCATCGCAAGACTTACTCCGCAATACAAGTTCTGCCTGTCCTATCAACGGAGGGTGGACTATATAAGAATCAACGAAGCTGTCACTATCGCGAACTACCACACGACCCGGCCAATAGGATACATTTGCAGGTAAATAACATCTAAGCACCACGCTCACATGTAATCTACCACTTAACTCCCTCGCGTCAAGAGCTAAGCGCTTTGCAAACTTATACATAAACTCATTATCAATCATAACTATATCAAATATAGAACTAGAGCAAACTAAGAACATAATAATTAGATACATAATGCAATGAGAACAAAGAATTAGAGAAAGATATGAATAATACTAATCTTTATTACCGAAGATCCGAATCCAGAGCGTAGTGCTCTACTTCTCTAATTGCTATCTAATCAAACCTCTAAACTTGAAGGATTAGGGAGTAGCTAATTCTAGTTCTCTGTGGGAGAGAAGCTCTAAACCCTAACTTTGATGGCTACCTCCGAATAATGATTTTTTCTCTTCTCCTCTCTCCTCCAGGGGTGGAGAGGCCTTGGTTTTATAGTCCTTTCAAGTGAATTTGGGCCGTTGGATCAAACCGACATTGATTGTATGGTTTAGATTCATCCTTTAGGTCGGTGGAGCGTAGTCCCGAAAGAGAGTCCTGATTGGACTCTAACCCTGGGCGGGCGCCCAAGGGGGGTGGGCGGCCGCCCTGCCCCCGAGCCCGATCCCCTTCTCGTTCGTTCCCGTGGCTTCTGGACTCTTCTAGATTGAGGAAAATTGCACGGCACGTAATTATCTCGTTGTAAACATGACATGTGGGCCTTCTCTCCATATTCTCTGATAACCCCCTGCAGAAATAGATAAACACCAAAGCTCGTGGAATTCTGTCAGATAAAACCCTAATTCTAGATGTTTGGTGCATATTGATCCTTTTCCATGTTTATTTGATTGTTAATTTTAGTACTTAAGGACCGTCAACAAACTCCCCCAAGCTTACCCTTTGCTTGTCCCTGAGCAAACAGCTAAACTCAGATGGATCAGGAGTTGCTTCGATGTTTTCTTTCCTGACAAGCACACATGCTTTTACATAAAAAATCTTCCAGATTAGAGTGAAGGGTTAAGGGGCTTAGTACCTGCACTTAAGTCTTAAGTAATCGAAAGACAAAATAATTAAGTCAAGCACTATTCCTCCTGTCTATACTTCACCTTTGTTCAGAGTTTTTCATAAATTTTCAAAATAAAACTCAGAGTTCCCAGCAATGATTCTCTCAAGTCTCTCTATATGTGGTATTTGTGGATCCTTACCAAAATGTCACTTACCTGTAGCTAATGAAATATTTAAGTGGAGCTCATAGGAGTGAAAAAACAACTCATACATGTGTTGTCTAATCGAGCCATGGATCCAAGGGAACTCAGCATATAATTAAATCAAGATGTGCTTGTGTGGTGGAGTAAATGATAGTGATATTGAAAATATATAAGTGATAAAACTTACTTCTCATTGCTCCTCATATTGATATCTCTCCTCTTCTTTGATCTTTGCTTTAGGAGAACATGGGCTATCTTTTTCTTTTCTTTTTCAGGTGGGTAGTAGACACCCCTAATTCTACTGTCGGACACTTGTCCATTTTTTCCGCTCAAGTGGGCATCTATGTACCCCTAATTCTACTCCGGACACTTGTCCATTTTTACCGCTTGTCTCACTCTTTTTCTTTCTTTTCCGAGGTTCCGGGCACTTGCCCCTTTTTATTTCCTCGCATATTTTTGCATAACCCATGCCTCTTCTGCATTGAATCTTTTTAGAGAGAGAATAACAATATTTGGGATAGTGAGTGATAATATTATTTTTAGCAATTTTAATGTATGGTGGTGAATGGTGTAGTGGATGTGTGCAAGTGAATATCTTAATTTAACCACATGAAAAGCTCCTAAGGGTCTACACAGCTCGATCAAACTCAATGTGAATATAAGATGTTATAGCAAGTATGGCTGTGGTAGGTAGTTTGTAATGCTAGGAACTCATCATGTGATTTGTAAGTTTCCAAAATAATTCTCCAGAACTTAGTGTAGTAGAAACAAGATAAACAGCAGCTCAAACTTTATACCATGTCTTTCTCTTACCTAGTCTAGTTTTATGTTTCCCATAGATAGTAATTTCAGTTTTAGTGATTCCTGGAAGAACTCTAATATAGAAGCTAGGTACTTGTAAGTAAGCAAGAAGAGCAACTGTTCATCATTTCCATCATACATCTTTTTGGTCTTTTTACTTTTCTAGAGATTAAACTTAGCAGATAAATGGAGCACACTTATCTACACACTCTTTTTATTTTGTTTTCATGTTTATAAAATGCAGTAAAATAAAGCAAGAAAATATTTATTGGGTTTTCTAATTTTTTTAAGATAAAATACTAAAATAGAAAAGAATAAATAAGAAGAGCAAATAAAAACTTACTTGATAAATTGGGGAGGAACTCTCCCAAGCTGGATGTTGCTGTCGGTCTTACCCGATGTTCCAGAACCGCATCATGGTTGTGATGTTGTCGTTCATTGTTGTTGTATCTTGTCTCAGCTCTTGTACTGTGGTTCCATTTTTATTGCTCTTCCAGGAGTCGTCCATGTTCTGCTTGCGTGTTCTGGATGTCGAGGAGGGTGTTGTCGGTACGGGTAAAGAAAGCACCGGCCTCTTGGTAGTAATCGTTCGTGAAAGCGTAGGAGGCGTCGGAGTATCATCCTGCATCGAATTGGGGCGGAGGTCTGGATCCTGAAGCTCCATATGGATCAGTGGAGTACCTACCCGTATGAAAAGGCGGGTTTGTCCACTGGTGATCTTGGCTCTCCGGCCATGTCTCCTGTGTAGGCTCTTGTGGTTGCGCATGTCGAACCCATGGGTCTCGAAGGACTCGGGGGCTGTAGTCGCTATAATGCAGGTGCGCTGCTTTTTCTGGCCCGGGATCAGCTCCATACCAGGTGCGTTCTTGACGGGTGGTCATCCTTTCAGATGCCACTCGCTGTGGAGCTCTCTGATTCACTGGTGTTGCTGCAATCTCAATCAAAAAATTTTGAACAACATAGAGGCCAAGGTTCGGGTTAGGTAACCGAATCTTGCCTTTATCATCATATAGCATATACATTATATTCCTCTCTTTCTTTAACATCCGAGCTTGTCTAAATGTGTCATAGCCATGATAAATTCTTAACTCATCTATGAATTCCAATGATGAGTTTTCTAGCAAGTGAAGATTAGATGCTAGACGAGTGATAAGTGAAGTACATCCTACTGGTCCCTGAAGACTAGGTATACTAAGCCAATGAAAAACTAAAAGTGTAACAGGTGAAGTGGGTTCTTTATTAATAGCAGCATATAAAAGTTGCAAATCTCCTACTCTTACTTTCCTAATATCATCACGATAGAAAAGATTGTACCCAAGCCATTTGTGGAACATCCTAAGAGTGGGGTGTTCCATGTCACTGGTTCGGGCTTGACTATAAAAATTATCTCTAGATATTTCTCTCCAAAACTAGTGTCTCTCAAAGTTGGGTAAGTCAAAGTCAATATTCAGGATGCATCTTGAAGAGAAACCAAGATGGTCGCTCAGTTCTCTCCAAGACAACATAATCTTCTGTTTGAACATCCGAAAAACAATTCCCCCCTCATAATATTGTAAGGTACAAAGAAATTCGAGGGTGAGAAGACGAGAACCTAGCTCAGTTATATTCCCAAAATTTGTCCAACCTATCATCTAGAAAATTAAGTCAAATTCAATGTTCATACTTGTTTCTTGTAGTAAGATTGGATCAAAAGTAGGGGTGTGAATGAAATCTTTGTTCTTCAGTTGCTGGTAGACTTCCTTTTCCCTTCGGGTCTTTAGTCCAAGGTCTCCTATCTTGAGAAGGACCTTGACTTGCTGATTAGATGAAGATGACGGAGCTTGTGTAGGCGTTGGGTCGACGCTCATCTCTGATGGGTGTGAGGAGTGTCGGGATGAACTCCTTGTACCAATGTTCTTGAGAGCCTTCCCTGCATTCTTCACCTTCTTGAACATCCTGTAAACAAAAGTTGACAAAAACACAACTAGTGGAAAATGTGAGAGAAAATATTAGTGGTTAGCTGTCCGGAATGTCAGTAGTCTAGGGGTTAGTTGTTCAAGACAAGTTTCTATTTTGGCAGAAACTCCCCCTAAACGACTTTTACTTCCGCTTAGACAGCAGGATCACTACTTACTAGGTGATACCCACTCTCTCACTCAAAAACTACCAACTTCTTTTCCACTCTTCTCTTCTTCTCTACTTCACTACAAGAGCTCCTTCTCTGGAAACTGAAACTTGTGTGGTTTTCTAGAATGCTTGTGTGAAGAAGATGGAGGTAGAAGGTGGCTATTTATAGGAGGAAGAGGGGGCAGGGCGGGCGCCCTTGGTAGGTGGGCGGGCGCCCACTTGTGGTGTCCATTCTGGCTGCCCTTTCTCCACTCCCTTCTCTGCTTAATTCTCACGCAAGATAATGGATCATGGGTGGTGGTTGGCTGGTGGAAAAGTGCTGGTTAGTGGAGGCATGTTGGTGGATCAAATAATGTGATGGGATGTATGTGAGATGTGGTGTATGACATGTGGGACCCAAGGAGTGTGGGTCATGCTTCTAGAAGATTAATATAATTAAATATAATGCAGGAAAATCTATGAGAATTCAAACTTATTTGAAATGATAATGAAAAATATTTTTGTGCCTCCACAATAATTAATAAAGTATGGGTTGTTACACACCATAAATATTATTTATATGGGGCTTATTATTATTATAATAATGCTATGACTAATGCAAGAATTAATTATGCAAGAATTTAAATATGAGAAAATTAATAATGCGGATAAATACCGATTTACCTCCCGGTGAGGGTTTGGGATTTTTAGGTCCCCCAAGCTGGACCTCCAAATCTTTTAATCTTTTGAGTTACCTTCCTCCGGAGATGGTGTCTCCAGTGGTTCTTCATGAACTTCCTTCACTGTAGAGTCTCTCTCTGGTCTGAGTTTGAATGTGAAGTGTTCTTCTTTTCCATTTATGTTGAACTTGATTTCTCCTTTCCCGACATCAATGTGGGCATTGGCAGTGCTCAGAAATGGCCTTCCAAGGATGATGGATACTTTTGAGTCAGGACTCATGTCCAGTACTACGAAGTCTACTGGCACAAGGAAATCTCTAATCTTGACTGGAATGTTCTCGGTGATACCCAACGGGTGTCGAACCGATTGATCCGCTAGTTGTAGGCACATTGATGTTGGTTCTAGGGTCGCATGCTCAAGCTTTTTGTAGACTGATGCTGGCATAACACTGACACTTGCTCCGAGATCACAAAGTGCATTGTTGAAGTGTTGGTTTCCGATCGAGCAATCAATAGTGGGGCATCCTAGATCCTTCTTCTTCTTTGGTGGTTTATTGAGGATGGCCGCACTACATTCTTCTGTCAGCTTGATAACCTAAGTGGTGGGCAGTGGTCTCTTCTTGTTAAGAATATCTCTGATGTACTTTGCATATCTAGGTACCTGTATGGCTTCCAGCAGAGGTATGTTGACATATAATTTCTGAATGACCTCTATAAACTTACCAAACTGCTCATCTGACTGCAGTCCTCTGTTTCTTCTGGGAAATGGCAAATAGTTGGTGTCGTAAAAATCTTTTCTCATTTCTCCAGTTCTTGGTGGTTGTAGCAGATCTTCTGCTTCAACTGGGCTTTCTTCTTCTATCACTGCTGGTTGCACTGGTGCTGATGTTCTTTGTTTCTCTTTTGGGTATGGGGGATCTCTGGTGGCTTTGCCTCCTCTAGTAGTTATATTCTTTACCTGCTCAATGTTAGTAGCAACAGGCAGTGCAACAGCTAGTCTTATTAATTTAAGCTCTACTGTTTTATTAAGAGTGTTTTGCTCATCAAAGGCAGTTAATAGAAAATCCATTTTATTGTGTATATCTTTTAGGGATGATTCATTTGTATCTAGCCTTTTTTTAACTTCATCATTAGTTTTGGTTTGTTGAGCAATTATCTCTTTTAATGAAAGTTGCTTGAAAGTATTACCTGAATTCATACCTTTGCTATTGGGTTGACTCGAGGTTGGTTGATATTTGTATGCTGTCTTGATGGCCCTTTGATCTTCTTTGAACTTGGCCCTTCGGTCAATCCAATGGAGCAAATTTTCCATCTTAGTTGATAATGCATTTACTTCTTCTGGTATTTCTTCAGTTTGATGACATTGTTGAGCTTTATCTTGGAACCAGCTTTGGTTTTCTGCTATCTTATCCAAAAGTATCTCTGCTTTTCCAATTGTAAGCTCCAAGAATGATCCTTTAGCACATGCATCTAGGCACTCACGAGCCTTCTGGGTTAATCCATGGTAGAAGGTCTGCATAAGTAACCATGTGGCCATTCCATGGTGAGGACAATCTGAAATGTATCCTTGAAAACGCTCCCATGCTTCTGAAATGGCTTCTGTCTTCTGCTGTTGGAAACTGATAATATTTCCTCTTAAGGCAGTTGTTTTGCCTATGGGGAAAAACTTTGATAGAAAGGCATCTGACAAGTTCGTCCAGTTGTTGATGTTATCTTGATGAGTGTAGAACCACTTTCTCGCTTTCCCTTCTAGTGAGAATGGAAAAAGGCGAAGCAGTATGACGTCTTTGTCAACTCCGTTGATGTGGATTGTGCTTCCAATCTCTAAGAAATTCTGCAAGTGTGTACTAGCATCTTCATGTGCCTTTCCACTGAATTGTGTAGCTTGCACCAAATTGATGAGGCTTGACTTGAGCCCAAACTCGAATACTCCTATTGCAAACCTTGGACCAGTTGGAATGTTCTCAAGGCTTGGAGTAGAGAATTCTTGTAGGGTCTTCTGTGCCATAGCTTCAGCAATTGGTAGCTAGCTTCTTCTTCTCTTGATTGCTTTGGTTCTGATGATGAAGAGTTGAATGTACCCAAAGTCAATCCTGATATACCCTGTATAAAAATATAAACATAGAAAAACAACAGGGTGAACCTGCCAAAGTAGAGGTGCCTTGTTATGATTTCTCACTTAGTAGCTGTTTTATGCAATTATTTCTCTATAGTCTAGTCTAATATTTTATGTGAATAACCTTGACTGATTTCCTGACTTTCCTTACCGTTCCTATGTGTTACCCTTTTGATCCCCGGCAACGGCGCCAGAAATGCTTGTTGACACTAGCTAACACCACTTAGATACTAGGTTGTCATCCCCAGCATGGTGCCAGAGTGTACAAAGGTATTTATAAATGTAAAGGCTCTCTAGAAAATAATCTATTCTATCCGCAAGCGCACAGATAAAACACCTCATTGTAGCATTTCACCAGGATAAGTATTCCAGGTATCGTTATTTATAATTTTGCTTAAGAGAACAAAAGAGATGAAATTAAGATAAGGACAAAATCTATCAAGGCATAGACTAGAGATAAACTTGCAAGAACATGATTACTAATGAGAAACTCGTCACACAGTCACTTACTTTAGCAGGGGGTAAACCATAAAGATAATGATAATGAATTATAAGTTCAAGGGTAAATAACACAACGATTAGAAAATAGACTACTCCTCATATATGTAGGTAACATCGGATTAGCTAGAGAATGGATTCTAAATTATCTACTATCTATTAAGTCATAATCTACTCTAGTTATCTACAAGATCATATATAGCATAAAAGACTCTTCATTCATGTATAAGGAACATTGCTAAAGTAAATCAGAGCATCGCAAGACTTACTCCGCAATACAAGTTCTACCTATCCTATCAACGGAGGGTGGACTATATAAGAATCAACGAAGTTGTCACTATCGCGAACTACCACACGACCCGGCCAATAGGATACATTTGCAGGTAAATAACATCTAAGCACCACGCTCACATGTAATCTACCACTTAACTCCCTCACGTTAAGAGCTAAGCGCTTTGCAAACTTATACATAAACTCATTATCAATCATAACTATATCAAATATAGAACTAGAGAAAACTAAGAACATAATAATTAGAGACATAATGCAATTAGAACAAAGAATTAGATAAAGATATGAATAATACCAATCTTTGTTACCGAAGATCTGAATCCAGAGCGTAGTGCTCTACTTCTCTAATTGCTATCTAATCAAACCTCTAAACTTGAAGGATTAGGGAGTAGCTAATTCTAATTCTCTATGGGAGAGAAGCTCTAAACCCTAACTTTGATGGCTACCTCTGAATAATGATTTCTTCTCTTCTCCTCTCTCCTCCAGGGGTGGAGAGGCCTTGGTTTTATAGTCCTTTCAAGTGAATTTGGGCCGTTGGATCAAACCGACATTGATTGTATGGTTTAGATTCATCCTTTAGGTCGGTGGAGCGTAGTCCCGAAAGAGAGTCCTGATTGGACTCTAACCCTGGGCGGGCGCCTAAGGGGGTGGGCGGCCGCCCTGCCCCCGATCCCGATCCTCTTCTCGTTCGTTCCCGTGGCTTCTGGACTCTTCTAGATTGAGGAAAATTGCACGGCACGTAATTATCTCATTGTAAACATGACATGTGGGCCTTCTCTCCATATTCTCTGATAACCCCCTGTAGAAATAGATAAACACCAAAGCTCGTGGAACTCTGTCAGATAAAACCCTAATTCTAGATGTTTGGTGCATATTGATCCTTTTCCATGTTTATTTGATTGTTAATTCTAGTACTTAAGGACCGTCAACAGCCGGATCCGCGAGGTTCACCTTGATTGGTGGATTCCTCCAGGCGGCCGCCCTTGACAAGGTGGGGCGCCCACCCCTGCCCTATGGCAGGTGGGTCCCACCTTTCAGGTGGTGTCTTCCCAAGTCTTCTGGAGTATTCCTGAGTTGACATTTCACATATTCTCTCTATGTAAATCTGTCATGTGGACCTCCTTTTGTTCTTATTCCGATAACCCCCTATAGAAATAGGCATTCACCAAAACTTATGGAATTCTATTAGTGATAACCCCTATAGCTAGATAGTATTATAATTTTAGTCCTTTCTCATGCTATGTTGACGGTTAAAAGTGAACTTATCTACCATCGATAGATGTACAACCCTTGATTCTACAATTGGAGATCAATATTTCAACAATGCACTCTGTGACCTAGGAGCAAGTGTTAGTGTGATGCCCGCTGCTATCTACCACAAGCTAAATCACATAATGATATTTAGAATAAAGTCAAAAGAGAGATAAAAGATAATACCAATCTCTGATGATGAAGATCTAGAAATTCCGAGCACAGGCGCCCGACTCTTCCTCTATCTAATCTAATTATATGTAGAAGATGAAGATTAGGAGTAGCTAATCTATCTGTAATCCCTAGCTCTATTGGCTCCCTCTAATTCTTAGATGAGAATAAAAATATAATTCTGGTTTTCTCTCTCAATTTTGAGCTCCCCTCTAGGGGGGTCAGGGCTATATTTATAGCCCCATAGGAAGCACCACAACCCTTGGATCAAACCAACTTAAACGTGCGCTTAAGATTAATCCTCAAAGTCGGTGGAGGTAGGATCTGTGAGGTGGAACCTGATTGGTTCTTGCCCCAGGCGGCGGCCCCTGCCCCCTGGGCGCCGTCCCCTGCCCTATGGCAGGTGGGCCCCAGCTTTCAGGGCACGTCTTCCTGAGTCTTCTAGATTGTTCTGGAGTTGACATTCAGGTCTTCTCTCTATGTAAATCCGTATGTGTACCTCCTTTTGTTATCATTCCGATAACCGTCTGTAGAAATAGACATTCACCAAAACTCGTGGCAATTCTTAGTAAAAACCCTAAGTCTATGGTGATGTTCAATTTTTATCCCCTTTCTTCTCATTGGTTGACATATAATTTTGATGGTTAACAACCGTCAACAAACTCCCCCGAGCTTGCCTTTTGCTCGTCCCTAAGCAAATAGCTACAAAGGATGGATTAGGAGTTGCTACAATGCTTTTACACCTTACAAGTACAGATGCTTTAAATAAGAACTCATCCCCAAACTTCAGAGTGAACTATCATAACTTCCAAACTTACTCATGTTTCTTCCAACCATAGGACTTTTACCTGATCTTGGGTCTTGAGCAGTTGAAAGATAGAACAATTAAGTCAACCATTCTTGTCTCTTGTTCTATCGTTCTACCTCTGTCCTGGAGTTTTTAAGATTTTCAAAATAAAATTTAGAGTTCTTTAGTATGATCCTTTCAAGTCTCTCATTATGTGGTATTTTTGGATCCTCTCTAAGGCATTGAAAGGAGTGATGCCTTCTCTCTCAAGATATATAGTATTTTTGGCACAAGGCATTTATATAGCCTTCACACTCTCTCACCCCATATCTAATAAAGCTTATGTGGAGCTTATAGGTGTGGAGATAACTAATGCATTGGGTCTGATCAAACCATGGATCCAAATGAACTCACCACATAATCCAACTGGTTTGTGCATGTGTGGTTTTATATGTGGATGCTAATCTAAAGAATATTTGTGGAAGGAGAAGGAGTGCATAATAATTCTAATGCTCCTCTATTTGGAATGGTTCCTCTATCTTTGAACTTGAAATTTTCATAACAAACTTGGGCTCATAAATCTTTCTATTTCTTCTTTCTTTCATGAAACTTTTGTCCATAATTTTCTTGCAGCCCAATAATTATTTTTTGCAACAAATATTTTGTAGAGGAAAAAATAAAACTTGGAGCATTGAACTTGAGGTAATTGGCTAGCAAATAAGCAAGGGAAATATTTTTGGTGTTCACTCTCAGTGTAAGAGTGGAACATTTTTGAATAGGTGAATATGGAATATATATATGTGGTGCGTACTCCTAGAGTAGAAGCAGCAAAGGGTGAACATGAGTATGCGTGATACCGGGATTAGTCACATGATGAGTTCCTAAGGGTCAACACAGCTCGAGCAAACACAAAGCCCTACATATATATGGAGGCTTCCTATTCTAAATAAATATGGCTGTGGTATGAATTTTATACTCTCTATCACACATAGAACTCATCATGAATCATTTTAATTTTCATAAAATAAATCTATAGAATTTAGTAGCATTAGGAACATAATAAACAACAGCTCAGACTATATCATATCATGTCTATCAACTATCTAGACTTATTTTAGGCATATGCTCCCACAGGTTTAAAGAGTTGAGTAAATTCAGTTGTCTAACAGTTTATCTAATCCTTAGGAGAACTCAAACATAAAGCTAGATACTTGAAAAGAATTACAGCAGAGCAACTACTCATAATTTCCATCCATCTTTATCTCTACATATTTTATTTATAGCAAACTTAACAGAAAAATAAAGCAAACTTCTATTACACACTCTTTTTATTTGGTTTTCATTTTTAAGCAAACTCAGACTTGAGCAAATTAAACAAAAAATATTTATTAAGTTTTCTAAATTTATAATTGCAATAAAGAGAAAGGAAATAAATTGAAATGAAGGAAAAGAAAACTTACCTTGATAATGGGGGTCCTCCCCCAAGCTAGTCTTCTTTCGAGATTTGCAAGAACGCGGAGATGTCTTTTAGAGTGTTGTTGACTTGATCTTGCCCTTCTTGAATAGTGGCCAACGTCTGAATGGTGTTTTGGTTCCACTGACGCTAGTCATTCCAATTCTGCTCATTGTGAGCAAGGGAAGCATGGTCATAGTTTTGAAATGCCATTTGTTCATTATAATGCTGCTGGGTATAGAAGAACCTAGAAGCATAAGATCTTCATCCTTTCTCAAAGTCTTGTTCCTCATCTTCTGTCCTTCCTCCATAGGTACTGAATGAATGTCTTGGTGCTTCACCTGAGTGACCTTCCCCTGTGGGGATGAATGGTGGTGGATGGTAGTACCCATATGGATGATAGGCAGGATGGAACGGGGGATACATCCTAGGGTTCAGTGCACGGCGCTAGCATGCCTGCCATTCATCATAGGTGGTGTGCGCCGGTGCTTCATGAGTGGGGTCAGCGTCGAGCCAGACCAGCTTGTGTTGACGAGCAAACCTCTCAGAGGCTGTCCTCTGAGGTGCCCTCTCAGAAGTTCCCCCTGAGCTCCTCTCCTGTTCATTGGTCATACCTTAAACTCAATGTGCAAAGTTTGGACAGAATATAATGTCATCTCTGGATTAGGTAACCGAATCTTGGTGTCCCCATGTGTCATGTATAAATTCCCTTTTATTTTCTTCATGAGGTGCACATGATTAAAATGCTCATATCCATAATTTGTCTATGTGTATCGATGAAATCCAAAGAGGCACCTTCAATTAATTTGAACTTAAAAGCTAAGCGAGTGACAATAGAACAAATTGCTACATCTCCTACTTTATAATCAGGAATGCTTAACCAGTGATCTACTAAGGCATGTATAGGTGACACTCTTATTTTCTTAATTGCTGCATAAATTAATTGTAAATCTATGACTCTGATTTTACTAGCATCATCTTGAGGGAAGAAAGCTACACCTAACCACTTATGCAAGAACCTAACTATAGGGTGCTCTATATCCCGAGTACGATTGCCATGGAAGAAAGGCTCTTTAGAAATTTCAATCCAAAATTTATGCGTGTCAAAATCTTTTAACGCTTCTGTTAAGTCTAAACGTGTATTTGCGAGAAAGCCTAAAAGATCACTAAGATTTCTCCATGTTAGACAGAATTCTTGGGTAAACAATCTAAAATAAACTCCTGTTTGGGTGAGTTGAAGGGTGCAAAGGAATTCTATAGTTAAAATCTTGGACCCTAACTCAGTAATAGTTGCGAAAGAACTCCAACCAACAAACTGAAAAATTGTATCAAGTTCAGTTGCCATACCAGTTTTGCAGAGGAATACCTCATCCAAGACCAATGTGTGGACGAAGCTCCTGTTCTTCAATTTGTTGTAGATGTTCTTTTCTCTCAAATCTCTCAAGGCAAAGTGAGTTGCCAGGACAAGAACCCTTTGTGGTGCAGCAGAAGAGGATGGTGGGTGAGGGTCAGCGGGAGGATCGGTGCTCATGTCGGAACCAACCCTCGATGAAGTGTGCTGGGATGAGCTCCTTGTGGTCCTTCCCGTGACCTTGTTCGCGATTCCCTTTGCCCAGCTCTTCATCCTGCAGCAAATGCTTACAAACAAAAACAATACTAGTGCAAAGGATTAGTGAGGGATTAGTGGTCAGCCATGTGGAGGTTAGTCGTTCTTCCTAGATTATCTCTAGTTTCTAGTTTGGATTTTGACAGAACCTCCCCTTGATTTTAGAATTCTTAAACCTAGTTGGACAGCCCTTCCACTAATTTCTCTATAGAATGCTTGCAGCACTACCCCTCTTACACTAGCCCTTGAGCTCTTGCTCACTCTCCTTAGTTCCCACCCTCTTCTCTACTCTTTCTATGCTCTCCTTCTCTCCCAAACTCTCTCTTGACTGCTGGAGGCTGAGAGCGAGGTGTTTGTCTACTGAAACTGCTTGTGTGTGGTGTGTGGAAGTGAAGGGAGGAAGGGTTTTTATAGGGGAGAAGGTGCTGGGCGGGCGCCCAAAGAGGGTGGGCGGCCGCCCATGTGCTGGCCCCTCTCCCACTCAGATTTTTGTCACAACACCTTTGCTTCATTGCTAAGCAAAGTAATGTTTGGTTGATTTGGCTGATGGAAAAGAGGAAGATGAGTGGAGGAGAGTAGGTGGTGATGTGATGTATGTTAGGTGAGGTCTATGACATGTTGGACCCATGGTGGTGGCCCCCTCATGTAAGAAATAATATATATAAATATAATGTAGGAATTAAAATTGAGAATAAGCTAAGAATAAATCTAATCATTTTTTGTGCCACCACTATAAATATTTTTAACAGGTTGTTATACACCAGGAAAATTATTTCTATGGGGCCTAGAATTTTTATAATGCTATAAATTAAATATGCTTAAGAAAAATTATATGAAATGAAAAAGATTAGATGTAGGTAAATACTGAGTTACCTTCCGGTGAGGGTTCAAAGTTTAGAGTCCTTCAAGCTGGACCTTCCAAATTATTTATTCTGCTGATGATTCTAGAGTGAATGACTCTGGTGATTCTTTTGGCTTGTCTTGCTCTACCATCTTTGCAGAAGAGTTGAGCTATTGTTTTGGATTGAATGTGAACTGCTCTTCTTGACCGTTGATGGTGAATTTGATTGATCCTTTTCTGACATCAATGTGTGCATTGGCGGTGCTCAAAAATGGTCTCTCAAGAATGAGTGGCATTCTTGAGTCTGGATGCATATCCAGTGCCGCAAAGTCCAGTGGCACGAAGAAGTCTCTTATCTTGACTGGAGTATTTTCGGTGATGTCCAATGGATATTAGACTGATTTATCGGCCAGCTGAAAGCACATTGATGTTGGCTCAAGTGTAGTGTGATTAAGCTTGTAGTAGATAGAAGCGAGCATCACACTGACACTTGCTCCGAGGTCACAGAGTGCATGGTTGAAATGTTAATCTCCAATTGTACATTCGATAGTTGGACATCCTGGATCCTTTTTCTTTTTTAGTAACTTGTTGAGGATGGCTGCACTACACTCTTCTATGAGCTTAATTACTTTAGTGGATGGCAATGGTCTCTTCTTGTTAAGAATGTCTCTGATGTACTTGGTGTATGTAGGGACCTATATGGCATCCAGCAGAGGTATATTGTTATATATTTTTTGAATTACCTCCATGAACTTACCAAACAGCTCATCTACTTGTTGTGGTCTTCTATTCTGATGAGGAAATGGTAGATAATTGGTGTCTTGAAAATCTTGTCTCATCTCATGGTCTTGGACCGGTTCTGGTAGTACATCTTCAGGAATGTTGTTCTCTTTCTCCACCATTGTTGGTAATGTTGATGGTATTGACTGATCTTTTGGTACCTTTTGGGTAAGGAGGATCTTTGGTAGAACTCCCTCTCCTTGTAGTGATATTCTTTACTTGCTCAGGGTTAGTAGCAATAGGCAATGCAGCAGCCAACTGTGCTATCTTTGCTTCTATCTTTTTATTATATTCAAGTTGGTCATTAATGGCAGATGAGAAACTATCCATTTTAACATTTATATCTTCCAATGTTTTAACATTAATAGCAAGCCTAGCTTCAATGTCTAGATTGATTTTAGATTGCTGCATAACTAACTCTTTTAAAGACGGTTGCTTTGTAAAATTACCTAAATTCATACCTTGGCTATTTTGAGGTTGTCTCCAATTTGGTTGATGCAGAACCTTCCTGTTGGTGGGACTTGAATTCGACTTAAATATTGCTTCAATCACCCTTTGGTCTTCCTTGTACTTGGCCCTCTGGTCTAGCCAGTGGAGCAAGTCATCCATCTTGGTTGGTAGTGCATTTACTTCTTCAATTGCTTCTTCACCATTGTCTTGGGACCAGCTTTGATTATCTGATATCTTCTCCTTGTGCTTCTTAGCTTTCCCAAGAGTGAGTGATAAGAATGATCCTTTAGCAGTGGCATCTTTGTGTTCATGCATCTTTTGGTTTAATCTATGATAAAAGCCTTGCATGAGTAACCATTCTTCATTCCATGATGAGGACAATTTTGAATGTATCCTTGTAAACGCTCCCATGCTTCTGAAATGGTTTCTATCTTCTACTGTTGGAAGTTGGTAATCTTTCCTCTTAAGGCATTTATCTTGCCTATTGGGAAGAATTTTGCTAGAAAGGCCTTGGAACACTTTGCCTATGTGTTGATGTCTTCTTTGTTAGCATAGAACCACTGCTTCGCTCTTCCCACTAATGAGAATGGAAAGAGGCGAAGTAGTATGATATTTTGATTAACTCTTTCTATGGCGATGATGTTTCCAATCTCCATGAAGTCTTGCAGGTGTGCACTTGCATCTTCATTTGCCTTTCCACTGTATTGGATAGCTTGCACCATGTTGATGAGGCTTGGCTTGAGCTCAAACTCAAGATTTTCTATTCTTACTACTGGACTAGTGCGGATGTTCTTGTTGACACCATTTTTGGCAAGGGTCAAGATAGTCAAAATGGACTAATAGGCAATAGGGAAATTGTTGCGATAAGAAAGTGCTGATGAAGATCAGTCGATGGAGAGTGGTGCCAATGGAAGGTGATGATCGGCGGAGGAGTTCTCTTAGCCTAAAATCCGAAGTGTTGGTTAATAAGATCAGGGATGATGTTTGCCGATTCAGGGGTTATTGCCGATAGAGCTTCTGTTGCCGATGCCGAAGAGGAAAGATCTGAATACTACTGCTGGTGAAGATTGTAGCTTGCCGATGGGACAGGAGACAATGGGGACTTCATCGCGAGTAAGGTGGACACATGAATAGTTAGGTCTTATTTTATTATTTCTATATTTGTTAAAATATGTCTTAATGTATGAGTCTTGTTACCTTAAAAATTGAGTCCTAGTCGTATTTGCTTGTAACTCCTTAGACCAGGGTATAAATATAGGCTGAGAGGTGATGTAAAAAGAAATCAATCAATATCAAATACAAGTTTACTCCCATTTTGGCATCTATTTTTCGACGACTTCGTCAATTTGCATACTTTTCTTTTTACGAGTTCTCATCGATTCGGCGAGTTGCACTCAACGATCCTCAAGTTCAACGTGAGTACCTCTTGGCCGTAACATCTGGGCGTATCGTTGTTGTCGGGACCAAAGTATTTGAATTATAATCGACTGGCACGCCTTGACATCAAAATCGGGTATTAGCCCTTTGTGTTTGTAGATCTATTTTTGCATCAACACATCTTTTGGCATGCCCAGTGGGACCAATCAACATGATCAACATGTTAGCTCTAAGCTCAACGCAGACAACGTCATCAGCATGACAGAAGCCGATCTTAAAGAAGAACAAAAGCATGCTATGGAAAAGGCTATGGAGGAGTACAAACAGCTTTGTTTGAAGTCTTTTAGCCTGAACAGGAGTGGAGAAGTCATCCAGAAGCAAGATCTGCCGTTGCCTCGGCAGGTTACCTTTGACTCCAATCCTGGTAAACTTCAAGAGATGGTTAATTCTGCAATTAATCATGCTTTGATTAACCACTCCAACGTGTTGTCCAACACCATCTACAACACCATGATTCGAACTTTCAAAGAGGGACAAGCGCCACCACTTTATACTGGCCCAGCCTGATTCATCAGCCAGGATTGTCATCGGTTGTTGCTCCATCGGCTCCTTCAGCCGTTGCGGGTACAGAAGTCACGTCTCCTCTGAGTATGGCAAGTGTGTCTAATGATCAGTCCACACCGATGAGATCAGATCCAATGACTTCAGGAAGGTGAGTTCAACTCAACACAGATCTATCGACATCAACTATGTCGGGGTTTGTATTCCAAAATAGCTAGGTTTCTCCTAATTGGTGGGGATATGGTATGCCTACAGAGTTTTTGGCAAATAATTCTAGATTATCTCAGGCACCTGATACAGTAGGGAAGGCTCATGTGCCATCGGCTCCTCCAGTCTCGCCGATGACTTAAGTGCCTCAATATTCTACGACAACTACTGAATGACCAGTTGCTGGGAGTTTTCAGATGCTGTCATTTCAAGTGCCTAATGCAAGCTCATTGGCAAATCCATTGTCGACACAACAGAGGTTCATGTCTCAGGCTGGGTATGTTAATCTAGCAATGACAGCAAATTACCAGCCATCGGCAAGTTTTGTGCCGATGAATGCCAATAATGGTTGGTTAGGACAGTTACCCTTTCAACATACAGCACAACAAAATCATCAAGTTGTAGGGATTCAGCAAGGTCACATGAAGGTTGGCTTTCAGAATCAAGCACCGGCTCAGCAGATTGGTGGGCCTCAAGCAATGGCCAATATGTTGTTTGCTGGAGATCATGTGCCACAGAGACACGTGGAAGCATATCAGCAGATGCTAGAAATTCAGCCAGCACATCGGCAGGATGCTGATGCTTATTGGGCTGATGAGATAGCAGAGATCATGAGAGATCAGTTTGGGATAAAGCTCAAGGTTAATACTTATTCTTATCAAACGCCGTATCCTCCTGCATACGACCTGACCCCTCTTCCAAATCGGTACAAAGTGCCAAATTTTACCAAGTTCTCCGGACAAGATGACACATCGACAATGAAACATGTCAATCGTTTCATTATTCAATGTGGGGAAGCTGCTAACAGAGATGAATTAAGGGTTCGGTTGTTCTCATCATCCTTGTCTGGATCGGCCTTTACTTGGTTTATACCGTTGCCTCCAAATTCTGTTATTACTTGGGCCGATCTAGAGAAACAGTTCCATAAATACTTCTTCTCCCGAATTCATGAGAAGAAGCTTATCGATTTAGTAAGGCTAAGACAACATAATGATGAATCGGTAGAGAGCTTTGTGTAGAGGTTGCGAGATGTGAAGAACAAGTGCTATAGTCTGGTTCTAGATGATCGGCAGCTGGCTAATCTGGCTTTTCAAGGATTGTTGCCGCATCTTAAGGATAAGTATGCTTCTCAAGAATTCGAAAACTTGAGTCATCTTGTGCAAAGAATTTCTAATCAAGACACTACCACCAAAAGCATTCAACAGTGACCGTGCAAAGACAATCGTTACCTTCGAGGATATGTGGCTAATGATGAACCTCTAGAGACTAGATGTGCAGCTGGTAACTGTGTTTGCATTGTAAGTGTCACTCATACTATCTTGTGTTATTATTCATGAGTTGCATCAATTTTCAACATCTAACATACAAGTGCGCCTTGTAGAATGAATTTTGAACAAAAAGAGATGCGGTATGGTTCGTATTCGGATAGAAATGCCAGTAAAAGGGTTGCGTATCTGAGCCCGATGAAGATATGCGAGGAGCAGCACACATTCAGAATCGAAGACGATCATGACTCCTTAAAAGGTTTGGATCCCGCTGAGCGTGCAAAGGTAATAGGTGAAAAGCAAAAAAATTATGAATGTGTATACGACCTCAACATAGCCTTGGCACTGCTCAAGTTTCAAGATCGGGAATGTGTTGTGGCCCCATACAACTTTGGGTAAGTATCAGTTTGTATGCATCATCGTATTAGTAATTTCAATGGACACTTGCATGATAAAATTGATTCTCTCAGAGACCACTAGATCTGCCTCCTCATTAATCGTAGGCTAGGACGTGTGCTAGTCCTAGACTCTACAGACTACGATCCTTCAAGTTTTGCAAAATTCATTACACACTTAGAACGGTAAGCCGAGTAAATTAAATATGCATACATACTTTATAAGAGTTTCAGAATAACTTGAGGAATGTATATTCGATACTATATGGGCCTATATGTATTATAAGGTTAAAGTTGGAAGGTGCGAGTCATCAGAATTGGGGCAACCATTGAGATTATTTTATAAATGGCCGGTACGTACCAAAATTTAACAAGTTATCATTATTTTATACATACAATACGCATAAGACGATGTTGTAACTAATAAATATCCAATTTTTCATCATATCGTGCCTATAGTTGGATCGGTCCACTGTGGATTCTACGTCTGCAAGTCCATGAGAGAGACGGGAAGATATGTCACTAACTCTTCTAAGATAATGCTCTAATAGTCATTTATATAGTTATGCCATTTTTGGTTGCTAAGCATGTGTTATGAACTATAAATATATGATGTTTCTAACTTCCTTCGCAGCAACATGAGTTAGAAAAGGCGAAGAGCATGACTCAAGTTGTTCTATACAACATAGTTGAGGACCTCTACACTTTTCTCTTGAGAGAAGTCATTCCCACCGAAGGGAAATTTCACGATCGGACCAGCACCCTAGCAAAGCCTAAGTATAGAGTGCTAAGAGATATTAGTAGGCTAAAACTAACTCGATCGGGTTATTAGAATAGAGGTTTTATATGTGAAACCTCTGATGTAAATTTATGTACAAAGTAATGGTAAATATAAATGAATTGCATGTTGTATTGGTTGACATGATCGACTAGGCTTTTGTAGTTTCAATATTATGTATATTATGTATGTTGTATGTGTGTGTATATATATATATATATATATTAAAAATAGGGTCTGGTGGAAAAAATGGAAATTGGCGGGAAATTTGAAAATCTTAGCACAGACGGTCTGCCTGTAGAGAAATGCATTTCTATAGGCAGTTCAGTTATGTGAACCGCATGTAGAAATGCATTTCTACAAGCGATTCTCATTACCCGTGTGTGGAAAAATTTATTTCCACATGCCAGCCCAGCGCAAGCGGTTCGCCAAACCGCCTGTAGAAAAGGGTTGCGAACCGCGTGTGCAGTACCTGTGTACTAGTGTACTGCGCACCACCTAAACCACACACCATATATATAAACCTCCCTTCGCAGGTAATCTCACATACTCACATGACACAAGCATAACTACTTAGCCCTTTACTGGTTTCAGTCCTTGGAAGGTTCCTATTTTCTCCCTTCTAAGTGAGAGAGAGAGAGAGATGTCCATGAGCTTCGTGTGCATGGTGGAGGCGGAGTTGCCCCCAGGGTTCCGGTTCCACCCAAGGGATGATGAACTCATTCGTGAATATCTAGCACCGAAGGTCTTTGGCAAGATCGGCTTCTCTGGACATCGCCCGCCTATGGTGGACGTCGATCTCAACAAGGTTGAGCCATGGGATCTCCCGAGTGAGTCTCTCTCTCTCTCCCCCGCTCCTCTCCTTAATCGAGTACTGATTTTAATTCATAACAGGCTTGCATGCACCACTTGCTGGTGCAGACACAGAGAGAGAGAGAGAGCGCTATGCAGCCTGTGGATCTCATTTCTATTTGTTATTGCTATCCTCAATCGCTTCAGCAATCCATTGTTTGTGTTGTGCATACCGTACATACAATAAACCTAGGTAAAATTTACCCGTAGTATATCTAGACTTTTAAATGTTTAATTAAAAAGGTTCCACCTACATCTATGCTCCTTCATTACTTCAACTATTCTCTCATCTTAGTGTGTTTCTTACTTTTCAGTGTCTGATCGATCATTGTCGTGGTCAAATTAACTCTAATAGTGCAACTGATTCTGTGCTACTAAATTTACGAATACAAATAACAGGCATCATGAATTACTATGTTGTTTTAAAAATAGTAATTGGCTTTTTGCTCGTATAAAAACACATGATAAAGGGCCGTCCGCGAAGCCCTCTTTGCCGAATCAAAATTCCCCGAGCGCTCTTTGCCAAGGGCCAACCTCGACAAATGCATTTATGAAGGTTTATGGGCCTTTGCCGAGGGCTTCGGACCCTCGTCAGAGAGGCCGCTTCTAGTAGCGATTAGGGCAAATTTGCATCCATGAATGGAGTACTTAAGCTGAGCATGCAATAACGGTGTTGCCCCTAAACTTGAGATCGACGACTAAAGTTATAACTACCACGACATGACAACTTTGTTTAACCACATATGAATCTGAATTATTCATAGTCTGTTTCAATATCAAGTACTCAAGCTGTTAAGCCTCTTTCTGTCGCCGTATGCATAAACATCTTATATACGGGATCTCAGATCCTCTATAACAAAACTGCCTCTTATGTTTATTTTCTCAAACGCTGTGATTCCTATATACTACTATATTATTAATCATTTAATCCATATATAGTTTATCGCTTTCCAATGTAATAGTTTTTTCCACCAGGAAAAGGGAAAAAAAAACACTGGAAAGCAAAGGGTGAAAATGGACACTATATATGAACCAACAAGCTGTGCGAGTTTACTATCAAAACAGCAGTATGCATTTAAACATAAAGGAAGCCATATCTCTATTTACATACAGACATATATTTGTCCTTTGGGATAACTCAGCACAGTAAATGATGTTTGCTATATATTTTGCTATTTTGTGTGCTCAGGGGCAGCATTGGTGGGGCCTAGGCAGTGGTATTTCTTCAGCCAAAGGGACCGAAAGTATGCGACGGGGCAACGCACAAACCGGGCAACAGCATCTGGTTGCTGGAAGGCTAGCTACAGGCAAGGACCGTGTGGTGGAGTGTCATGGGATGCTGGTGGGGATGAGGAAAACCCTTGTATTTTACAATGGGAGAGCCCCCAAGGGAAGCAAGACGGAATGGGTGATGCATGAGTACAGGATGATGGAGGGTTCACATTATCAGCAATCCTCCAACCTTTCCAAGGTAATTAATTAAATTAATAAGATGTGCCTAGCTATAGTGGACACACTACAGATCTAGTTTACACATGTGCATGAATTAAACAAGAAATTTTTTTGCACATCCAAGACATGGCACAAAAAAGGGGGGTAGTAAGTCATCATTGACTTGTGACAGTTTGAAATGGTAATTGATTTGTTCATAAAACTAAATAGGAACAAGCTAGCTGTCAGCACAATGAATTGCATTGTTGTATAATTTTCGGTTGAACATGTGGTATCCTGATCGACTATTTCAAATTATGTGTACATATATACGAGAGGAATCTATAGCGATCATGTTTCATCCATATAAATTCAAGATTAGCTTTATGTTATTAATTAAGTCCCCTAAATATATAATGTTAGAGAAATACAGGAAATATACTATACCTCGGTGCATGTCACAATGTTTGTCCAATTTGTTAATTTGTATGGAACAAAATCGTTAGTCTTGGTCTTATTAAATGATTTATCCAGTGAATAAAAGTTAAAATATTAATCAAATACTTGTATATATACAGTTCTAACAGAAAATGTGAAACAGAGGAAGTGATGTATTGCATGCAAAAGTCCAAAGTTAAACTAAAAACATAAAATGAATTGCCCTTCCGCCCAGCCTTTTTGTAATCATTTTTATTTTAATATTACTGATCATGAACACAAGGATATTTGCCCCATTTACCTGTCCACTACGTGGTTTACAATTATTATGTTACAATATAGAAATGTACTAGTAGACAAATATAATAAGAATTAATCAACATTCTTCTTGGAAAAGAACAAAGATATAGCCTTATATGGAATTATTCTTCCAGTGAAGAAAAGAGACAGTCATGCCAACTTGCTTGCAATAATAACTTCACTTAATTCTTCACTCAAAATTTGCTTGTATGAAACAATTCAAGGAATTTCTTATGCTTATCAAGTAGTAAGCTCTTTAATAATTTGCAAATAGTTTCATTTTCAGCCTAACATAAAAATACATAATTTGGATCACTGATCACTTTATTTGATTGACCAAATTAACGAAAAAGTGTGTAGCCCTGAAAAAGTAAAGTTAAAGTGGATACAAATTTTACACGTATATGTATGAATCAGGGTCGTGTAAAATGGAAAAGGTCCAATTTACTCCCCTAGATAGGAACATCGTTCTCCTAATGCCTAAACTAATTTTTTATGTTCAATTTATCCCTCTAGATCTTTTAGTTGATCCAAGCTAACACTTAATAATATTTTTTTGTTTTCAGATATAAGTTCAATTTTAGGTTCAACTTTTATAGGATCATATAGAACATTGTAATTAATTTTAGAAAAATATATTATGATCTTTTCTCATTTTCTATATCTTAGGCATCTTAAAAAATAACCCTACTGATACATGACTTAAAAATATGATGAAAAATAATATATTTTCCTAATATAAATTTATGGAATTCACTATCATCCAACAAATTTCAACTTCAAACTCAACTTGAACGTGGACAAACCAAGGAAAAATAAAATTGTAATATTAATGGGTACTAGATTGGACCAACTGAAAAATGAAGAGTGGAGCAATTAATGAATTGAACAGAAATCCTAATATTAATGGGTAGGTTGGGCCAACTGAAAAACCCTAGTTGATTTGGATTTTTCCCCTTTAAACTTGATGTATTAATTCACAATGTTGAGTCACACAATCAAAGCTAGTACAGCTACAAACGTTGACAAGATTGCCACCAGGGCTGCAGTTGAATAATCAATGAGATGTTGACAGTAGTTTATTTATTTATTATATGGGTCCTCGTCTCCTCGATGTCCCACCACCAGGAAGATTGGGTACTGTGCAAAGTCATCTGCAAGAAGAAACCAGGAGTTGCCAACTTCAAGGCAAGCAGAAGCCTAGCCACTGATGGTCATGGCACTACAACAGCCTCAACACCACCACCACTGCAAACTCTCATGGGCATCACACTAACGCAGGTCCAGGCTGCCATGGCAATGCCAAGGGCCAGCCTCAAAACCACCACAGCAAACTCTCATGTGCAAGAAGAAATCAGGGGGACACTGCAAAACGGTGCCAGCAACAACATTGTTGTTGATGGTGTTCAGCAACCAAGCTACCTTCCTGTCATCGCAGACGACAATAATGCCAAGGGCCAGCCTGATGAAATGGGAAGCTACACTGATCCTGTAAACTGTGAAAAGGATTTGCTCACGGTATTGTTGAGTGATCTGGGAGGTGAGGTGGTGCCAAGCCTGCCACCTGAAATGGCTGCATCTATGAGCTCGACCTGGATGATGAATCACTTCTAGGGAAAATTACCGAAATATCGCAAGCTGGTATATTGGCACTTAATTTGTTTGATCGTCGTACATATATATATATATATATATATATATATATATATATATAAAAGTGCTATTCTACACCCTAGGTGTAGAATAGTATTCTACACCAAAGTATTATACTGAACAAAATTCAGTATTGTTCGGTACCCGTGTTTCAGTATTATTCAATATTTCGTGGTCCTGGGTGTACGACTGGATGATACTGAACGTTGTTCAGTATTGCTCAGTATTTTTTCTGCTCAGTTTTGACTTGCGGTGTAGAATAATATTCTACACCTAAGGTGTAGAATAGCGCTGCCGTATATATATATATATATATATATATATATATATATATATATATATATGTTAGACATAATCCTGTTTTGATAGTTCTGTTGCATGCATGTCATGTGTGTTCATGTGTCGCACTCGCACGAGTGAATAAACATCGTGGGTGTGTATTGTACATTTGTACTGTGTATAGGAGCTTTGAAGTTATGTTGTACCATTCCAGTACATATTGTAAGGCCAGGAGCTGTGCCTAGGAAGAAGACCCGGCATGCAAGGTGTTAAAACAAAGGGCAGATTAAGTTTGTAATCAAGAGGGACAAAATACAGAAACACAGACACAGGTTCTGTAGTTCAATAGCTGTGTGTGTCTTCTCGATGTATATTACTTCTCTTCTAAGGCTACTGCTTATGTTTTTGTTCCACCCTGGTTGGATCCAATAACGTGAATATATTTGTTGATCAGGAAGCATATCTTTTATTTCATCGAGAAGAAACAAAAAATTAATTAGGAGCAATTATATCTAAAAGGAATAAAGTGAAATAATTTATAATTCGGTGAGCATATTTTCACAATGACTCAAGTTGTGTTCTTTGTGTGTTTGAGTGTCCAAGCCACTGGAGATCCACACATCGAATTCCAATGAATGACCATGATGTTGATCGAGGTTACCAACCCACAACATATTGCTCCTTTGCTAGGCACAAGATCCCTCATTTGACCAGTCTATATATCTTCTTATGTCTGTCTAGTTTCTTATAATATTGCTAAGCTATCGACATCTTGCTCCTTTAGGTACTACAACAAAGACATCATGCACATGCAAGGTCACTTAAAATTGAGTTTACCAAGCTATCGATCTCAATACAATATTTTCCATCTACACTACTTTTGAAAACGATCTTTGACAACGTTTTGATCTTTGTCATTGAGTTTTCTATGTTTTATGGGTATGCCCAAATATTTGAAAGGATATTGACATGTCCCACATCCAAAATATGTGAGTACTGGTCAACACAGTTCTTTTGCATCTCCGTGGCAAAAAATTCACTCTTGTGGAAGTTAATTTTCAATCCTAAAAGTTGATCAATGAAAAGGACCAAAAACAGCTTAGAATTTAGTCCATCGTCTACTAGATGTGTAACAACCCTAAATTTAGCCATCCTCTTCAACTGTAGCAATGACTTAGCATGTTAGCACTTTTTTGGTTTGAAAATAATGTTCCACATCATTATTTACCTTCACTGCAAAGCTAGTCCCTTATGAATCCATTGACACCATGCAAACAGGTAAAAAACAAGTCATCCTGACAGCTGGAGGAAAGACTTTTTTAACTTTATCATAGGTCTTCTCAGATTCCAATATATAATAAAAGATAACCCCATTTAGCTGACTGCAATGGAGTCCGCGCAATAAGTCAAAATGCAGAGACTGCCATCTAATGTTTCAATCATGGTACTTATCGATAGAAGTGTTCATGACAGCCTTGTTGTACAAGCATTTATACCAATTTAGCAGTAAGACTGAATTGAAGCCGCTTGTATTTTTTTCAATTTACTAGAAAAGTTCCTTCTAAATTTTCCAATTTATTAGAAAAAATTATCCAGAAAGGAAAGGATACAAAACTTGAAGACTTTGTATTATGAAGAGACTCCTCTAATTACTAGAAAAACTTGATGCTTTACTAGAAAAAGTTGGGTAATTCAATTCTAGTCCTCGTCTCCGTGTGGCTAGGTTACAAGACGCTGTTATTACGAAAAATGAAGATTTAATAAAGATCCTCTTCCTAGGTTAAGGGGGTGTTTGGGATCCACGTTTTTCACCTCTGCTCTACGTTTTTTTAGTCAAACGGTTTCAGCCCCACGTACTCAGTTCGAGAAAAAAAAGGTGGAGTTGTGAGAGCACATAAAGAGGTACTCCACAAACTCAAGTTTTTTGTGGAGCTGCTCCACAGTGGAGTTTATGGAGCAGAGTTTGTGGAGCAGTCCCAAACGCCCCCTAAATAGAGGTCTACTCCAGTTTCAATGCATAGTTTTATGGCACAGTTACCAAGACTATAAATTAGGTAACCGAGCCACATGAGTTTTATGGGGATGAAACTCATCTCTCATCTGATGAAACTCCTTTATTTAATAATCCTGACAAGTCAGCAATTTTGCTTATGTGGTATCCTATTTAATGTGCATGACACTCACTACAGTGTGTGATAGCATTAGTAACAGAGGTACTATACAGGCGGTTCTAAACCTCTTTTTACAGGCGGTTTGGCGAACCGCCTGTGATTGGTGGCCTGTGGAAATAAATTTTTTCACAGGCGGGTAACTGGTTTTTAAAAATAGGAAAAAAAAAGATTTTAATACAGGGAAGTCGCAAGTCGCGCATTTTTTTTCGCGTAAAATCGCATGCTATGTGGTCGTTGGGATTCGAACCTAAGACCTCACCCTTGCGCATACCCTCCTCTACCACTCCACCTATCACTCACTTGTGTTTGCAATAGAGTTTAGTTCCCCACATACTATCATAAACCAAGCATAAATTGATTATTTGAGGCCCTAAACGGATTCAAATGGAAAAGTCGTCAACTACAAAGTTTTACAACTTTTCAAGACCTACAACTTTTATATTGGTAGTTCCTTCATCCGAGGTCATTTACAAAATTTGAATTTCAAATTTGAGAAATTCAAACGTAGTTTTCGATGACAAGATGATTTCAAATGAAAAAATTATCAACTACAAAGTTTCATAACTTTTTAGGATCTACAACTTTTATTTTGACGGTTTTTTCAAACGAGGTCATTTGAAAAGCTCAAAAAATCAAGTTCAAATTATTTCTACAGGCGGATTTCTTAAGGAACGGTCTGTAGAAATCATATTTCTACATGCGGTTTCTTAAGAAATCCGCCTGTAGAAATACATGATTTCTACAGGCGGTTCTGTTAGAAAAACCGCCTGTAAAAATTGATTTTCACAGGCGGTTTGTAGTCGGGTAAGCCTTATTTTTTCCACAGACGTTTTTTAATTAAAACCGCCTGTAAAAATTATGTTCCACCGCTGGCTTTGAGCACTTTTGTACTAGTGTACGATGGGTCAGAGCAGTGTGCAGGGTGCAGCTCAGTTACATGTGTACCAAAAAAAGAACTTTCGAGAGAGGGCCCTCCTAGCCCGTCCTTGGCTAAATAAGAATCTGTTTCGCTTCACAATAAATAATCTTGACTAAATATATATAATATGAATATTAATATTTATAATATAAAATTAGAATCGTTAGATAGGTCGTTGAACTATATTTATTTGGAGATATAAATATTGCACATATTTCTTAAAACATAGTAAAATTTATGGCACAGAAATAATTTACGATAGTTATTTTAGAACAGAGTATGTGCATGTGTGCTTTACCCGGTTAATATATTTTTTAGATAAAGAATAAATAATATCCGACCCAGTTAATATATAAACCCACTAATATAGCAAAGATGTCGACTTTTGTACCCGTAAGCTACTGCCAACAACTTTCTCTGTTCAGATGTCCTATAAGCAATAGTCGCAGTACAGCTAACTAATAAGCGTGAGTACCTGACAATAAAGTAACGTGTACAAAAAAAATAGGGAAATACTAGAAAAGAATATAATGTCGTCCCAGATGCATGCAGTACTACGAATGAGTAGCGTATAGCTAGTGTGTGGCTTATAACTATCTGAACAGTAGAATCCATTACTATTTGTTTTTGCGTGTAGAACCTCATACTAGTACACTGCATTTTTAATAGCAGCTCAACTACTCGAGTCTACGGTAGAACTGATATATGATCGATCAAAAAGCTCCTGACCAATCGCAGTTATGTGCCTGCTTGTACATCTCTGGCTTGAGTTATAGTTGCTACTGCTCGACCCAAATTTTGCAATGCCTACAGCCCTACACATATAGACTATCTACTAGAATTGCCATGCATGATTGCATGCACCTACACAGCCGCAAGCAAAAGTGACCGCTCAAGGCCGCGAGCAGGGATGTGATACCACATAATCTTTGGCCTTGTTTAAGGCCTGTTTAGATTGGGGATGAAAATTTTTTGGGTGTCACATCGGATGTGTCGGAAGAATGTCGGGAGGGATTTTTAGAAACTAATAAAAAAACAAATTACATAGCTCGTCAGGAAACTGTAAGACAAATTTATTAAGCATAATTAATCTGTCATTAGCATATGTGGGTTACTGTAGCACTTAAGGCTAATTATGGAGTAACTAGGCTTAAAAGATTCGTCTCGTGATTCTCAACTAAACTGTGTAATTAGTTTATTTTTTTATCTACATTTAATGTTCCATGCATGTGTGCAAAGATTCGATGGGATGGATGAAAAAATTTTTGGTGGGGAACTAAACAGGGCCTTAGTTCACTTTGAAAACCAAAAATTTTTTCAAGATTCCCCGTCACATCGAATCTTGTGGCACTTGCATGAAACATTAAATATAGACGAAAACAAAAACTAATTACACAGTTTAGCTGTAAATCACAAGACGAATCTTTTGATCCTAGTTAGTTTATGATTGAATAATATTTGTCACAAACAAACGAAAATGCTACAGTACCGAAAAGTTTTCATTTTTCTGGAACTAAACAAGGCCTTTGACAATGCAACCAGCTACACCGTTTGATTGTATTGGCTATAGCTAGGCTTGTAATAGGATTGATTTTGTTTGGTTGCCTGATTTAACTCTTGCACACGCACGTGGCCACCACCAGTACACAGAGCTAATAAGCCGGCGGGGTAAAACATTTGCACAGACGGTTTTAATTATAATGCGTCTTTGTTGTAAATTTGTACGGTTAGAATTGAAAACCGCCTGTATAAAAGGCTCAGTACAGGCGGTTATTGTAAGAAAACCGCTTGTGTAAATGGTTTATTTACACAGGCGGTTTAGTTATGTGAACCGCCTGTAAATCAATTAACATAGGCGGTTCACATAACAGAACCGCCTGTGTAAATGAACCATTTACACAGGCAGTTCAGTTATGTAAACCGCCTATGTTAATTGATTTACACAGGCGGTTCACATAACAAACCGCCTGTGATTTATCTTCCTATAAATACCCCCAGCCCCCTTCTTCCTCCTCGAACAGAACTGTAGCTCACAGCCACCTTCCATTGCAGCCCATCTTGGAGGTCCAGATTTTTCAAAATACAAGGGGGGAGGTTTTGATCTTCATTTCTTTGAAGGAGGTGGCTAATAAAGGTTAGTTGATGCCTCTAATGCCTTTTTTTGTGCCCTCTTGCTCAATTTGAGCTACTTTTTGGATCTAGAGTTTCACCATGAGAGGGAGAGAGAGTAGAATAGCTAGGTATGGTCTATATTTGCTCAAATGAGGTTGCTTAAGATGGTTAGATGATGTCTCTCCTCTCTTCTTTTTTATGTTTCCTTCTCTAATTAGTGAATCCAAGAAATATATATGTAGTAGTTTCCATGAATGGTGTTTCTATGCTTGGGAAGATAGAGAAAAATAAGTTTTCTTTTTAGTTTTTTAAATTATATTGTTTAGGATGTTATTTTTTATATAAATTTGATTTAATTATGCGATAAGCATTTTTCATGTATGAGGCTGCTTAAGATGTTGCCTCTCCTCTCACCATTTCCATGTTTCCTTCTCAAATTTTTTTTAGTGATATAAAGATATATATTTAGTTTCAATCAACAGTGTTTTTGTACCTTGTCAAATTTATTTTAGTGATATAAGGATATATATTTAGTTCCTTCTCAAATTTATTTTAGTGATATAAAGATATATATTTAGGGTTTTGTCTTTATTTTTTATACTTGTTTTACTTTTTGAATTTTATTTAATTGTTAGGTGTTCTTTTATTTTTAATAACAAATATTCCGAGACAATATTTCAATTAATTTACTAACTTTTCAACAGGTCATGATGGAGAGGTCCTTATGGATGTATAACTTATCAAGACTAGATCCATCATATATACCCGAGGTGCACAGGTTTGTTGATGCCGCTAAAAACCATGCTTTGAGAACAAAGACGAAGCATATATATTGTCCATGCTACGACTGCAGAAATATTCTTCTATTTGAAGATACTGAAGTAATCATTTCTCATCTAGTCTGCCGAGGATTTATGAAGGATTACTTGATTTGGACAAAGCATGGAGAGGGTAGCTCAGCGCCTTATACAGTTGGGGACCCAGCACACATCGACACCGATGGTCCAGGCATGCCTGCTGATCAGTTTTTCCACGACACACCCGAGAGTGAACATGTTGTGCCAAATGTTACCGCTGGTGGATTTGCTGGGGGAAATGATGGTGCAAGAACTCATGTCTTACCAAATGATACAGCTGCGGAAGATGCATAATTCTTGGAGGCAATGCTGCGTCGTCATACTGAACCATCAATGTTATTAATGAAAGGGATGTAGGTCTTTAAGAAGGCAGCAAAAGAGCCTTTGTATGATAAGTCTAAAGGTTGTACCAAAGAGTACACAACGTTGCGAGCTATGCTAAAACTGTTGATGGCAAAAGCCAGGTATGGTTTGTCTGATGCTGGATTCGATGCGTTCTTAAGTATTATCGGCGATATGCTTCCAAAGGAGAACAAAGTGTCTGCTAACACGTACTATGCAAAGAAGCTGATCAGTCCGCTGACTATGGGTGTCGAGAAGATCCATGCGTGTAGAAATCATTGTATCCTGTACCGAGGTGATGATTACAAGGACTTGGATAGTTGTCCAAAGTGTGGTGCAAGTCGATACAAGACAAACAAAGACTATCGAGAGGATTGTGTTGCCTCCATGTGTAAAGCAGGGAAGAAGCAAAAGAAGGCCCAAAAGAACACCCAACAGAGTTCAAAACCCATGAGCAAAGATAAAGAAGAGGTTGACTATTATACGCAGAAAAAGATTCCTACTTTAGTGATATGGTACCTTCTAGTGGTAGATCAACTGAGGAGTTTGTTTGCTAACCCTGAGGATGCAAAACTTATGTATTGGCATGCTTCTAATGAGCACAAAAATGATGGCAAGCTTCGCCATCCAGCCGATGGAAAGCAGTGGCAAGATTTCAATGACAACCACGGAGACTTTGCCAGCGAACCAAGGAATGTTAGGTTCGCACTGTGTACAGATGGAACGAATCCATTTGCTGAGAGGAACAGCAAGCATAGCACATGGCCGGTGATTCTCACCATCTACAACCTCCCTCCATGGTTGATGCAGAAGTGAAAATATCTTTTGCTAACCTTACTTATCTCTGGACCAGTCCAACCTGGAGTTGACATGGATATTTTCTTGGAGCCATTGATGGAGGAGATGAAAATGTTATGGGAAAAAGGTGTTCAAATATTGGACGAGTATCGCAAAGATTCATTCACGCTAAGAGCAATTATTTTTGTTACTATCAACGATTACCCTGCTCTCTTTATTTTATCAAGGCAATTCAAGGGAAAGGTTGGTTGCGTGGTGTGCATAGATGGAACCCATTACGTGTCCCTTAATGCATCTAAGAAGATAGTGTACATGAGGCACAGACACTTCTTATCGAAAAGACACAAGTACCACCTGAAAAAGATGGATAAGTACTTTGACTATAATGATGAAAGGAACTCAGATGCACCATTAGGTAATAGCAAAGGCCATAGAGTTTTCAAAATACTAAGCAACATTAAATTTGTGTTTGGAAAGAAGACAAAGGATGGAAAATTAAGAAAGGATGTCAAATCAACTCCAAGGGCAACATTCAAGAAGAAGTCCATTTTCTTCGAGTATTTGCCATACTGGAAAGACTTGGATGTACAACACGCGATCGATGGTATGCACGTCTAGAAGAATGTGTTCGAAAGTCTAATTGGCACATTGCTAGACATCAAGACCAAGACAAAGGAAGGACTCAATTCACGCTTTGACATGGTGCAATTAGGCATAAAAAAAAGAGCTTCATCCTGTTCTTCAAGAAAATGGGAAGTACCATCTCCCAGCAATAAGCTACAACCTCAACATAGATGAGAAACATGCGATGTGTGAGTGGTTGAAGAAATTGAAAGTCCCATTTGGATTCTGCTCTAGCATATGGAGTTTTGTGTCAATGAAAGACCTAGCACTCACCAACTACAACTCACATGATTGTCATGTCATGCTAACTACTTTCTTCCCTATTGCAATAAGGGCTATAAATCTAGTATTATTAAAGATGGCAGTCACACGATTGTGCTACTCTTTCAACAAGATCACACAAAAGGTAACTGACCGTGATGAGTTAGAATCCCTTCAGGAATTCGCAGTGGAAACAGTGTCACAGTTTGAGATGTGTTTCCCCCCATCATTCTTTGATATCAAGGTGTACCTTGTGGTGCACTTGGTTCCATAAATACAGGCACTGGGTCCCATGTACCTGCATGAAATGTGGACGTACGAGCGTTTTATGTCAATACTAAATGGCTATGTATCAACTCGTGCTCGTCCCGAGGCGTCCATGATAGAGGGGTATTGTACCGAAGAGGCGATTGATCCTGGAGGACCATTCTGCAATAATGTCCTAAAAGACTAGGTTGCAATAGGTTTGCCTCCGTCATGGATGTGGGAGGATTGGACGGAAAGCATTCATCTCACCAGATTACAATACAGTACTTGAGGCACATCACAGCATCTTACATCAGCTCTCGATAATGGAGCATTTGATTGAACAACACATGAATGAGCTTCGAGAACATAATCCTAGGAAAATAGAGGATTGGGTAATGAAGGAACACAAGAAACAGTTGTACACATGGCTAAAGGAGCAGGACATTCCATATGGGGAAACAATTGAGAAACAAACCATCAAGGCTTTGGTATCTGGACCATCACGCCAAGTCATAACATGGCAAACCTATGACATTAGTGGATTCACATTTCATACCAAGTCCAAGGACCAAAAGAGCATGACACAAAATAGTGGTGTTTGATGTGAGGCCATAGATGACAAAACTGGTGATATTATTACATACTTTGGCTTCATCGAGGACATATGAGAACTAGACTATGGTACATTTCAGATCCCTGTGTTTCGATGTCAATGGGTTGAAGATAAACATGTCAGAGTGGTGGGGTCAGAGTTCTGATCTAAGTAAGGTGGGATATAAAGATGACCCGTGGATACTTGCTAATCGTGCTGCACAGGTTTTCTATGCTGAACAGATCCTTTCTAAGAATGAGAAGAAAAGTACGACAAACCGAAGCATGTAGTTTTTCTAGGAAAGCAACAAGCAGTTGGAGTTGACGGTGTATCAGATCTGGAGGATTTTAACCAGTTCAGTGATATGTCCCTCTTTGTGGACCATCCTGTGAAGATACAAAATATTGAGCGAAGCATCCCACAGAGTTCTTTGCCATGGGTGCGCCCTGATGGACAAGGAAGAATAGTAGCGGCCTAGATTGTATCTGTGATTCATCATGTAAACTCTGGTATGAAATGTATGTGAATCTCACACAAACTTTATGAAACTATATGTGCGATCTGTGGATGTAGAACTACACTTTTGTAACGCTTTGTCAAATGCAAAAATGTTCTATGTATGAAATGTATATCTTGATGAGTGGAACAAACTTTGTATTCATGACTTTTGTATCTGAGACTACCAAGGGTCCGATCAAAGTGACTTTTCAGAAAAAAAAATCCAAGATTTGACTTGGTCAAACTAGGTCAAACTAGGCACTAAATGACCTCAAATGAAAAACTTTTGAATACATAGGTGTTAGAGCTCCTCAAGATACACATTCCATACATAGGATATTTTGGCATTTGGGAAAGGATTCGTAAACTCTAGTCACAAAGTCTTGAATCTCACACAAACTTTATGAAACTATATGTGAGACTCTTAGATTTAGAACTACACTTTTGAAACGCTTTGTCAAATGCAAAAATGTCCTATGTATGAAATGTATATCTTGATGAGTGGAACAAACTTTGTATTCATGACTTTTCGAGTTGGGGACGTCTTGGGTTTCGAAAACGTGTGTGTAGCTGTGGAAATCTGAAAATCCAAGATTTGACTTGGTCAAACTAGGTCAAACTATGTACTAAATGACCTCAAATGAAAAAGTTTTGAATACAGAGGAGTTAGAGCTCATCAAGCTCTACCTTTCATATAATATGCAATATGCATTTGAAATTTAAAATAATATAAAAATAATATATAGGTGTGAAACAATATAATTATATTATAATATCATTATACAAATAATATATAAATAATATAATTATGTTACAAAGATAGAATATAGAAATAATTATGTTAAAATATTATTATATTATAATATCAATATGCAATAAAAAAATAGTTACTAAAAATATAGAAAACAACAATAATAATAATAATAATAATAATAATAATAATAATAATAATAATAATAATAATAATAATAATAATAATAATAATAATAATAATAATAATAATAATAATAATAATAATAATAATAATAATAATTACAAAATTCTTTGTACAGGCGGATGGTATTGACCACCGCCTGTATAGAGCTATTTCTGCAGGCGGTGGTCAATGCCAACCGCTAGTAGAAAACATTTTCTACAGGCGGTTGGCGTTGACCACCGCCTGTAGAAAGCATTTCTACAGGCGGTGGTCAATGCCAACCGCCTGTAGAAATGGAGGCCATATAAAGGCCGCGCGCAGACCCCCAAAATTTTCTAAGTCTGAAGGCGCGTCAGAAGTTCGAATCCATGCCGGCAAGCTGCTGAAATTTTCCGTCGAGCGTCCAGATCCGTCGCCCATCGTTCTCCGTCGAGCATTGTCGCCCGTCGTCGTTCCCGTCGAGGTAAGCTCGCTCGATCGCCGCGGGAGCGCACGGGGTCGGGGAGAGGGAGGCACCGCGCGCGCGCCCGCTGCTCGCCGCCGGCGGCGCGGCCCGAGGTGGCTGGACGACCGTCGTCGGGGGCAGGGCTGCGGCTGCGGCTCCACGCGGGGAAGCCTCGGGGGCTGCGCGCAGCCGCCTCAGGGGAGTCTCGGGGCTCCTCAACCGAGGCGGCGTGCTTGCTGCGGCCGGTGGAGAGGACGAGGGGGAGAGGGAGGGGGAGGGGCCGGTGGGCCGCCTGCCTAGCTGGGCTGGCCCACTAGCGACCAGTTTTTTTATTTTTCTTATTTTTTATTTTTCTTATATGATGTATATGATGTATAATTGTTCTAAATAATTATTAATTATCCTAAATAAATGTATATAATGTATTATTAATTATTAATTGTCCTAAATAATTATTAATTTTCCTAAATAATTATTAATTATTGACTGTCCTAAATAAATGTATATGATGTTTTATTTTTCTTATAATTATTAATTGTCCTAAATAATTATTAATTGTCCTAAATAAATGTATATGATGTTTTATTATTTATAATGCAATTATTTACAATGCAATTACATATATATGTATGTATAAAAATAATAAACAATTAATATTTGCTTTTAGTTTAAGTGTCTATGTATATACATTATGCATATGCTAAGTAGTTATTATTTCTTTTTATAATGCAATTATTTACAATGAAATTATATATATATGTATGTATAAAAATAATAAACTATTAATATTCGCTTTTAGTTTAAGTGTCTATGTATATACATTATGCATATGCTAAGTAGTTATTATTTCTTTTTTATAATGCAATTATATATATGTATAAAAATAATAAACAATTAATATTTACTTTTAGTTTAAGTGTCTATGTATATACATTATGCATATGCAAAATAATTATTATTTCTTTTTTATATATGCAACTATTTACAATGCATGATGCATATGCTAAGTAATTATTTCTATAAATTATCACGATGACTTCTCCAATCCTAAACCAAGCGTCAGGGTCTGACCACATCGACCAAGCATCGGAAAAAGGTTCGGACCACACAGAGAACGTGCAAGTGTCACACAACACTGAGCAACCACAAGGGTCGGACCACACGGAGAATGCAAAAGAACGTGAATCAAGTCCTTCGTACCAGACCTCCCCTAGCGACATTCCAGATCCTCGCATTGAGAGGAACGCTCGTCGTGAATTAGAACGTGACCCTGATTACATTCCAGAAGGAGATGAGGTGATGAATTACTCATCCATAATTAAATCTTTCTAACTTTTATGTCCCTCAGTATATGTACAAGAATGATTTATGTGTTTAACTTTTAACATGAACGGGAGGTGTTATCTCAGTTTAATGAACTGAAAGAAATCCTATTCCAAGAAGAATTCACACAAGAAGGTGCACCCGAGACGACGACGGAGACAACCACCGAGAAGACTGATGACAGGAAAAGGAAACGAGGTGACAGAGGATTGAATCAGTTTCAGAAAGTCACATTTAGAATTACAGATGTGAGCGCGACAGGACAATCCCTAGCTCCTCCAGAGGCCTTACCTAAGTGGCGTAACACACTTGGATTCTTAGTTAGGGACCATCTTGACATCACAGTCAGGGAGTGGGCAAAAGTGGACCAAAATGAAATCAGAAGAATGTGGAACAAGCTACTTACAAGGTTTGTTTTACCTCAGGGTTCATAAGACCTAGTAAAGGAGTACACATTGAAGCAGTGGGGAATCATGTTTAGGAATTATAAATCCGAGTTGAATTCTAAGTGGGCAAAGAAAGGGTTGGACCCGACAAAAAGGTATAAAATCACTGCTGGTCAGTGGGTGGTGTTTCTAGAGCAGAGGAGTACCGAGGAGTTCAAAGCTTTGAGCGAATCCAAATTCGAGCTTGCAAAAAGGAACAAGTACCACCACCACCTAGGCACAGGTGGTTACCAGCGCAAGCTTCCCCAATGGGAGGAAGAGGATGAAGCGCAGAGGGCTAAGGGTCTGCCTGTGCTCCCTGACCAACTTGGTCATAGGGGCTCGAGGTGGATTCGTGCTCGTGTACCGGCAAAGGAAGCTAAGTCTGGCTTATCATTTTCTGACCCAATGGTCGAAGAGGCAGCGAAGAATATTTTCGCGGTGGCAGCTAAGCAGCAAGTTGGCGAATTTAAGCCTCAAAGGGAGAAAGATGTCCTTACTGTTGCTCTGGGTAGCCCAGAGCATCCTGGTCATGTACGAGGCATCTCATCAAAAGAAGGATGGAAAGAAGGATTCGGACCAGAGTGGGAAGCAATGTATAGGAAACAGGATCGCTACAAGGAAAAATATCTAATTATTTTAAGGAGGAGGCTAAGAGAGAAGTCGAAGAGGTGATGTCTAAAATCCTCTCCAATCCTCCTCCTGAGTTGATGCAGTCTAGCCAATTAAGTGGCCAGCAGCCTCCTCAAATGAAGCTAGTCGTCGCCCCGACAACAACAGAACAAGCTCCGGTCGTCCCAAGCAGTATTGCGTCTACCGGAGACAAGGTCCGCTATCCAGTTGATGAGATCGATAGTCCTGTGCCTTGCTCCCTAGTCATAAGGTATGGTTTTAACAATAACCGTACAAGGGAAGTAGCCACAGGACTTACGATCCCAGGGCGTCAATTCCATGGTAGTGAGATCCCTGAGGACTACTATAGGGTGGAAGTGTTGACAGTTGTCCAAGGATATGAGGACGACATGCTAGACATTCCCGGTCCCAAGGGCATTGAGAAACTGGGACAAGCTATCAAGAATTTTATTCTTTGGCCTCGACGGGACGTCCTACTGTCTCAGCTACTAGAACCATCACCTCAAGAAGTGTCACAGACTCAGGAGTCGTCCCATCCCACATCTCTTCTCACTCCACCAACCACTCCAATCTTGCATCCACAATCCCCACCACCACCATCACCAATAATGCCTCAACCACCATCCCCGCCACCATCAAAACCGACTCCCCCACCATCATCTAAACCCCAGGCTTCACCACCATCACCTAAACCCCATGCTTCAACACCGCAATCTTCCACACCACCGGCACCCAAAAATGATGATAAGACACCACCACAATCAAAGAAAACAAAATTCTCGGTCCCCAAATTGGTTTCTCCATACGAGCCAAAGAAGAAGGCCGCTGGTACGGCCCTATTTTTGTCCGGAATTGCAAGGAGCCGCACTTCAAAACTTGCTGACTTGGCAGAGCATGAGAAGGAGGGGTCGAAAATTCTTGAAACATGTATTGTCAATATCAGGCCACCAATGAAGGATGATTACAAATTTGTCCCTACTAAATATGAGCCAGGCAGACCACTACTTAGTTGGGACAAACTCAAAAAGATCCCAGCTGGTATAAAAAGGATGCATGACTGGTATATGAGAGCAGCTTTTGTAGGCATTGACACGATCAATGTGATTATACCACCAAAAGCATTCAACAGTGAGCGTACAAAGGCAATCGTTACCTTCGAGGACATGTGGCTAATGATGAACCTCCGAAGACTAGACGTGCAGCTGGTAACCGTGTTTGCATTGTAAGTGTCACTCGTACTATCTTGTGTTATTATTCATGAGTTGCATCAATTTTCAACATCTAACATACAATTGCTCCTTGCAGAATGAATATTGAACAACAAGAGATGCATTGTCACTCGTCTAGATTATGAATGTAAGTACGACCTCTACATAGCCTTGGCACTACTCAAGTATCAAGATCGAGAATGTGTTGTTGCCCCATACAACTTTGGGTAAGTGTCAGTTTGTATTCATCGTCGTATTAGTAATTTCAATGGACACTTGCATCATAAATTCAATTCTCTCAGGGACCACTAGATCTGCCTCCTCATTAATCCTAGTCTAGGACGTGTGCTAGTCCTAGACTCTACAGACTATGATCCTTCAAGTTATGCAAAATTCATTACATAATTGGAATGGTAAGTTGAGTAAATTAAATATTCATACCTACTTTTATAAGAGTTTTAGAATAACTTGAGGATTGTGTATTCGATACTATAGGGCCTATAGGTATTATAAGATCAAAGGTGGAAGGTGCGATTCATCAGAACCGGGGCAGCCATTGAGATTATTTTATATATGGATGGTACGTATCAAAATATCACAAGCTGTCTTTTATAAATATAATATGTATATGACGATGTTGCAGCAACCAGTCGGATCGGTCCACTGTGGATTCTACGCCTGCGAGTTCATGAGAGAGACCGGAAGATATGTAACTAACCCTTCTAAGGTAATGCTCTAATAGTCGTTTATATAATTGTGTCATTTTTTGTTGCTAAGCATGTGTTATGAACCATAAATTTATGATGTTTCTAACTTCCTCTGCAGCAACATGAGTTGGAAAAGGCGAAGAGCGTGACTCAAGCTGTTCTATACAACATAGTTGAGGACCTCTGCACTTTTCTCTTGAGAGAAGCCATTCCCACCGAAGGGAAATATCACGACCCGACCAGCGTCCTAGCAAAGCCTGAGTTTAGAGCGCTAAGAGATATTAGTAGGCTAAAGCTATGTCGATCGGGTTATTAGAGCAGAGATTTCAGATGTGAAACCTCATATATCTGTAAACAAAAAACTTTGATGTGTGATGTTTGTAATTAATATAATTTTTATGAACAAAGTAATGGTATATATAAATATATTGTATGTTGCATTGGTTGAATCTTCTAGCCTAACATGGTTTCAATATTAATGTATATAATATATATAATATTAAAAATAGGGTTTGCAGGGAAAATGTGGAAATTGGGTTAAATTGGAAAATCTTACCACAGGCGGTGAGCTTATGAGAACCGCCTGTAGAAATTTGGCTCACATAAACGAACCGCCTATATAAATTGATTTCTACAGGCGGTTCACATAACGGAACCGCCTGTAGAAATGAATTTCCACACTTGTGGAAACTTTTATTTCCACAGGCCTATAGCCACTGGCGGTTCGTCAATCCGCCTGTACAAAGAGGTTGCGAACCGCCTGTATAGTACCTCTGTGTACTAGTGCACCCCCCCTCCCCCTCCCCTTCGCTGACCACTTGCAAACATGCCGGTGGCCAACCTCCGTCGAGGTCACTAGTACAGTAAAGCTCTCTACTAGCTATTCCAAACATATTTGTACAGACATTTTTCAGAGCCGCCAGTGTTGGGGGCTAGTGAAAATTAAAACTTTCTACTGACGACAACCTGAGAACCGCCAGTGGAAATACATTTTCTACTGACGGTTGGCTAAGACAACCGCCAGTGGAAATCCATTTGCACTGGCAGTTTTCTTAACAAAACCGCTTGTGGAAAGTTTTCAAACATTTCCACCCTTTTTCAAATGTTCCCTCCAAACTATATATATATATATATATATATATATATATATATATATATATATATATATTACTCTATAGTTGGCTACAAAGTAACTTATTTTGTAGCCACTTTGAGTTACAATAATTACTATATTAATTTACAAGATTATAGTAACTCTTTACTAAGTGGTTTATTATAACATTACGGTAAATATCCCCTTGTGTTATAGTAACGCAACTATCATAAATATGTATACATATTATCATAAATTAGTATATAAAATTATCGTAAATGAAGGTGGCTGCAGAATAACATATTCTAATATTTATCCTCGACTAAGGTTTAGTCTACTAATCTCCGTTAGCACTGTGTAGTCTGGCCTTGCTAAGACGTTGGTGACATAGTGATATTTTCATTCACATGGAATGACTTCTTTTAAGATGAATGTGCATGAGTCCTCAACTATGTTGTATAAAGCACTTTGGATCATGTGCTTCGCCTTTAATACATCATATTTCTAGAAAGCAAGATTATAAGCACCATGTATTTATTACAATAAGAAATAAATTTATAAATTCAATGATATATAGAACTACATAAATCACTATTAGTATATATTGCCTTAGAAGGATTACTGATGTATCTTTCGTTCTCTCTGAACTCGCACACGTAGAATCCACAGAGGATCGATCCAGCTGGTTGCTTGTGGCACTATATATAATTGGCAAGTGGTCATTATGGTTATTAGTTCCAACATGTATGATATGATATGTATTCATAATTTTACATACGTACCGGCCATTTATAAAACCTTTGCAGTGGCTGCCCTTGTTTTGATGACTCACATCTTCCGCCTCTAATCTAATAAAACCTATATGCCCTATGATCTCGAAAAGAATAACCATGTTATTCTCATACTCGATCTCATCTCACACTGGCGGTTGGCTTAATATAACCGCTAGTATAAATGCATGATTTCCACTGGCGGTTCCGTTAAGCCGACCGCCAGTGTAAATCAATTTTCACAGGCGGTTCACTGAATCACTAGTGGAAATGCCTGATTTTCACTGGCAGTTTTTTTAAGAAACCCGCCTATAATAATTGGTTTACACAGGCGTTTTCTTTGCACTGGTGCACGATAACAAAAATCGTCTGTACAAATTAGCCACAACCGCCGTTGTTGAGCTTTTTTGTACTGACGCCCACCCGCCAGAGCTCGGAGATGCGCTCGTCTCCACCGAATGCCCTTTTCCCTAAACCGTACTGGCACTAGATCTCCACCGCGCCCCTTTCCCTTTGTCGTTCCGACATCGGAGCTCCGCTACCTCCCTCTCCCTCCACCATGCCCGCACCCAGGGCCGGCCCTAGGCGCGGGTAGGGTGTGTCGTCGACCCTGGCCTCAGCTTTAGGTGGCCTCAGCTCATATAGTAGATTAGTAGCAGTATATATAGATATACTAGGCTCCAATAGTCCAATGGCCCAACACAGCATGTAGCGCAGGTCTCAGGTCTGTTGTAGGCTTCTAGACCTTGTGGTGTTGTCCTATTTTCCACTCAGAAGTCAGAACTCAAAAGACAAAGCAAACCGGCAAACTGCCAACGTGCGGCGCCTTGGCCGCCGGACTCAACGCATCAGGAGCTAATTGAGCAGAGCAACTGTACACTTCTAAGGCCGCCGGACGCCCAGAAGTAGACATAGGTATCAATAAATTTTAGGTCTCATTCAATCCCAATTTTCATCATCCACAATTCCTCATCCGTGATCCATTCGCAGCCGCATCAGTTCATCAATCATCACGGAATCACACCACTACAAAGGGTAGAGAGGATCACATTCACATCCATAGGTAAGCATAGTTCGGTTGGTTTAACATATTGATGATTAATTTATTTATTGTAGCTTACATACCCTTGCACTTTTTAACTATTAATTGTGTGTTGTTTATTTAAATTTTAGGATTTTGGAACATAATTTCATCAATAGTATAATCAATGATTTGCATCTCGAAATATTAGAAGAAATTGGTTTAGATAATGTCAAGTGCCAAGTAAGTAATTTATTATTACATCTGTCCATTTTATGAACTTCGAGATATTCTATTTTATTTTTTATTTCATCGAATATTGTCTAAATTAATATAGAATTGTATATAGATATTTTTTAAAAGTGGGCCTCTAGACCTAGAAAAACTCAGGACTGGCGCTGCCCGCACCAAAGCTCCACGTCACCCCTTTCCCTCCATCGTGCCCAAATCAGAGCTCTGTTGCATGCCTTTCCCTCCGCCATGCCCCTTTTCCTCCACCGTGCCCGCACAAAATCTTGGCCGCACCCTTTCCCTCCATAGTGCGCACAACGGATCTTGGCTCTGGCTTTCCCTCCGTTAGACCCGCACTAGTGAAAGCTCTAGTTTGGTTTTTGATAATTGATAAAATTTAAGTACTAATCTTTATACTAAGTGTGTAGATTAGATAAGGTTAGTAGATTCTAAATGATGAAGTAAGATATGATCATGGTGAGAATGGTGATGACCACAAGATGATCAAAGTGCTCAACTTGAAAAGATAAAAGAGAAAAACAAAACCCTTTGGAAATCGAGGCAAAGGTATTGCTTAGAGTTTTAGTTTTGGTGATCAAGACACCATAGAGGGTGTGATCACATTTAGCATAGATAGTCATACTATAAAGACGGAAATTCTTTGGCTAAGCGGTCTATCAAGTGCCACTAGGTGACATTGTTCATGTGCATGCATTTAGAAGCCAGTGAGCTAACTTAACTCTTTCGAAGAAAATGATTGTGAAAATGCTAACATACATGCACACGTTGGTACACACATGGTGGTGTTGGCATACTTTAAAAAGGAGGTCAAGTTTAAAGGGTAGAGAGGGGTTTCGACGCTTTTGAGAAAATAAAATGTATATTTTCTATTATGCTGGTGGAAAATTTAGAGAAGTCGTAGAAGTATTTTTCACTGGAAAAACACTCATCGGACGCTGATCCCAGAAGCATCGGACGCTGGGCCAGCGTCCAACGCGCATTAACTTTTCTGCGTATTTCCAATGGGTCACCTGTGTGTCCAACGCTCAGGCACCAGACGTGGCTAGAATACTGTTCGAGTGTCTGGTGTAGCGTGACGTCAGCCTCCTTCGTGAGCGTGTTTCAGACTGTGCATCGGACGTTGAGGTGCGTCCGATATAGCACCATCGGATGCATCTGATGCCTCCCTCAGTTGTTTCCGAACTCTTTGAGTAGCGTCCAGTGTGAGAGTCATGCGTCCGATGCATGGCATGTGACGCGTCCGACGCCTATTAACTAAGAACTTGTAATACCTGATTTTGGACAAAACCAGATATGCACCATATGTGAGTTTTAAAAGGCAAATCTCACATATAGCTACAAATAAGGGGTAATATCAAAAGGCAATGCATAAATTATATAACGTATTTAGTATAAAAGAGAAAACTTTTGATAGCAAACAGCGGATAGAGAACTCCAAACTTCGGGTATTAACTTCTCTCCACAGGATCAAACTGACTGGTTGATCACAAGTCCAAAACATCTCCTAAAGTATGGGGGAAATCGCAAGAGTGAGCACATATCGTACTCAACAAGTATAACCAGGGGTTCATGAGGCTCAAATAGCTGACAACATTTAGCTTTTAATGGTGGATAGCATGTTCATAAATTAATAGCAAATGTCAAGGTAGCAGTAATAATCCATTAATCACATGATCAAGTGTAAGCATAATTAATTCATAGCATAAACGATAATCAAATGAACATAACAACTTAACAAGCTCATCGTCGTCGTAGCAAGAACCTCCAAGGCCGCTCTTAACCGTGAGCACGGCTAGTATACTAGTTTTAACACTCTACAGAGGTTGTACATCTTTACCCATGAGTCATGATTTACCCTTTCGCCCGAGGTAGCTAATCTCTTAACCCCCTTCCTAGGGAGGTCGGCAGGGATCACTATAAAGCCTTTCAAAAGTTCGTCTAACATGTTAGGGCCGCAAGGTTTCCTTTGCGAGCAGATATAGATAACCCCCTTCCGAATGGCACAATGACGCACAGCCTATACACATAGGGATAGGGGCTCGCACTATACCCATGTCGGTTCAGCCCCTCCGCCCTTTCGGGTAACCTCTAACAGGCTAGAAAAGGTCTCCATACTGAGCTAAAGCCAGAGCCATTATAGCCCTCATGGTTGCACTGTTGTCCCAGTGATCACTTACAGACAAGATCTCATATAGTTATTTGTCATCTTTTAACGTTCATTGCATAGCTATTAATCATCTTACAAGATCATAGATTATATCAAGCACTAGCACATCTACACCAAATGCACATCAATTAGGTAGCAAGGAATCCAGGTAACAAATATCTATGATTTTGCTAAGGTCGACAAGGTGATAGCATGCATATGATATATATGTGTAGTTATAAGTGAATAGGTAACAAGGATGATCCCAAGTTATACTTGCCTTGATCAAAGCTCTCCAGAGCCTGCTGCTGGTCTTCAAAAGATTGACCTTGATCACCAACGTATCGCTCACCGTCTATACCCGATCATCAATCAACAACACGCAATCCAATGTAGATAATCATACACGAAGCAAACAAGCTATAATTAGAACAATACACCAAATAGTGGTAAAACAAATATAAAAGTTTATCAAAATGATCTACACAGCGCTACGATCACAGAAACGTAAAGTTCACAAAAATCGGAGTTAAAACGTAGAAGATATGAATTTTCTAAGATTTCCTATAGATAAATAATTAATTAAATACTACTGCAAAAATAAAAAGTTTCAAAACAGTGAACTAATACTTTCAACATATAGAGCTCGTAAATACGAATCTAACAAAATTTGAATGGACAAAAACGGAGTTAAAACGATCATTTTATGAGCAAAACAAATTCAATGGCAATTCTGTAATTTCTGGAAAGCGTAATCTGATCCAACCCACGAGAATACGTTTTCAAAACAGCAATACGTGTTTAAGAAAGGCGCCAGGGGGACTGCAGGTTCGATTAAGAAGAAACCGAGGGTCTCTTTAAGAAAACGCGCAGCGAAGGGGTACGTTCTAATTTCAGCCATCCGATCTACATCCGACGGCTCATGATCCTCCCAGCGACTACTCCGGCCGGCCGGCTTCCTTCCTGAGCTCCGGCGCGGCCAGCCACCATCCCCGCCGCCGTAAAGCTCACCGGGACCCGCGTTTTCCTGTTTTCCGAGCACCAAAAACAAAACCGCGACCATGGGGAGATGGAGGAGCATGCGGCGAGCTCACCTAACCACTTTGCAAGGGCCGAGAGGAAACGAGGGGCTCGGTTCACGGCGGTGGAACGCGTGCGGCTTCGGCGAGATCCAAAGCTTCGACGAGAAGTCTGCTAGGGCTTGGTCTTCGCGTCTTCGATGCAAAAAGGGAGACTACGGGGTTGATTTGAATGTTTTATCAGGCACCGGGGCTTCGATCCGTGCCGAATCGCGTGAAAGCCGGGATCCATTGCTCCCTGGGGAGAGAGTCCGGCTCGGCTCCGTCTCGTGAAGAAGGAAGGAGGAGAGCTGACGTGTGGGGCCCGTGCGGCAGTGAGACAGGAAGAGAGGGGGAAAAGCGCCGACGGGCGGGGTCCAGCTGCCAGCGAAAGAAGATAGAGAGGGGAGGGATGCGCGTGCTTGGGCCTTGGCCTGCTAGGCCGAGGAGCAGCCTGCGCGGGGAAAAGAAGGCCAGGCCTCTGGGCCTGAGCGCTGGGGAAATGGGGCTGGCTAGGGTTTTGTTTTTTTCTTTTTATTTCAAAGCCTTTTCAAAACAATTTAAAATATGTTTGAAATATTTTTGATCTTTGGTCAAATCACTCATCACAATAAAAATGAATTTTCCAGCATGAATGCACAACTATATTCCTATTCCTATGATAAATTTTTATTTTAAAAAATGTTATTTCCTATGTTTCATGAGCACAAAAATTCATAAATAAATCATTTTTCACCTATTTTTAAAATGAGCAATTTTAGAGTGTTACAGAACTTTAACGTTTAAGTAATAGTTGAAGATCAACGGCTCATATTTGACTAAGGACACATGGCAGCGATTCAGAGAGGCTGTCAGGGTAGCGTTTGACGCTAGGTAGCGTTTGACGCCTAAGCGTCGACGCGTCCGACGCCCCTAACAGAGGACTGTCCCAAGGGGTAACACCTCTATTCTTTAGGGATGGTTATAAATAGTGTTTGGTCGACTTGGGGCTTACTCTCTTAGGACTTTGACATACTTGATATCCTTGTGAGACTAAGCAAACACCTCCCACTCATCTCCATCATTGATTCTTCATCATACTAAGATTGGGAGTGATTCCAAGTGCATTTGCTTGAGTGATTGCATCTAGTGGCACTTAGATATCGTTAGAGCTACGGATTTCTTGTTACTCTTGGTGGTTGACACCACCTAGACAGCTTGGAGCAGCAGAGGAGCTTTGGCATGAGTTGGTGATTGTTTGTGGCCATCTTCTGGTGATTGTGAGGGGTTCTTGTGCCTTCCCCAGCAGAGTGCCAAAGGCAACTTTAGTAGATTGCGCGTGTCATTGAGCTACCTCACTTGTGGATAGATTCTTGCGGTGTCCAATTGTGGATGAGGTTCATACAACACCTCTTAGCCACTGAACCACCAAGTGCTGGTCGACACAACAGAAACTAGTGTGCCGGCAAACACGTGAACCTCGGAAGAAAAATCATTGTGTGCATCTCTTGTGCAGGGATTGGCCTTTATTACTTTAATTGGTTCATTTGCCTCTACATGTCTGTATAAAGATCACTTCCTCTGTACTTACTTTCCCACAAAGTAGTGTAATTAGTATTAGTTGTTAGGTTTGTCTTGTGTAGCTTAGTTTAATAGTTTAGCTTATAGTGACAGCTCTTGTGTGTCTAGTGATCTTAGAAACTGGAATTTATTGGATAGGTGGCTTGCAACCCTTGTAGAGCTAGAGCAAAATTATATTATGTCTTTTGTTGTACTAATCTTTGCTCTAGTGCTTTATAGATTTTTAAATAGGCTATTCACCCCTCTCTAGTCATACTAGGACCTTTCAACTAGATCTTGGCCGCATCTGCCGGAGCCACAGCGGGTGGTGGCCGGATTCGAGGGAGGTGGTCGGATCCAAGGGAGATAGTTAGAGCTAAGGGGAGTTGGACGAGAGGTGGAGTTGAGGGAGATGGACAAAGCTGAGGGAGATGGATACAGAGGAGCTAATTAATGGAGATGGCCAGAGCTAAAGGAGATGGACGCGGTGGAGCTAATGGAGATGGCCAGAGTTGAGGTTGTCATTGCCTTCTCTCCCCTTCCTGTTCCTTCTAGCAGTAGTGAGGAGCACTGACATGTGAGTCACATGGCTTAAGGGTTGAGCATCTTTAGCAATGCAGCCTTTCTCTCCCTTTTTGGCTTTCATGAGCTTGGCTTAGAGGCTATCCAGGCACCCAAACAGCCTGAAACTGCATTATGGAAGCCTAGCTAGGCCCTAAAACCAAGCAACCAACACACACCATATATGTATTCTTTTTTTTAAGGAAAATAGGAGAGACTCAGGGGTCTCTACTGAAAATATTATTAAAAAGGAAACCAAGATAACAACAAGTAGCAAACAGAAGAAAAAAAAGAGCTACTGAGTGGACAAACACCTAGAGAAAAAACCAGAGACACTTATAAAAATGCGCTCAGGAGACAAAAAGGATAGAAAGAAGATTAAAATAATTACACAACTTGCTCAAGCCAGAGTTTAATATCTGGGAAATATTTTTTCTTTCCTCTCCACAGGAGCTGCATGAAAAGATGCTAGAATACATCTAGGCTTTTCAAGCAAGAGGGACGAATTCCTCTGAAGATAGCATCATTTCTGACTGTCCAGATACACCAGCTCATAATGACTAGGACTTCCATAAAGAAATTCTTATTGATTTGATCCCTGAAGCTTTGAAATCTCTAGAAAGAATCAAGGGAACTAATAATTGTCAAGCCAATAAGACCCCAACAAGCCTTTGCAAAGTCACAACAAAAAAAGATGTTTAGTGGTTTCCTCAATATTGGGGTGGCATAGGACATAGCTAAAAGTCGGCACTTGTTGACACCTCGGGTAGCACACAGAATTAACCGCAAGCGCACGGCTGTCAGTTGTAGCTTTTCACCAAAGGAGTATTCCTAGGGTTATCGAATCCACGAGGAACGTGAAGTGATCTAAAGGCTAGAGGGAAGGATGACTATGGGGATAGAGGTATAGAGGCTAACTACTAGGGTTGGTCCACTACCGTTACTATAATAAGGAATTTTATATTCCTGACTTATGCACTGTGAGTGTACGCGTCCTAAACTCACTCAAGAGAGTTGATTAGGCATGACACACAACGAGATCTACGTTTTAAAAACTAGGCCCAACATGGTGGAATACATAGGCTAACAGGGTTGTCACAACCTGCCGCTACCACAGCTATCCAGAGGCCTTGCCGTATTCAAGGGTAAGCTATAGCCTAAGCACCGTGCTTAATCTACACACTTACTACTCTAATCCGGTACCTGGAACTAGAGCACTCTAACCAAGCAATGAAACGAGCACACAAATAGAAATAAATAAATACTTAAAAATAATAATGGTTTATAGTATTAACAAAGAAGAAGCGTAGAGTAGAGGGAAGCAGAGGTCGCTGACAAGCCCAACTCCTCTTCTAACTTCTCCTCTTCTCCTCTCTAACCCTCTTCCAGGGGAGGCAACTAGCTAGCTACTCACTACATAACTCTAGTAGACTAACTATCAAATGAGCCTACCTGCTCTCGAAGTGACCCGAGGGGAGTTTATAGAGGGGTGACAGGAGCGCTACGGAAGGCGAGTGGAGTGGCGGGCGCCAGAGTAGAGTGGCAGGCACCACTCCATAGTGGCAGGAGCCATGCCCAAAGTTGCGGGTGCCATGCCCAAAGTGACGGGCGCCACTCGATGCAACTGCCTTTCAATCCTACGGCTCTTGTTCGCTCCTGGAGGCGGTTCCCCAAGTCGGTGGAGTAGTTTCATGTGTTGGAACTCTTTTGTTACATGTTGGAAAGACCACAATCCATGTGACACCCTTATGTAGCCCTTGGATGAAACCGACATCAAAACAATGCACCAGATGGCTCCTCAAGGCAGTCACGCTGATCGGTGACGTGTCCTGACCAGGTGGAGGTGGCGGGTGCCACCTAGGAGGGACGGGTGCCAAGGTGGACGTGGTGGCCGCCACATAATTTTGGCCATTAGTCTCCTCTTGTCCTCCACGTTGCAGGTGTACAAAGTTTCGTGCGGTTCTGATGTCGTTACCTTCAGTTGTGAGCTTGTCTTTGGATGGTGATCATTACTACCGGACTTCCATGTCTTCTAATGCCATGAACCAAGCTTGGCATGGGTTCTCCATTGAGTAGAGAGGCCTTGGAGCAAGTTTGATGGCCACTGGACACATGTGCATGGAGGCCGCCATATATTCCTGGCGCCCTCCATGGCTAGTGACAAGTTTCCGACACATTCCATCTCACAATCTTCCAAAAGCCATAACTTTGTCATCCGGACTCTGAAGTGAGTGAACCAAAACTCCATTTCATGTATCTTGACGAGCTCTTTAACATGGAGTAATCAAAATGAGCAATTGAAGATATATTTTTACCATGTATATTGCCATATTTCACCTGCACTCACATAATCATCACAACTTGTGGAAATTGTTAGTAATAAACCCTATGACTATGTTTTGTGTCACTTATATGACCAAAATAGCCATTGTTGATGGTATAAATGAGGTGTTAAGGACCGTCAATAGCAGTATCATAGATTTTCTTCTTAGGATGTTACGAGTACTGAGCCGGTCCTGGCAAAGGAGCCAGAAAAAGACTTTGTGCTTGGGTTGGCATGAAGATCTCCAAATCCATTTAAAAATAGGGCTGGCTTGACTGAAACCCAGAAGATGACACGCTAAGCCTTTTGCAAGAGAATGTAGAACAGCCCCAAATGTAGTACCAAGAGTCTTTGTCAACTGTTATCTAGTGGCTGTCAAAAATATCTTGAGTGAGCTGGAATTGGACAAAAGCTTCTTCATATAGGGGAGATTGTTGGTTTCCTGGCGAAGGAATAAAGCTCAGGGAATTCTAGTCTGAGAGGTTGTCCATGCCAACAATCATCCCAGAGGAGACAAGAGATGCCATCCGCAGCCGAGGCTATTCCCTTAAATTTATCCAAAAGCTTGAGAATATCTCGCCACCAGAAAGGTCATTTCTTGGTTTGATTAGGGAGTTTACCATTAGAGTAGTACTTCTCCCAAACCAAGTGTACCCATGGGATGGCAGCCCTATTGAAGAATTTATGGAGAAATTTAAAGAGCACGGCCTCGTTCTAAGTTTTGAGATCAAGTACAATGAGCCCCCCTCAACTTTGATCTTGTAACTAGAGGCCAAGCAGCTTTAGCATTGATTCTATTGTTGTCATCAGATCCTCTCCATAGACAGTGTTTTCTATATCTATCCACCTGCTCTCTCACAGTGGTATTGTAGATGAAATGTGCTCATGTAGAAAGTAGGTAGGGAGGAGAATACATAGTTGAACATTTGAAGCTTCCCTGGTTGAGAAAGGAAGAGGGAAGTGCTAACCGATCTCCTCTCACATCTGGTTACCAGTGGCAAAAAATCATCAACTCTTGGCTTAGTGAGCCCAAGAGGAAGGCCAAGATAGGTGAAAGGAAAACTTCCAATGGCACAACCAAAAGTGGCAGCGAGGTGCTTGGCTTTGTCATCAGCTAAGTTGATTGGAACAAGCATGGATTGGTCTATCCCTTATTATATTATTGATTCACAAAAACTTTTTAAGACTTGCTAGCAAGTGCAAATAGTGCCAGGCGCACTGTTAGGTTCTGTTGTTAGTCTCCGGCTCCTGCTCCTCCTAATGGCTCTGTTTGTATTAGGTTTGTGGAGATGATGGAGGACGCTTTTTTTGGCTCTGGCTCCGCTAAAAAAAATAGCTCTGGATCCTCTGAGCTACTTGTTGCAAGGAGTTGTTTTTTAGATGCCTGTTTTTAGCAGGACTTCCAAGGAGAAAACAGCATTGTATCCTCCAAGCTACTTGTTGCAAAGAGTTGTCTTTTAGATGCCTGTTTTTGGCAGGACTTCCAAGGAGCTGTAAGAAGCCGATGCTCCCGCTAAACGTGCCCACTGCTTGAACTAAAGATATCGATTAGAGAGTATTATCACATCTACCACAAATACTAAAATGATTTAGCTCGAATTCAGTATTATACTATAACCAATGATTATATTTCTTAATAATAAATCCATCACAACTCGTCATACCGATGAACAAAACTGTTTCTACTCGATGCCATTTAGATACCAAAAATGATACTCCGTCCATCTCAAATAATAAGTTGTTTTCACATTTCTAGAGTCATAGCTTTACTATAAATTAAGATATAAAATATATCTAGATGCATAGTAATAGTTATAAATCTAAAAAAGCCAAAAAGTTTTACAATTTGGAACGAAGATTATGTAATGATGATGCAATAGCAGGTTCCCAAACTTAGGTAACTGAAATTTTGCCACTTATGTAATAATGGGCTGTACGGCATGTTGTATAACAGCAGGTTATATAGTTAGCAAGGGTAATAACAGAGAGATATTTATATCCTATTGAACACACAACAAGTATCTTGGATATGCTCCATGTCCACAGGCCCATGAGCAGTCTAATGGGCTGGAAGCTAAATGCTTTGCTCTATCATTTGCCCGTCACAATTCACAAGCTACAAATAAATGGGCCCCTATGAAATTTTTTTAGGTAATGAAAAATTTCCAGCTTCAGCCTTCTTCTAAGAAGAAGAAGCATCCAGGTTCAAAACTAAAGTTTAAGACGGTAAATGAAGGACCATCTATGCAATGCGAAGAACTCCATAGCTCTCGGTTCTAGTAGCTTGCAAGCGTCAAGAATCTGTTCCTTGTCGTCATCCGAGCGCTGCAATAGAGTCCAAAATTGTAACCAGGGTGTCCCTCTGTAAAGAACCTGCAAAAACGTTTTTGGGTGACCTTTATCAAAAACCACAATGTTCCTTGTGATCTATATTACCCAGCAAAACGTCGCAGCCCCAATCAATTAAAGATGGTTATAATTGGAACCTCCTAGCTTTGACCAACTATTGAAAAGATGGTTCACGTTCTTGGAGAAAAAAAACAAATACAACACGCCAAAAGAAATTTGGTATAATGACAATCAAAAAACAAGTGTTGGATAGTTTCAGGTGTGCTACAAAAAAAAACAAGCCTTACTCTCATTCCAATTCCTTTTAGCAAGGTTGTCTTTTGTTAGTACCACCCCATTTTTTAAGAACCAAAGAAAATCTTAATCTTCAAGGGCACTTTCATATGCCAAATTTCCTAGGTAACCTTAATCCCATTATTAACTAGGTATTTGTACATGAATTTAACAGAAAATAAGCCATTATTATTTAAGTTCCAGACGGAAGTACCCAGACCCTCATTTAAGTTAATAAAAGCAACTCTGGCAACTAGACTTTGCCATTCCAACAACTTGTTTCCAACTAGTGCCCTTCTAAAAGACACATTGAGAGGGGTGGAATTAAGTACATCAGCCACAGTTGCTTGTTTCTTACGCACTATATTAAATAAATTTGGGTATTGGATTTTCAAGGTTTGGGAGCCCAACCATTTATCTTCCTAAAAACTAATTTGAGTTCCATTGTCTAGTTTAAACTTCTAAAGACTTAAGAAAATGTCTTTGACTCCCAACAAACCATTCTAAAAATGAGAAAACATGTTGTTCTTTTCACTTTGACTTAGAGTATTGTTCTTTAGGTACTTATTTCTTATTAACTCCTGCCAAGTGCCCTCCTCGTTGCAAAGTTTGAAAAGCCATTTGCTCAAAAGACACTTATTTTGTAAATCTAGATTTTGAATTTCTAAATCACCTTGCTCTTTTGGTTGGCACAAAATATTCCACTTTGCTAATCTATATTTCTTTTTATGCTCATTATTTTGCCGAAAAAATCTTGATCTAAAATATTCAAACTTTTTTAGAACACCTATCGGGACTTCAAAGAAATACATCACGAACATAGGTAAGCTTGACAAAACAGAATTGATCAACACTACTCTACCTCCATATGATAAATGTTTTCCTTTCCACCAGTTTAACTTTTTTCAATTCTTTCTTTTATTAAATTCCAATCCTTATTATTTAACTTCTTATTATTTAACTTATTTAACAGAATTGATCAACACTACTCTTGCATAGGAAGGCCCAAATACTGTAAAGGGTATGATCCCATTTTGCAACCAAATAGATATGAGTATTGCTCCTCAAATTCTTTTGCTTGGCCAAAGCAAAATAATTCACTTTTATGAAAGTTGATTTTCAGACCTGATAATTGTTCAAAAGTACCAAGCAAAAGTTTTAAAATTTTTGCCTCTTCAATATCATGGTTGAAAAATAGAACTGTACCATCTGCATATTGCAAGATAGACAAACTGTTTTCCACTAGGTGTGGAACAACTCCTTTTATTTAGCCTTCCTCCTTAGCTCTAGATAAAATGATAGCTAGCATATCTAGAACACTATTGAAAAGGATCGGTGATAGTGGATCACCTTGTCTAAGACCTTTCCTAGTCTGAAAATATGAGCCCAAATAGTCATTAACTTTAATGCCCATATTCCCACCTTGAACAAAAGTCCTGACCCAATCACACCACACCAGATAAAAACCCTTTCATTCTTAGTGATTGTTGTAAGAAATTCCAATTCACCTTGGCATATGCCTTTTCAAAATCAATCTTAAAGATCATTCCATTATGTTTCCTTCTATGTAACTCGTGTAGGGTTTCATGTAAAATAACTACATCTTCCATTATATTTCTCCTAGGTAGGAAGGCTGTTTGGGATGGTTTAATTATGCGTTGAACTATCTTTAAAATTCAGTTAGTATCCACTTTAGTAAAAATCTTGAAGCGAACATTCAAGAAACAGATAGGTCTATATTGTTGTATCTGTTTAGCTTCTTTGGACTTTGGTATTAAAATGATTGTTCCGAAGTTTAGGCTGTGTAGAGGCAATTCTCCCTTATGGAAATCTGCGAACAAAGCCATTAGATCATCCTTAATCACATTCTAGAATATATGATAAAACTCTGGAGGAAAGGCATCAGAGCCGTATTATGGTTCATTTGGAAAATTGCACCCCTAATCTCCTCCTCTGTAAACTCAGCAACCAAGAGTTCATTTTCCTCGGCTGTAACTTGAGGGATGTCATCACAATACGACTCATCCATCACCAAATTGGTATGGACAGATGGCCAAAACAATTTTTTATAGTATGTGGTGATATATTTTTTAAGTTCAGTGTCACCGTGAATTAAACCTTCCTCCTACTCTAGCCTAAATATCTTAGTTTTCCTGTGTTTCCCATTTGCTACTAACTGAAGGTATTTTGTATTGGCATCCCCTTCTAATAAATTCTTTACTTTAACACGTTGGTACCATTCTATTTCTTCCTCTCTTAGAAGTTCGTGCAAACTTTCATTCAATACATGCTTAAGATTCAATTCATTGTGATCTAACAAAGTTGATTCAGCCTTTTTATCCAATTCATCCAATTTTTTTAGCAATCTTTTCTTTTCTTTCTTGTAAGCACCACTTGTTTTTTTGGCCCACCCTACGCATTAAGATTTGTTAGTTAATTTAGGACAATACTGTTCTGCTTCATCACCTTCCTGGACCTCTGCATCCTGCCTTCAGTGACTTCTTCATCATGTTCTGGCGTGGACTCGGCTACATCAGTACATCACCATCAGCTGGGCTAACAGAACCGATTCTCACATAGAGCATTCGATTCGATGGTATGTGGCATCAAGTCTGGTGTGAAACACCGCCTGTAATGTAAGGTGCGTTGTTTGGTCGGGATAACTTCCCTACCCTGTTCATCCAGTGCTTTGTTCAGTTGCCATAGCATGTAATGCCTTCTGTTGATTTCCCAGAACTGAACGGGTACTGTCAGTCTGTCAGGTGCTACTGCCTGTTGCTACCATCTGGTAATTCCAGCACTTCACTGCATTGTTATATATAGAAGAAGGAAAAAAGGGGTAGACCCCAAGTACAACCCACACAACACAACACCACTGCACGAATTACAGCACCACACCACCCAACACAACACCACTCACACAAGAAATAAAACAGCTATATATCGCCTGTCAAGGGAAAGTACGACCACGACTAAACAGCCACCAAACTGCTACAGCATAACAGGGGGTTGAGGAGGTGGGGCAGTCAAGAAAGACAGCCCACGGGCCCCAGCCCCAGCCCACAACTGACTCTCCTCTAGAGCAAGGTGAAGGGCGGTACTCAAGTTAGGGTTATCTCCATCAAACACACACCTATTACGATGATTCCATAAGGTCCATGCTCCAAGAATTACAAGAGAGTTGAACCCCTTTTTAGTAAATCCACTAACAGCCTTACTGGAATCATCCCACCACTTATCAAATGAGCAATCAGAAAGTTGTGGACAGAGGTGCTGAAACCCAAAACGTCGAAACAAGAAGAACCAAAACTGTCGGGCGAAGACACAGGATACCAGCAAATGATTAATATTTTCCTCTTCTTGATCACATAGAGGGCATTGTGCCGGGTGTGGCATCCCTCGTTTTGCCAGCCTATCAGCAGTCCAACACCTGTCATGTGCGACTAACCACATGAAGAAGCGACACTTGGGTGGGGCCCAAGTTTTCCAGATTCTCTTGTATGGGCCAAATATAGTGGAACCTATGAAAAAACCCCCATATGCTGATTTGGTCGAGTACACTCCACTAGAGGATAGGCGCCATATGTGGGAGTCTTCTTGTTCTGGGTGTAACTGGAAGTCATGAACGAGATCCCAAAGATTGAGGAACTCCAACATTGTTTCCACTGTCATGGCTCCTCGAATATCTTGAACCCAAGCATGATCAATGAAGGCCTCTTGGACTGTGCGTTTCTTAGCAGTCCTCTTAGGTATTACAGCAAGAAGATGAGGGGCAAGGTCCCCAATTGAGTGTCCATGCAGCCATCTATCAGCCCAAAAAAGAGTATTAGTTCCGCTGCCAACTTCAGTTACCACCGCAACATTGTAGAAGGCATGGACCTGACCAGGGATATGAATTGGAAAAATAGCCCATGGCCTGCCAGGTTCAGTCCTCTGAAGCCAAACCCAACGCATTCGCAGCGCCCAACTAAGAGTTTTCAAATCAGAAATCCCCAATCCGCCCAGCTCAGGTGGACGGCATGCCTTGCCCCAAGCCACAAGACAATGTCCTCCTTTTGCTTCCTTTCTTCCTCTCCAAAGGAATCCACGTCTGATTTTGTCCACAGCTTTGACAGCCCAAGGTGGTAAGTCAATGGACATTAGGAGGTAAACTAACATAGCGGTGAGCACAAACTGAACCTGCACTTTCCTTCCTGCTTTTGTTTCGGTGTGGTTTTTCTATTTTTTCATCTGCAGTTCTGCACTGAACCCCCAAACTCAACAAATCTTCTGGGTGCTAGATTCAGCCATCCATTCAGTTCAGTAATGTCTATTCCGTGTGCTTCTTTGTTTCATTGTACTTTGTTTCCACACTTCCCTAGGCTCAGTGCATTCGCTCTGATTATGTGATCTTGGCGATGATAGCCAAAAGAAAAGCTCGTGGCCAAATACAGGATAGAAAAGAGCCACATGGAAGTTTGAAAACCATAGTAATTTGTCAAACATAGTTAATCAGAGAATTTAAGATGACTTCTCATTATATATGCTTTGTATCTAAGATCGATCCATGAATAGGATCAACGATTAACAATTATGTTATCCATATATGGCCATACAAAGGATATAAGATTATACATAATTGAAAGTAAAGTCATAAAATGAACACTGAGCTCAGGGTTATGTGACATTATAATGTCATATTGTTCACAGCTGAAGCGACACATAAAACTGAGTGGAGGGAGTACTAATTGCTAACCCACAAGCAACATATTACATAAATTAGTAAGTGATACAATTATTGTGCGCATGATTGCATCTTGAGTGTATCAGCATGGGTGAACTATGCTATGCACCACAATTTTACATTGCACAACATACACTACTTCACCATTCAGCGAGCATGCCTTCCATCGAGCTTCTCAACAATTTCAACTATAGAAGGTCTCTTCTTCTGATCAATATCCACACATTTTAGCCCAGTTTCAATGCATGTTTTTACTTGCTGGAGGCTGTCTGCGTCCAGTGATGAGTACTTGGATGCTATGTGCTCATCTGTCCATGTTTGACGAACCTGCAGGATTAAAATTATGCCTAAGTAATATTATACAAACAAAATTAAAATAAGCATCTAACAATATTAGTTGATATATATGTGGCCTTGCCTGATCTACAAAGTCCCTTCCAGACATGTCTTTGTCATTCATAGAGTTCTTCTGTCCAGTTGCGATCTCCATGATTAGTACGCCTAAGCTGTATATGTCAGACCGGGTTGAGATTTCTCCTCTGTACAGATATTCTGGAGCCATATACCCTCTGGAAAGCATGAACATCAATGTTACAAATATCATGGGAGACACAAACGCAAAGCAATAAGGAAACAAAACAATTGTATGATGGAATTGTTACTGGACTTACTTTGCTCCCACAACATTTATTGTATTTATTCGGGTTTGTTCTTCACCAAAGAGTCTTGACAGGCCAAAGTCTGCAATTTTAGGTACCATGTTATCATCCAACAATATGTTGGCAGGCTGAAGGTCCAGATGAACAATAGGCCTGTCCATTCCCTTGTGTAGGAAATATAAACCCTGGCAGATGCCCTTGATTATTTTGAAGCATGTCGCCCAATTAGGCCTAGAAGACATATCTGAAGAATGAGAACATGGGTCATGTAACATACAGAAGAGCGCATTGCTTTCCTATATTAATGATAAAACATGTCTGTTGGTTACTGCATCCTCATACCAAAAATACACTTGTCGAGGTTTCCCTTGGGCGCGTATTCGTAGCAGAGCATGCTCTCAACCACATCCACAAGAATGTACCTTCCATTGTGCTCTATCACTTTCTTCTGTGCTTCATGACAGTAGCCATACAACCTCACTATATTCTCATGCTGGATGGCCATAAGGTTCCCAACCTCGTTCTTGAACTGTTTGTCAGTTGCCACTGGGGAATTATCTGAGAGCTTCTTCACAGCAATGGGTTGCCCATCTTGCAGAAACCCCTGTCAGTTTGACCTCTCAGACACTGTAATCGGTGTGCTTTAATTGAACTTTGTTATTTTTTAAAAGAAAAAAGAGAGTTTTTTATCCTAGCCATACCTTGTAAACAGTTCCAAATGCACCTTGACCCAGTTTTCGGTCAGCATGGAACCCGTTCGTAATTTCTTTCAGAAAATCCGCTGGTAGTTGCTTCGGTAAAGTACTCAGAAGACTAGGCTTACCACCTCCACTGGCATCAGTGGCCATTTCTGACGATTGAAGTAGCTGTACGCCTGTACCTGTACAGGGGAGCTCTTCAGGAGTTATTACAAATTCTACGAAATGATGAGGTTCTTCAACAAATTATCGAACTTGAAATTTCTGAAATCAATCGAAAATAAGCAGCTCGTTAGAAGCACTGACCTGGAGAACACTTGAGGGATCCAAGCTCGAGAAAGAGACTGAAGAAGTGAAGAACCAGAGGAGCTGAAAATCTGAAATTGCTGGCGGGACGCGGGATGAAGCTTGAGCTGCAGGGCTTTTTTTTGAAGATTATATATAAACGAATGAACCCGCGGGAACACGGGATCTGGATCGAGACGAGGGAAGCGAGATGACTCGACTCAAGACGAGGCGGCGACGCGAGCAAAGTCAGTCAACGGCGCGTTGTGTTGTGTTGTGCTGTGCAAGGGTGAGGTCACACTGGCGATGAAAACATACAATTCGTTTAGAGAGATTTAAATCTATTTATATTCGAGTCTAAATATTTAACATTCGATACCGTATTCGTATTCGAATACTTAAATCGTATATTTATGATGTCAACATTCAATCGTATATTTATCACAATTTAGTTTGAGACGAATCTTTTAAGCGTATTTAGTCCATGATTAAACAATAATTGTCAAATATAAACGAAAGTGTTATAGTGTTAAAATTCAAAAATTTATTGGATCTAAACCTGACCTTAGTTCGTAGGCACAAGCACAAAGTTTTTAGATATTGTACCATGCAGCACTTTTGTTTATATTTAATAATTATTATTCGACCATAGATTAACTAGCTTAAAAATTCGTCTCGCAAATTATAAATAAATTATATAATTAGTTATTTTTACTCTAGAATTCGATGTTATGGACAATCTTGAAAAGCTTTTAAATTTCTGTGCTTCTCGTGTGAGGCCTCACTCCCAAACGTGTCTGTGCCGAGTTCAGAAAAGGGGCAATTTCCGGGACTTCCCTTGAATATTGTATTATTATTTTTAGGTAACTACAGTACGGGGCAATTTCGAGGACTTGTTTGAGCAAATCATGCCCCTTCTATTTTTCTTCAATTGAGGTGGACCCGTGGACTTTTATTAAATAAAAGTGGCTTATAATAAACTGAGCATTGTTTGGGGACTAAGGACACTCCCAGTGCTAGAAATTTCATGTAATTTTTATACCTATTAATTTTTATAAACATTATATATATAAACTATGGTAATAGTTTCTATAGAATATTTTTTTTATCCAATCAAATTTATTCTCTCTCTAATCTCACCCAATCATATCACTTCATGTCTTGGATTTTATGTACATACTACAATTAATGTATATAGAAACCATGATGGTTTGTACATTGGGAGTGGCCTATGACTCAAATGAAGAGGCTAAATAAGCAGTGATGTGCATTGGCATGTCGCATGTCTTCTCATTTCTCAACCTTCCAATGTCCTCTCATCTCAGGTTGAGTGTACATGAGGAGTCACAGACAAAAAAACAACTAATAAGTACCAAAGAGACAATAAATGAAGGCAAGTGGTAGCCAATAAGCAACAACACGACAATAAATGTAGAAGTCTTAGGCCTTGTTTAGTTCAAAAAATTTTGGGAAATCGACACTGTAGCACTTTCGTTTGTATTTGACAAATATTGTCCAATCATGGACTAACTAGGCTCAAAAGATTCGTCTCGTCAATTCCGTCCAAACTGTGCAATTAGTTTTTATTTTCATCTATATTTAATACTTCATGCATACGTCTAAAGATTCGATATGACTGAGAATCTGAAAAATTTTGCAAAATTTTTTGGGAACTAAACAAGGCCTTAAGCTAACATGAAGAAGATTTTTAAATAAAAAGCTTTTGCTTAAGCAAAGGAGATAAATGAATGGAGTGAGTACATCACAAATGCAAAACTAAGAGAATGAAGTTTGCTAAATTTCAGGTGCCTAAATTTTAGCTTTCTTTCATGACAATTATTACATATATTCTTACTAAAATTACAGTTCGTTGCAATTTCTGCAGACACGATCTATAATTTCTGGTTCCGAGAATAAAAAAACGACAAATCATAAACCTGATAAAATCTTACATGTGTTGTGTTGGCATAAAGATAATTTAACCATTTACAATTTTTTCTATAGTCAGACAAGGAAAAAAATTTGATATGTTATAAAGACGAATAACAAATCATAATAAAAGTGATAGTTTAGTTGTACTAATTAGTAGAGTGTTGCCTCAAATCTTCTTAAATTCATGTGTAATATAGGAGAAGTGCTAGAGAATTTATACACAACCACAACTAGTACTACCACATATAATATTTGCAGGCTGTCCCGCTAAATCTAGTTGGCCTAGCCTCTGCCAATTTGTTGTCAACTTTGTTCGTCTGCACTACTCTAGCAATATTTTTCAGTTTACAAACAGTGTTTTCTTCTTACAAGAAATCAGCATAAGCATTTACCGCTGAAGTAGTGCTGTAGTGGTAAAGAATTTGTGCTGATGTGTGTGTGTATAACCATAGCAAGATACACCACGAAACTACAATACAGGAGCGCAATAGAAAAGTACAACAGCAATTCACTGTTCCAGCAATAGAAAAGTACAACAGCAATTCACTGTTCCAGCCTTCTCTATACATATAAAAACATTAGCACACCATCAGTATCTTTTAGAAGGAATCCAAACTGGGACTATGCTGTAGGAACCACATGCACAAGACAAATAGACTGATCAGTATGTGGCCAAAGAGGAAGCTTTCAGATTTGACCGTTTATTATTGGCACGATGGTTGCATAACCAATCTTTCTAATTAGATAGACTGGATCGAGCAGCAGTGAAGAAATAAGAGGAAGCCAACAACATGAGTCACTAATTCTTGATAACATTAGAGCTCACAATCCCCAGTGGACGAAAGTACTTATTCCATCTTCAAAACAGGTTTCTTTTGATGCCTGCCAAGTTGTTCCTCCACGTCTTTTTTGAGTTTGTCATCATGGGAACCCTTAATCTGGACTTCCTTGAGTTCAGATTCAGACAGTTTTTCTAGCCCAGACAACTTCATTACCGACCCTGAACCACTACAGCAGGAAACTTTCAACAGCTCAAGATTGTGTAGTGCTTGTGATCCAAAAGTCACATCTAAGCTGGAGCTGCAAGAAATCTCGAGTACCTTCACTGTTTCATAGCAGCGTAATTGCTGTCCATTCAACATGACACAAAAATTGAGCTTACCATCAGGAAGCTGCTTGGCAATGAGACGTAGAATAGATATTTTAAGATCCCTGAGTCCATTAATAGTATCTTCAGTTAATATAGTCATCTCCAAAACTAACTTCCTGAGATTGTCAAGCTTATTGATCCACTCTGGAAACTTGTCTGCAAGACCATACAGTTTAAAGCTCTGTAGGTTCTTGGGGGGAAGATAGCCGTCTGGGGTGACATACAAGCAATCCTGATTGTCCTTCTTGAGCCTAACCGATAAGGACTCTAAATGCGCATGACTTGAGATGGCCAAACAGAAATCTTTGCTGTTGTTCCTACTGATTCCAGACACTCCAAGCTTGCGCAATTGAGTGAGCTTCCTGACCTCTTTCAAGATGGCCCTCCCTCGAGCAGAATCGACATTAACAACACCGATGGTGTGCAATGCAGTCATTTTGTCTATCCCAGTAGGCACCTCAACACCCTCTAGCTGTCGATGTCTGCAGAACAAAGATGATGTCCATGATACTGTGGTGCGTGGGGTTGGTTGTTTCTCGGTAGGTTTGGGTGCACCAGCAGTATCAGGTATTGGTTGTTCCTCAGTTGGTTTGGTGGTACTAGCACGAAGGTACTGCAGTTTCTTCAGCTTGGTGATGGTTGTTGGCATGGTTGCTATGGATGTATGTCTGACATCCAGAGTCTCAAGCTGCCTCAAACAACCCAATGAATTCGGCAGCCTAGAGATCTCACTGCATCCTCGTAAGGAAAGATACTTGAGGCGACAAAGCAGCTTCATCATTTGTTTAACATCTTCATCTTTTAAACCAGATGCATCCTCAAGATCCAGAACCCGAAGTAACCTCATCCTATCAGATATGAAGAATGGCCTCCATTCTCCAAACACTGTCAAAGACCGTAGCCGTGAGAAGTCAATGCTCTCAAACACAATTCTGTCTCTGTCCCAGCTTTTCAGTATGATGAGGTGACGCCCCGTGCGCTGAGAGGTTAGGGTGCAACTGCCTCCCAGTTCAAATACAAGGTTCTCTTCCATTTGACGTGAGATGATATACTCCCGGACAAAACTATTGACTTGGCACAAAGTCATTCTTCTGCCACCGAATGTGGTGGTGACTGAATATGTTTTCTGCATTATTATGCTCAGATCGAGGAGCCTGCAGAAGAAGTGCTCCCCTCTCTCATCCGCAGAAATTTTGTCCGTGTCCCTGGCATAGCCCTCTGCAATCCACCGTCTCACCAATCGCCTTCTCCGGATCCTGTGACCTCGAGGAAAAATTGACAGATAGAAGATACATGGCTTGAGGAAATCTGGGCAAGTTCGAAAGTAGGAGTGCAGCCAACCAAAGAGTGGCTGCAGGCAAGCAAACTCTGGGCTGCTCTCCAGCTCTTGCATAAATTTGAGGTTCAAAGAACTTGCACTATCCATCCATGTGACTGTTTTAGGTGCCAAAAAAATAGCTACGGCAACTATCACCTTGGGAAGACCACCGCACTTCAAAATAAGTTCTTGTAGCTCTTCATCTCGGGAGTCCTTTATAGGAGATGATGGTTTTTGCTTATGTACCTAAAGCAGAAGGACAAATGCTTTCAGCATGGTAAGCAAAATGCTTTAGGCTGCGTTCGGTTGCCATGGTTTTGGCCCAGGAACTATTCCAGCTTATCTAAACTATACAAATTAGTGAAGCAAATCCATCTGGAATCATTCCAGGGACCCAAACCGGATCAACCGAACAAGCCCTTAGCTGTTTCATTCACAAAGGCCCTGTTTGGTTCCCCTGCTAAATTTTAGCTATCAAAAATTATTTTAGCTACTCTTGGGTGACTAATGAGACTAAACTATTTTAGCACCTTTTTAGTCTGTGCATTTGGAAGTTTAGCTACTAAAGTGTCTAAAATTTAGTTGGCTAAAATTTAGCAAGGGGAATCAAAAAGGGCCAAAATGTATGCACATAATGAACACACACTTCATAGTCAACTTGATATATGCATTAAAATATCACATACTGAAACTGTTCAATCATAATTGTCTTAACTACAAATGCAAAATGAAGTGAAAGGAAAAGGCACAAATACATTACTATTTTACTACAATTAGTGTCTTGCTTTAAGAAAAACGAAATCTTTTTCTATCATGTCTGGTAAAAGTTTAAGACAGCGGAAGAATTTTCCATAAAAGGTTATTATTTTGGTCCCTATTACCACTTAAAACACCATCTGGCCCTAAACATTTTTATGTTCTATGTAAATGTCATTTTAGATGAATTCCATGTATGCATATCTATCCTGATAAAAAAATATTAGACAAATTTATCTTATGGCAATAATAGCGCCAACAAACATGGGAATCCAGTATGCTAATAAAACTAATCTATAAATGTAATAGTGGTCAAAATTTAATATTGACAGCTCTGACCATGCAGAATCTGCTATGCACTTAGTTATAAATTTGAAATTTTCAGGAAACTTGGAGAAATGGTGAGAGCCTGCCGATTGATGGAAAGGTTAACATTCCCTCTAGTTTTGAAGTTTTAAGTTCAGCCACTCTTTCTGTACAACTACAAGTTGTGGGTTTCATGCAAAATATGCCCCATGGCTATTTATTAGTGTAGGAGGAATAGAATTAGGTTGAATTAGATTGTTTGCTCTGAGCCTCTCGGGCGGTATATACAGAGTTTACATGCCTTGGGGGATCAAGCCGATACACGGGATCACAATCCCAACTAACTCTATCCTAGTCATGATATACTCTAACAATTAGCATTCGTTCTCAAGGGAGAGATAACAACTTCAGGTTGTTCTAATCAAATGAATGAATGGGCAAAGAAGGTGAGAAGGACTTTTGCATCAGCATTAAGTTTGTAAAAAACATATGTACGCAGGAAATTTTGTTGAAATGATTTAGAGCAGATTCTTATTTCTGAATAAGCATACCTGCTTTTTGAAGAGCTTGAGGGCTGCTTTGTCTTCTAGACCTTTGACATTAAATACGACCCCTTCATTGTCTGCACAATGTGTGGCAATGCTAGCTTCAGTTGTAATTACAATGATAATACTTCTAGAAGGTCTAGACACCAAGGCAGCTTGTATTAAGTCCCATTCTTCGATGGACTGCAGATCATCAATAACAACAAGGCACCGATTATCCTGTATAATCTTATGACACTCTTGTGTAGGGTCTCTGATTCTCATGGCTTGAACAGGTTCTGAATAAAAATCCAAAAGCAAACTGCGGGAGAAGTCCCTTAAATTGAATGGGTGGGTTACATCCACCCAACCATACTTCTCAAATAATTGGTCATTTCGATGAATTCTGTCAAAGTACATGTTCCTAACAAGGGCTGATTTCCCAACACCAGCTATCCCCCACACAGACAGCACTTGCAAACCATTGAGATATGCCTTAGCAATATAGTTAACAAGTTGGTTCATTTCTGACTTGCGTTCAACAAGTTGAAAATTCTTCACCCAATCAGAGGCAGCCTTCCGTTTAGATGTTGGAATTCTGTAGGACAGAAAGCCATTAACATGGGTTGCTTCATCCTGCATTGATATTTCATTGCTGTTGTCTACCACTCTATCAGATTCCATGCTTTTATCACCATCACCTTGCAAACCCTGAAACGGAAGATTGGTACAGAACCATATAAAGGAATTAAAGACCAAGGGAAGGCGATTTGCAAAGAGTGGAATAAAAAAGGAGCAGCAACGATGTTTCTGTGCCGAAGTCCTACATTGGATACTTTAAGAGGAGAAAACCATATGTGCAGGTTCTGAAGTTTTTTTTTTCCCAAAAGATTACAGTATGTTTTTTTGAGCGAGTAGATTACAGTATGTAGTCAAGATGAGATGCTTCTCTGGTCTCCACTCTACAATACCATTTCGCTTGCAAGAAACGGAATTTGGAATTGATGAGCAGCAAATGAATACTCCCTCTGACCTAAAAAGAATGCAATTCTCACTTTTTGAGAAGTCAAACAATTTAAGTTTGACAAAACCTTTTTAAAATACTAGCATTTATGATACCGAATAATTATCATTAGATTAATCATGTAATATATTTCATAGTATACCTACCTGGAGACATAATATTGATAGTATTTTCTATAACTTAGTCATACTTAAAAAATGACTTAGTTCAGATCTAGAATTGCACTCTTTTTGGGATGGAGTAGTTATAAAAACAGCATAAACAATACTAATGATTACTTTTGTCATTTTCATCCCTTCCAACTGAAATTTAGTTTAACTTTGAACACTAACATTGTTCTAGTTAAATGATGTTAAAGGTTACCTCCTCGAAGAAGACACATACAGAGTGCTCTGCTGAGTACTGCTTCACCTCCGATACTTGGTATGAATGCCCAATGCACAAGCTTGCAATTTCGCACTGCTGTGTGGATACAATGATCCAACTTCCATTCTTCCTGTCTGGCAGGTAAGTCCTGATGGTGTCCCAATCTCCAATTGTGGACAGATTTTCCAGGACGACTAGGTATCTGTTCTCATTTACTTTATCCATAAATGCCTCAATGAGTCTGCCTTCCGTTGTCGCCATTACCTCAATCCTCTTCAGTTCCTCCACATTTATAACGATTCCTTTTTGCAGACAACTGTTTCTGTAGAACTGAGCCACCATACTGCGGAGGAACTCGTGGGGATTGAAAGGTTGTGTAAGCTTCACCCAGCCACGACATCCAATTTTTCGACAGAGTTCTGGGTCCTGGTACGTCTTTCTGATGATGGATGTTGTACCAAGTTCACTGCCTGTTCCCCACACTGAGATTACCCCAAGGTCAGCTTGTTCCTTTGTGAGTAGCTGGGTGAGGTCTCCAAAACCTTGCTGCTTTTTTGCGGTGTCCCTCGCCTCAACCAGCATGTCAAGCGCCATTGTGCCAAAAGCAGTGTTGGGTGCCATCTGTTGCTGCATGATGGGCTTGGATCCAGAGTCGCTGATGAGGCTGTAGCGTGAGTTCCTTCGACTCACATCCTCAACCCTAACCTTGAGCCGCTCTATCTCAGTTACCGCCTCATCTAAGGGCAATGCTGATGCTGCCAGGCAAAGAGGAAGCATACGGCGCCACCACCTTGGCTTGTTGTCCAGGTGGATGACAAACTCTATGCAGTCCTCCACATCATATGCCAGATCACGAACCTGCCTCACCCAGGTCCTCACAACGTTGTTCTTGACACGCTCCTCATTGGCAACGTTGAGGAAGGAGTGCATCATCTCAAACTCACCAGCAATGAATACAAGGTTGTGCTGCACACTTTGCTGCAATTTTGCCTCCTCCTCAATCGCTGACTGAGCCTTGGTCAAGGCCCCCTCCACCACTGTCTTGGCCAGGCCAACCACAAGGTCTGCCATTGCTCTTACTGTCTTACAGTCCCTGATTCACTCCTTAGTGATAATAGCTAGAATGCTAGATAGGAATTGTTTGAGCACCTATGGATGGAGGTGATAGTCAGCTATAGAAAACCTAAATTGGACTTTGTTTAACAAGACTCCGCAAGAGTCCGATTTGCAAAGGAAAAAAAGTTTACCTGTAGCTCATGTAAAGGACGTCCCTCGCAGATAAACAGATCTGCACTGATGCTAATAATTTATCATCTACATCTGCTTCAAAAAGGAAATTTTACATTAATAGAATAGAGACAGATATATTCTGTATTTTGGGGATAAAATGATCGCTTAAGTGCAAGACAGGAGGTATGCATGAGGAAGAAAGATCAAAAGAAACTTTTTAGATGGGCAACTTGGTGGTAGATAATCACATACTCACCACTTAAACAAAGTGAGAATGTGTTACTGATTAAGATCTACTTGTGAATTAGTTTGCTGTGAACCAAGCACTTGGGTTGGGCCCTTCAAATGAGTTGGATATGGTTGAAAAAAACTGGCCTGATCGACCTTGGGCAGCCTTCCCCATACAGGTCCATTCTTCAGTTAGGGCATTCTTCTCATTGGCCATCATCTCAGAAGTTGGGAATGGAAAGAACACCCCTTTTGGACTAATAATTGGGTGTGTATCATCTTTTGTCCCTGACTCGTTTGGACTATTTTCTAAAAGGTAAGCAAAGCAAAGAACAGTTTGTGATGCTTTGGCTGAAATGAGTTGGATTCCAAGGTGCAGTCACTGTTATTGTCATTGCTAAATTTCTTGATTTATCGGACCTATCCGAGGTCGAAGACTCCCACTTATTTGGAAAAGTTGGGTGTCTGACAAATGCAAATTCTTCTTGTGGTTGGTCGCCAATAATAGATGTTGGACTGCAGATCATCTTGCTAAAAGGGACCTCATGAACATTGCCAGTTATGTGATCAGGAGGAAGAAACAATTGACCACTTGCTTGTTTCATGTGTTTTCACTCAGCAAGTGTGGTCTCCGCCTGCAGCAAGTGAGTTTGCAAGCCTTAACCCCCCAGCCCAATGAGATTTCCTTTACTGATGGGCACAACAAATGGTAGATTGAGTGGTCCAGTTTGAAATGGGCCAAATTCCATCATCATCTTAGGAGCATGGGTAATCTGGAATCACCACAATTGCTGTGTTTTTATGGGATTTTGCCAAGCTTGAATGAGATCTTGTGTTCTTTATGGATGAGTTACACCTTTGGTGTTTGGCTGGCTCGAGGGGTCAGCACAACACGTCAAAGAAGCGGTTGGCTGAGCCTGCCCGGGTTCGAGTCATGGCACCAACTTCTTAAGATGAAAATCAGGGGGGACGTCTCTCCCCCTGGTCGATTTTTTTTTTTTTTTGACCTTGCCCTTGAGGTGAAAGACAATTGATGGATGGTTGAGCTCATCTATAGTGTTTTGTGTTAGTGGCGAGCATGTAAAAGTTTTTGGGGTATGTCTGGCTGTTTGGTGTATGGGTTAAAAAACCGTTTCATTATAATGATACACAGCTCTCCTATGTGTTCGAGAAAAAAAGTGAACCACACAGTCACTGAGATGGCGAATGCCCATCAGAGTCCAGTTGATTACCTGCCCATCAAAAATTACGTGTGGTAGTGCTAGATTTTGGTTGGGTTTGATTTGTAATTTCGGACGAAGCAACAAATCCAAATGCAGGGGCCCAGACAGAGTGCAGTGAAGGAGCAGCTACCCGGCCAGCAGTACCAGGGATTAGTGATGCTGGCAAGGTGAAAAACTGAAAAATGCTGCAGTTGTGAATTGTAATGGGGTGCCAGAGACAGGGACGGCAGGCACAAGCAAGCGGGCGCGAAATCAACCAAACAGAGCACAGTCTTCCACTAGGGGCGTGTTTGCTAGGGTGGGTTGAGGGCAGCCGGCCGGCCTGCCCGCGAATTCTGTCGAGCAAACACAGGCACAGCAATGGTTTGTGGCCGAGTTCAGGGGTGATTTGGCGCATGCCAAGGCGTAAGCATTTAAGGGTCACGAGAAGGGGAATCAGACTATTTCACAGTATGCTCGACGATGAGCTCTACTCCGGATCTCCTAGAACTAGAAGTGGCGCAAGAACTCGATGCACTCGGAAGAACACGAGCTGCAAGTGGCCCAAGTACACAGCAGCATAAGCAACAAACTAGCCAACAATTCGCAACCTGCGAGCTTCACAAGTACCCTCAATCAGACAATAGATTCTACGAGTACGAGAGGAGATCGGTATAATCCAGATCCGTCCGTGAGCATCTAATCCAAAACTATACACAACAAAAAAATCTGGATGCAAGCAGCAGCGATGTACCTTGAGATCGGACATGGCATGGGCCATAGGATGGGACGACGTTGACGACATCGGCCGCTCACCGACTGGGAACGCTGCCGGGGCCGCGCCGGGAATGCGAGCGCGGCAGGTGGACGCCGACACGCCGTGATTGGGAGGTGATTTGCTCCGGGAGCGATGCCGCGCAGTGGACGAGACAGGGGAGGGAGACGACTTGACTCACGGGTCAACGGCATGAACGCCTAGTTTAGGCCTTATTTAGTCCCATTAAATTTTGAAACATTAAATATGGATAAAAAATAACTAATTACATAGTTTGTCTGTAATTTGCAAGATAAATCTTTTAAAGCCTAGTTAATTTATGGTTAAATAATATTTGTTAAATATAAACGAAAATACTATAGTATCTATTTTGTAAAAAAATTTAGAACTAAACAGGTCATTAGTTAGTGAATAAATTTGCCTTTGACTACTGTAGCACTTTTATTTATATTTAATAATTATTGTCTAATCATAGACGGCTTAAAAGATACGTCTCACAAATTACAGATAAATTCTGTAATTAATTATTTTTTATATTTATATTTAATACTCTATATATCTAAAGATTCGATGTAAGAGAGAATTAAAAATTTTTGGAAACTAAATAAGGCCTTGTTTACTTTTACCCAAAAACCCAAAATTTTTCAAGATTTCCCGTCACATCGAATCTTTTAGACCCATGCATGGAATATTAAATATAGATAAAAATAAAAGCTAATTACATAGTTTGGTCGAAATTTATGAGACGAATCTTTTAAGCCTAGTTAGTCCATGGTTGGACAATAATTACCACAAACAAACGAAAGTGCTACAGTGTCGCGAAATTTTTCACACAAGAAACTAAACACAGCCTAAGGCCTTGTTTAGTTCCGAAAAGATTTTCAAATTTTGGTACCGTAGCATTTTCGTTTATTTGTAGCAAATATTGTCCAATCATAAACTAACTAGGCTCAAAAGATTCATTTCGTAAATTACAGATAAACTGTGTAATTAGTTTTTATTTTCTTCTATATCTAGTGTTTCATACATGTGATATAAGATTTAATGTGATGAGAATCTTAAAAAAATTTTGAATTTCGAGTGAAAGCCCGAACGAAACTGGGGTCTCGGAAACACGGTCAGAGCATCTCTCCCTATCCTCGTGAGAGTCATTTCGATGAAAATGTCTCTCATATCGTGCACATTCTTAAAGCACGTTTGGCAGAGTCTCTTATAGTAATATTTCAGAAAAATATTTTTTTATAAAAATTATATAAATACAAAATTTCCTTTAGAAAAGATTATTTTTTTGAGCGTATAAGGTTGTTTCCATCCTTTACCAAGAAAAGATACGTACTCTCTCTGACCGGCAATAAACATTTGGTGATGTGAGGGAGCAGTTGTCATCCACTGTCACACTTTTTTTATCTTTTTTATTCACTTCCAGATGGAAGCAAATAGATAAGTTCTGCACTGATCTACCATTGAATAGCATGATAGAGGTATGTTAGGCTAGAACATCAATTATTTTGGGATAATCCCTCAGTGCTAGAATGTCACATATTATGGGATAGAGAGAGTACCATAGAGGCTTATCGAGATTTTCCTTTCATAGCATAGACAACTTCAGTCATTTCTATGGATATATATTTTCCACCACGTGGAAATCACATTCCTCTCTAGTTCATGACAAAACCCAACCAATTGTACTATATTTTCGTAATTAAACACTATAAGATTTACAACCTTAGTATAAAATGTTTTGATAGGCATGTTATCGTTGAGCCGCTTCACATGCCTACTCTATAGATTGAATGTCATTAGTGTGTTTTTTTCTTAAAAATCTGTTATAAGGTTGTGTGTAACATGATTATATAGAGGCCCGTTGATGTAACAATCTTAAAATTTAATAAAGCTTTCCTTATCAGAAAGAAAGAACGGCGAGCATGCCCCCATCCAGTAGAAGCCCCTCTTTTAGTCTCCAAGGATCACTGCTAGTAGAACGATTTTGTGTTGCATAATTTTATGTTTTCATTTTAGGGTCCAAATCAAACCTTATAAACTGATCCAAAACACAAATGCTATACAATACACATGTGTTCTAGCACCAAAAAACACATGGATTTTTTTTGTATCTATAATGTCTATGGTCCACATGTCATAACAAACACATAACACCTTCCCCCTCATTGGTTTCTCTCTCACCTGACTCCTTCCTTCACCTGACTCTTTCTCTCCCTTCTCTTTCTCATCGATGACCACCGGCGCCAGCATCGGCAACCGGCGAGCTCGCCCCAGCCCTCTCACTGGTTGCACAATGTCGTGGAATGGTCCAAGGTCTCGGCGCACAACATATTGTGCCCACTGCCTCCATCCATCAGGACCTTAGTGAGCAGAGTATTGCTGATGATAGGGTTGACGACGAGGGGATAGTGTTCTGGGCTTAGAATATGATCTGGGTGATCGTTACAATCGAACATGATGGTCTCCTCAGACCAATCGAGGTAGGACAAGATGGTCAGCTCAGCCGCATAGACCTCTTGGTGCTCCCGCTTCCTCTGGCTCACCGTGAGTTGCATCATCTGACCCCAAAGATCCAGAAATAGTTCTAGACTTTGGGGAACCCATCGTCCTTCCCATAGTCGTCCTTGTTGTCCGTCGCTTTTTCTCGGCGTCCCTTAGAAGAGGCCTATTGAGAAGAGTAATGTCACAAGACGGTGCACTCTTTGAGGTTATGCTTTGTTGGGCCCTTCTGATAAGAGCACGGTTTTTTGAGCATCTCATCAAAGACCCCCGGACCATGGAGAGGGTATCTGGAGTTCTTGCAATCTGTAGCAGCAATGAGGGTGGCCTCCTGGCGCTCTTGTTTCCCTTTCGGTTCTTCTTCTTCTTCTTGGGGTCGCGGGAGACTGAGCCCTCGGGGGCATCCTCCTTCCGCTTCCCCTTGCCTTTGTCATCGAGGAAAGATTACCCTAACTGCCTCTTTGCTAAAGGCTAAGTTGGTGGTGATGTCTAGGAGCTTGCTCGCGTTGGTTGGTGTCTTCTGTCCGAGCTCATGGACTAGCTCTTTGTAGGTGGTGTCGGTGACGAACGCCCTAATGACATCTAAGTCTGACGTTGAGGAGTTCCGTGCATTGTTTGGAGAAACGTCGAATGAACTCATGAAGAGTTGCCAAGAGTTCCTAAGGTCCCAAGAGTGTCTCGGCATCTAGAGGGTGTCTCATTTGGCTTCTATCAATAGCTCCTGAGGTCCCAAGAGTTTCCTAGGCGCACATAGGTGCCTTGGAAGTTCCTCACAAAGATCTTTACCAGGTCTTCCTAGTGACCTAGTGTGGGGTAGGTGCTCCAGCCAAGCTCTCATGGAGTCGACTTGGAATAGGGGAAGACTGTGGATGATGAGCAAGTGATCATTCACGCTGCCTAGTTGGCAACCTAGGCGGTAGTCAGCAAGTAATAGCTCGAGGTTTGTTTCCTTGGAGTACTTGGTGTTGTTGGCCAGCTAACAGAATCGGGCCAAAAACCTAGCCCTTTGGATGGCCTCACTAAAGATGCGGGCACCTGGAGGCTCAGGTGAGGGGCTGTAACACCCTAGGTGTTTGCCACTAGTTAGACTTTAGGTTTTGAGCTCAAACATGCAAAGTCAATGGTGGTGAAGATGTCAAGGTCAATCAATGAACGAAAGCTCTAATTTAAACTTGGATAATGCACCCTTGCTTACCTATAGAATCTTTTGAAAATGCATGCTTGGGTGATCTTAATAGAACCTCTTTTATGTGTCCCATATCCATCACTATCTATAGTGATCACCCAAAAAGTTTCATGAAGTTTAGATTCAAAAGGTCACATGAAATGATAAGTTACATGCTTGTTGCAACGACCTCATTAAGTGAGTGGAACCATGGGTCATCAACCAATTCTTGCAACCTTGCTGAAATGACTCTAGATGAACTCTACAACAAAAGTCATGAAGAGTTCATGTTGAGCTTGAGCCCAGAAAATGCTTCAATTGGCCTAAAACCCTAGTTTGAATTTTATCAAGTTGCTGCTTTGACTAAAGTGAAAGTTTGACTTATTTACCAGTTCTAAGGTTTTACTTTAAAAAAAAGTTGTAGTTTAGCTTCTGTAGAACAAACTTTATTTAATGTTCAAGAGCTAGTTTGGTGCCGAACCTAGTCAAACTGAGCTCACAAGATTCAATGCAGTGCTGTTTTGGATCTCTGAAATTTTGGCTAAGTCATCAAGGTGCTCCGTTTCGGGTACCCTAGTTGGTAGCTAAGTATGTTCCTAACCAAGCTGAACCAGTCTTTGAGACTTTATCAAAAGTTGTAGTTTAGTTCATCTTCTACAAACTTTGTTTAAGGGCCAAAGTCTGAATCTTTCTCTAAGCATATCAAATAGATGTCACAAGATTGAATCTACTGTAGTTTTCAGCACTTGGAGTTTCTAAGTATGGGATTTCAGTCCATCACATTGGCATCCCGTGTTCTCCCAATTCTACTAAACAACTTATTTGGATACCAAAATAAAAGTTAGAGTATATTTTGTGAACAAGAGCATACCAAAAGATGGCACCAGTTTGACTTCGTTTTGCCATCAATTTTAAGTTTGCTAATCACCGTCAACATGTTGACACTAGTGGATTGACATCAAGTTATCTCCTAATGTGTTGATCTAATGGCTGAGCGTCCTTAAGGCCAGTCTCAATGGACAGTGTCACTGTACGGTTTCACATACCAACATGTCATTGAGATTGAAATGAAACCATCTATGAAATAACCCCAGCAATGGATCGGGGCATTTTACTTTGTTGTTTCCAAGGCTAAGCAAAGCATTTAATTGCTGCAAAATGATTGGATCACATGCAAGATGGTGAAAGGATTTGGCCCTCAGTGGGGATTTCATCTCGTTTCACCGCGTGGGAAACAACGCTCGTGGAGTTTTACCATGGTAAAACTACTTCCTTCTCTCTCTTCTTCGTTTCATGCAAAAAGTGTAGTTTTGCTGACATAGCGCTCTAATAAATGTGCATGACATACTAGTGAAACCTCCACTGAGACTGGCTTAATGAAAATTGTAGAGTGGACCGAGTAAAACAATCTTTGTTTTTGGCTCGTGGTCCAATTCAGCCTATAGCCAGCCTAAAAAGGCGTCCCACACTGACCACACCGTTGCCCGCCACCTGTTCGTAGAAACGCTTCAATGGGCGACGCGTGGTGAGAACGTGGCTGCCATGCCCAAGTGCGTGCCCCCTCCTCCTCTGCTGCTCGCCCAGGAGCCCTCACGCCTGGCTGCCGAAGTGGAGAGGCACCACAGCACCTTCCTCATCCCTCTCCACTCCCGGCTCGCTCTCTATACCTTGCTCTATGGCTGCTCCATACAACGGAGCCACCATGGCCGCCGGTGCTCTGCTGTGTGGCTAGCCGCCTAGCTCTCCCCTATTCTATAGAGAGCGCTGTTGTGTTACCCTCGTCATAGACGGCATAGGCTCACCCCTCTAGGCTGAGCTCGCAGCCGCACCAACCGTTTTCGGCTGGCCATCCGTCCTCGCGTGCCATGGCCCTCCATGTCGATGCTCACGTGGCTGGTGACCCACCCACGAGCCATTCCGGGCCGCATCACAGATGTACTTGGGTGCGCACGGGACTGTGAGGTCTTCGCCGCCAGTTTCCTGCCGCCCCGTGGCCTCCGTTCGCCGGAAAACGCGAGCCTGACGGTCCTCGTCTTCTAATTCGCGTGAGGGACCTCGGGTTTAAATTCGAAGAAACCCAAGGCTCTAGATGCGAATCCAAGACTTATATGAATAGTGTATTCAGAGCCTGTTTACTTGAGTTGATTTAAGTTTCTTCCAGGGTCCCCGATGCAAAGTTGTTTTCCTTTATGCAGATTTCTGAACTTTGAAAATTCATATAAAATCGTAGAAAAATTGTTAAATAGAAAATGAGTACTTTTTGGAATCCTTGTGAAATTCTATATGCAGTAAATCTATAATATGGCATGTTTTAGTTCACATTTTTAGCTGTAGAAATAGATTTATGCAGCTAGGTTTTTAATGCTAGTTGAATTTGTATTTTTCATAACTGCTTCTATAGAGCTCCAGCTAACTTGAAATTTTTATGGCATGCTACACATGTGATGTTTGATATATGGTAAAATTTGCATGATTTTTGGTTGCAGTATAAATGAGTTATTAATTTAACTTTAATAGGGCTTGATAAATGGTTTATAATTATAAATAAAAATGTAAAAATGGAAAATGTTGTTCCAGCACAGTTCTATGATACTGTTGTATCATATTGATATATAATATGGTCATGTGTTTGAAGAAAATATGATTTGTACATTTATCTTACTCTCACATGGTTAATTGCAATAGCAATTTGTCTTTTTCATAGATGTTGCTATGTTTATTCAAATGTAATGAAATTTGTGCAATAAACTATGGATACTATGTACTCCCTCCATCTCAAATTATACGTCATTCCAAGAATCTTGGAGAGTCAAAGTTTTTCAAGTTTGACCAAATTTATATAGCAAAATAATAACATTTTTTGTACCAACCAAGTATCATTATATTCTTTGTTAGTTATATTTTCATAGTGTACCTATTTTATGACATAAATATTTATATTTCTCTGGTCAAACTTGAAAATTCTTTGACTCCTCAAGATTCTTGGAATGACTTATAATTGGAATGGAGGGAGTAGAAGCTACTGTAATTTTGGTGGAATTTACTATGCACTTTTGGTATAGGTTCTTTAATTCACCTTATTATCCAAATAAATTAAGACATGCATTAAATAAATTTATTTGATAATGACCACTATGTTTTCTGGTGTTTTTTAGATATGTGCAGACTGTTGGTACCAATGGTTTTTTCCAAATGCATGTTTAAAACATAAGTTAATAATTAATTGTTTGCAATTGTTGTTTCTCAACAGTTTCTGGAACTGTTTGGATTATAATATGTAAATGATATTTTCTGGGAATCTTGTTTATAGCAAAGTTGTATATAATTCATCCATCCAGCTGCTGTTAAAATTTGGTGGTATTTGGTCTTATGGTTTGTGAGTTATGTCTATTCAAAGTTAGGTTTCAGAAATGGCTACTCTCTATTTATCAGGGATAGATTCTGAAGCTTAAGTTGAGAATCATGCTTTAATGTCTAAATATAAAATGTAGCTAATTTCTTAAGCTTTCCATAATGTCTTAATTCATATCTTCTGGAGTTGTGTAACGTCAGCTATGATTTAAACAAGCAGCTGTTGTTGCAGTCCTAAAAAATGATAGATTCCTTTTATATTTGTTTGCTTGGTATATTGCTATGTGTGACTCATGCCTTTGATAATGGGCAAGTTAATACATCTGAGATCTTGTGAAATATGTATGCCATGTCTAATATGTTTAGAGTTACATTCTTTTTTGTCTTAGCATGTTGGTTGTGTAATCTTTAAGTAAGCAATGAGAAGTGCTTAAGTATGTTTAGTGGAACCATACTCGTGTCTTGCTTCCTGTGTGTGATGCTTTGTCTATTGCACTTAGGTGTTCATATACTTGCATCTTACATCTCATTTAGGTACGCTAGATGAACCACGTGAAGGACATGATAGTGGACCTATCTGGATGATGAAAGGACTAAGCAAGTGTTGTGACCTTAGATGTCATCAAGACGGAGCAAGCTAACTTGACTGACTTGTGTCGGATTTCAGACAAGCCCCAGAGCATTCTAAGTCTCCTATCCTCTCTTTTTATAAAAGCACAAGAGTATCACTTTATATGATGCATTAGGTGATAGAAGTTGAATGAAACACGTTGGTGCATATCTCCTACCTTGTCCACTATATGTAACTACCTGAACCCTTACTAGTATGAGAAGACGTTCTATGCTTAGCTATGCTTAGCTCGTTAGAAGCTAGGTGATTTTCTATCACCTGCGAGATATAGGTGGATACCTGATCACGGTTGACTATATTTGCTATCGTGGAAATAACCATGTGTCAATAGTAAATGGAGATCGGGCGGGATGTCGATAGTGAAACAACAAGGCATGGAGGTCTTGGGTGTCGATCTATCCCTGTCTGTGTTGTTTAAGGACCGATATGTTGTACGTCCTCTTGTCATGTTGAATGCATATCTAACACTTAGTTTGCCGGATAAGTCATTCTGACCACGGAGCTGAGTAGTTCAACTCAGGCCAGATACCCCATTCTGTTTGAGTATGCACCCCGGTTGGTAGTAAGGATGTGCGGGGAGTAAATGGCGACAAACCTATGCACCTCGGGTATATATGATGGATCTAGTTTGGATAATTTATACATCCATAAGGACCTCTCCATCATGACCTATTGAAAAATTAGTAAATTAATTGAAATATTGTCTAGAAATATTTGTTATCAAAAATAAAGAACACCTAACAATTAAATCAAATTGAAAAAATAAAACAAGTATCAAAAATAAAGACAAAACCCTAAGTAATAATTCAAAAAAGAATACCTAACAATTAAATCAAATTGACAAGGTACAAAAACACTATTGATGGAAACTAAATATACATCTTTATATCACTAAAATAAATTTGAGAAGGAAACATGAAAATGGTGAGAGAAGAGGCAACATCTTAAGCAACCTCATACATGAAAAATGCTTATTGCATAATTAAATCAAATTTACATAAAAAATAACATCCTAAACAATATAATTTAAAAAACTAAAAAGAAAACTTATCTTTCTCTCTCTTTCCAAGCATGGAAACACTATTCATGGAAACTACTACATATATATTTCTTGGATTCACTAATTAGAGAAGGAAACATAAAAAAGAAGAGAGGAGAGACATCATCTAACCATGTTAAGCAACCTCATTTGAGCAAATATAGTCCATACCTAGCTATTCTACTCTCTCTCTCATGGTGAAACCCTAGATCCAAAAAGTAGCTCAAATTGAGCAAGAGGGCACAAAAAGATACATTAGAGGCATCAACTAACCTTTCTTAGCCACCTCCTTCTAAGAAATGAAGATCAAAACCTCCCCCTTGTATTTTAGAAAATCTAGACCTCCAAGATGGGCTGCAATGGAAGGTGACTGCGAGCTACAGTTCTGTCCTAGGAGGAAGAAGGAGGGCTGGGGGTATTTATAGAAAGATAAAACACAGGCGGTTTGTTTAAGGAACCGCCTCTGTAAAGCTATTAACACAGGCGGTTCACGTAACGGAACCGCCTGTGTTAATGCTCCATTTACACATGCGGTTTTCTTACAATAACCGCCTGTACTAACCCTTTTATACAGGTGGTTTTTAATTCTGGTCGTACAAATTTACAACACAGGCGCAATATAATTAAAACCGCCTGTGCAAACTTTTTACCCTGCCAGCTTAGAGCATCTGTGTACTAGTGACGGAACCACGGAGAAACTCTACTCCATTTGTTTTTTTAATGAAATAGGAGGAGATAACACCCCTACTGAAATTTATTAAAAGAACAGAGCAGTCCAATAACAACAGATCAAGAAACAAATAATTAAATAAAGAAAATAAGAACTAAGACGTAAAAGAGTGTAGCCATAAATCTAATTGAGGGTGGAGCTTTGCCTTTGCTCTTAGTAAAACTAGAGTAAACTCTTTCCGGTTTGACGACATTTCTGAACCGAGTGGGGGAGCTGTCTGAAGATTATATCAATACGTAGAGTCCAGATCGACCAACACATTGTGATAATGATCTCCACGAAGAAAGGAAGGTTTAATTGAGCTTTGAAGCTTTCCACAACGATCATATGTGCATACGATGACCCTTTTCAAATTCTTGAAAAGTAACAATATTATGAGCAAATCGTCATACTAGTTTGCTGGAGTACTCATGAACCTTAGAAATTGACCTAACCATTAGAGGAATTCAGCCAAAACGGACCATGGCAAGATGCTTTTTAAGAGAGAATTTGCTCTGGTTTTACTGAGAGAAAAAAGAAGTATTAGCAGAAGATTACATGAAACTACTATTGAATAGATTAGAAGATGTGGCTAGTTTTTCTTATTTGTGAACATATTAGCAGAAATTACATCATTATTTGTTTACCGGTGAAGCCGAATTGCATGTAGGTGTGGAACCAGATTTGCGTCAACAGTAACATTGTCAGTTAATGAAATAAATAATAAACACTCATGTAAAGGAGTACGCCCCATGTGCAGGTCACTGCAAGGAAAGTAACCAACTGGCTAGCAGTTTTTCAATGGCGATGGCAATTCATATGTATAGATTGAAGTGCCACACCCACTAGACAAAATAGAATAGGTGCCTTCACAAAGATTCTAAGTTTCCAAAAGCCAGTAACTCAATTATATGTGTATAGTTAGGGATGAAAACTTGAATACAATGGTTATATATGATACAAATTAAATAGAGATAGTTGTTGTTTTTTGTTTCGAATTCAAACCCGGATATTAATTGTTACATGCATCAAATACACATCGAACAGATAGTCTGGTAGTATTAAAATACTAATATCCGTATCAAATATCCAACTTTGAGTTTCTGTATTTGGATTTCGTTATGAAATTGAATATCTAGACTGGCATAGGCGGACTATCACCTCCCGGCAACCCTGGCCAGCCACCTCGGCTCCTCGACGAATACGCAATTGTTATGCTATCTGAAGGATTGAAATATATTTTTTCTGTAGCAAATACTCCTTATATTAAAATTTGCCCGGGCTCAAAGTCTTGCTTGGTCCGCTAGAAGGAGGCATTAATTAGTATTCTGTGGTTACAGATAAATCCAAACCGACGGAGATGCAGAAAATATATTCATGCCACACCACATCTCACCCCTATGTGCCGACATACGAGCTCAGCGTGCTTTTGGGTGCCTTCAGCCCATCGCCCAAGCTAGTTTCCATTTTACTAAGAAGCATTTTGATCCGGTTGATGGCTTCATGTCGAATCTACACACTGAGAAGGCCGGCCACCGCGCGTGCAAGTATGCTGTCCAATGCAGAAGCCCACTAGCTAGCCTGTTTGCAACTAATCAAGTGATGACCACTCACTAACCAAAGTGGAGACAACACTAGCACTACTCCAGTGCTGTGTCACGATGCATGCAATCAGTGAGTGCCAGGTGGTGGTCACTCCATTTAGCCAAGCTAAGAGCAATCATTGCTCCCTCATCAGTGTCACCAGCACTAGCTAGCTAGCTATATAAGCACCACCAGCCTAGCTTATAGGAGAGGGCAACACACAGCAGCAGCCTCGCTCACCACAAACACAGTGTGTAAGCAAACTGATTCACACTAGTGGAGCTAGCTAGTAGAGGTTGTTAATAATCACCAAACGATACGATGAGGCCACTCCTTGTTTCGCTTGCTCTGATTTTCGTGGTTGCCGGTGTGGCGCATGGCGCCGGGGAGTGCGGGAGAGCCTCCGCTGACAGGGTGGCGCTGAGGCTGGCGCCATGCGTCTCGGCCGCCGACGACCCGCAGTCGACGCCGACCAGCAGCTGCTGCTCCGCCGTGCACGCCATCGGGCAGAGCCCCAGCTGCCTGTGCGCCGTCATGCTGTCCGGCACCGCCAGGGCTGCTGGGATCAAGCCGGAGGTCGCCATTACCATCCCCAAGCGCTGCAACATGGCCGATCGCCCCGTCGGCTACAAGTGCGGAGGTACGTGGTGTACATGCATATATATTTCAAAGAATATATATATATATATATATATATATATATATATATATATATATATATATATATATATATATATATATATATATATATATATATATATATATATATATATATATAACGTATCCTGTGCAATCCAGCTTCGTGTGCAACCTATGCAACCACCAATTAAGGCCACAGGATCTAGATCCAATGTCTGCGATTTTTTTCACATAAACCCTTCCATCTGGATACACACGGGTTAGATTTAAACCCACAGGTGGAGGGGTTTAAGTGAAAAAAATTTCAGACGTTAGATCTAGATCCTGTGATTTTAATTGGTGGTTGCATAGGTTGCACACGAAGCTGAGTTGCATATGATACGTTGTCATATATATATATATATATACACAAGTGCTAGGTGTAGAATACTATTCTACACCCTAGGTGTAGAATACTATTCTACACCGAGCTGTTATACTGAGCAAAATTCAGTATCACTCAGTATTCGTGTTTCCGTATTGTTCAGTATTTCATGGTCCTGACTGTTGGACAAGTTGATATTGAACACTCTCCAGTACGCTCAGTATTTTTTCTACTCAGTTTTGACTTGCGGTGTAGAATAATATTCTACACCTAGGGTGTAGAATAGCGCTACCGTATATATATATATATATATATATATATATATATATATATATATATATATATATATATATATATATATATATATATATATATATATACAAATTTGTGCATCCGTTCTCACCTGAATCTGTTTGATTTACACAGATTACACGCTGCCCTGACCACATCGTCAGCAAGCCGGCCGTGTGCAGTGTTATGACGGGCTGATGAACGAGCCACGCAAGGCGTTGTGTTGGAAAAGTCGAATCCGCTAGAATAAATAAGTACGTGGACGATGGGCTCTTGCTGTGTCACTACTGGACTTTGCTTGTGTTGTATGTCAAAAATAATAATAAATATGTTCCGTTCCATATTGCTTGTGACACTATACCATGACACTACAAAAGGCCAGATTTGGTATCGCCTGATATCGAGTATCGACCACGGATAAGGAATAGCTGTATGCATTGGTATCACCAAAGATCTGGTGTCACCATTTTTGCTACGATAATGAACAGTGCCAGCCATTTTTTTTTTCTTTATTTGGCACGGAGATGGACTATCAAGTCGACCATAATATCATATCAGAAGGTGACGAAAACAAACTAGTCTCAAAAATAGGTCAACAAAGTTTCAGCTATTTTGGGGTCTAGTTTTTTTTCATATCACATCACACTACAATAGTAGTACATGTTAATTTTGCTTCACAAAAAAAATAGTACAGGTTTATTTGAGGCGGGCAAAAGGAGTTTGAAGATGGAGACGCGGAGACGACGACACATGTCACGCGCGTAGCATCCGTATAGATCCAGATTTACACTTATTGTCAACACCAACCTCTATAACTGAAATTTGAAAACAAAAGAGTTTTGGACGGGGACTAGAGTAGTTTAATATATTAGGGACCCAAATATGTATTTCCCTAATTTTGGGATTTGGGAGAGAATATATTGTGATAGTTTAGAGAACACCCGTGTAGTTAGGCCCTGTTTAGTTTCCCACCCAAATTTTTTTCATCCATCCCATCGAATCTTTGGACACATGCATGGAACATTAAATGTACATAAAAAAATAAACTAATTACACAGTTTGGTTGAAAATCGCGAGACGAATCTTTTAAGCCTAGTTACTCCATGATTAGCCTTAAGTGCTACAGTAACCCACATGTGCTAATGATAGATTAATTATGCTTAATAGATTTGTCTTGCAGTTTTCTAATGAGCTATGTAATTTGTTTTTTTATTAGTTTCTAAAAACCTCTCCCGACATCCTTCCGACACTTCCGATGTGACACCCCAAAAATTTTTATCCACAATCTAAACAGGGCCTTAAAAAGCTACGGGTCCATATGTTAGTTTCACATCGAAGCGCTGCATCAGCTTGATCTGTGATGTGGCTATTTTGGACCGTGATTTTTTTTTTTGGTGACTTCTTGCCTTTCAATATCATCTGGCCGAAGCCTCAAACAAGATAAGTTCATACACGCACATCGGCCGGAGTTACATGCCACGTCTCCGAGCGGTGCTCACTCGACACTTGTCTAGCTAGCTTATGTGCTACTTTATTACACAGTATACTAATATATGAAAAGGAAAACTCCAGAAAGGCAAGACGAAGATCATCAATCTCTGTTAGCACTGGATCAATGATTGAACGCTGGGCATCCTTCTTATTCCATAACTGAACCAAGTGAAGACAGTCAGTTTCCAATTCCACTCGCTGCACTCCCAACTGAATCGCGTGCCTTAAGCTATATATCTCTGCAAGCCAAAGCCTCCAATGTACACGCATCATAACTCCTGTCATACCATATTGCTTGTGCAGTAATAAAGGCACCTTGGTCATCTCTTATGATACTTGCAGTTGCTCCTTCTTTGCTTTTGTCACAAAATGCTGTATCTGTATTAATCTTCTTGCTTTGGCTTTTTCCTTCTAGGGACTTCTCGCCTATTCTCTTGCTGTGTAGGCTGCTGCCTCAATTGCCATAGATCATAGGCTGTATCCCTCGCCCATATTACTGCTTGATGTATTGGCATCAAGAGCTCACCATGCTGCCGCTTGTTGCGCATCATCCACAAAGCCCACATGCCACACATGATTACCGCCTGATCACGTCGCGGGTGTAAGTTTGATAGCAAATCAACAGCCCATGTCAACTCATTCTGGACAAGTACTTTCACTCCAGCGGCCTCTCTGATGTGCTGCCAGAATAATCTGGCCACTGTGCAGTCTAGGAGAACATGCTTGATTGACTCCTCCGGATCACCACAGACTTCACAAAAAGATATTGGCTCCACATGTCTTCTATGTAACTCTTGTTTCATTGGTAAGAATTCATTCAATACCCTCCACCAAAAAACTCCCACTTTGGGGGGGACATCAAGCTTCCAAACCTTCTTCCAATGTCCATCTTCAGAGGTGCTAGGTTGCTGGGCAAGGACGTATTCAAATTTTCTTTTGTGAAGCAGTTTGTACGCTGAACGTACTGTGTATATTCCAAATCTCTCAAGGTCCCAAGCCCAGTAGTCTGCAACACCCCGTCCTACCGGCTGACGTTTGATTGTTGCTGCATCAATCGGTAGGAATTGATCTCGAAGTACCTGCTCGTCCCATGTTCCATTCGGTAGAAGTAATTCCGAAACATGGATCGGGTGTTCATCTTCTCTATGTGTGATCGGCTTAGCTCCAAAATGACCCGAGATCCACCGATCTCCCCATATCTCAATACTCTGTCCATTGACCACTCTTCTAATTAATCCATGTTGCAAGGCCTCACGTCCGGCCAGGATAGCCCTCCATGTACTACTGGCATGCCTCTTTCTGGTTGCACGCATGAACTCTATATCATGGTAGTCTTTCAAGACTTTGGCACATAAGGAGTCTGGTCTAGTGATGAGGCGCCACCCTTGCTTCCCGAGCATTGCAAGATTGAAGCACCTCAGATCGCGGAACCCCATTCCTCCATTGCACTCTTCTAATTTTGGACCATGATTGGGGCACTTAAATAGTACTAGATGATACCCCGCGCGTTGTTGCGGAAACATATAATTGGAAAGTAGGAAAAAGCATGAGAGAATACACGATACTTACGACATGGGTACTTCATATGGGCCAACAAAGACTCGATGTGGTATGAGCATTCATAAGCGTCCGGCTTTTGGCCAAGGAGATGGCACCTCTCAGTGCTTACCAGGGCCATGCAGCAGCGCAGGGAGGAGCTCGATGGTGGTGATCTTTCTGGCGGTAGCGGCTACACCATGTGCGTCACCACCCGTGAACATGCAGCGATCATCATTGACTAATGGCAGCACCTACTTCCTATGGAGGAGCAGGAGAGATTCATTTTATAAGGAAGATTAGAGGTGCACCGTAGGCAATTGATGCATGCGTAATGGTGCTGGCGTTTCAAATGAGGATGCATGCGTAATGGCTAGTGGGGAAGGTGTACGTGAACCCTTGCAATTCTGCATGCACATGCACATGCGTTAGGCTTTAATTTATGTAGGACCCTTAGATGACGTGGCTGCATGAGAATGCAGGAAAATATGGTAGTGGGGATCTCCTATTTAGGTATAGAGGATATGGACTTTTTTTAAGGGTCAGTAGGGGTGGGGGAGGCCCCTAATTAATTTTTATAAATATATATATGGAAGGGAATATTCATAATTTACAAGGCTTGTAAAGCTCAATCAGCGAAAAAAATTGTTTGAGCTTTATATATGCAATTTCACAGTTCTAGGATCAGGATGAGAATGGCCTAATAGTTTAGGGATCACATTAGTGTAATTTACTCTTTATATTATATGGCTAAAAAAATGAACTCAACAAGGGGACGTGCTACATCAGCACATTTAGATTGAATAATTTCACTTTGTTTGAGGCATTAGGTAGTCAATCAATTACATAGAGAACATTTCATATTGTTTTCTATTCCTTAGGCCTTGGGAGAGAATCTGGAAGAGTTGGGCACTAGGCAAATGCAAGTCCTTCATGTGGTAGTGGCACACAATAGGTGCTGGACTGCAAATCGTCTTGCTAAAAGAGGTCTGCCTCATCCTGAACGCTGCCCGCTTTGTGATCTGTGATCAAGCTAAGGAAACGATTGGATACCTATTGATCTCATGTGTCTTCCCCCACAAGTATGGTACAACATTCTACGAGAAGGTCTCCCTGCAATACCTCTCCCCCTAGCCCGATGACAACTCCTTTGATGCATGGTGGCAAGACAAATTCTGGGGTTGATGACCAGACTAAAAAGGACCTTAATTCCATCATCATTCTAGGAGCTTGGTCCATTTGAATCATCTTAATCGCTGTGTGTTTCATGGGATTTAATCGAGCCTAAATAGTGTTCTGGTTTCAGTAAAAGATGAGTTTCTCCTATGAAGTTTGGTCAGAGCTCGGAGAATATCCAATATCCTTGCTCTAGAGCTAGCCAATTTGTGAGTTCCTCTCTAATGGTCTTGGGTCAAGTTTAAAAATTGAGTGAGGTACAACATTAGGTGTAAAAGGGAGTGTGTATATGTGTGGTTGTATGGGGTTTCTAAACCCACTCCTTTATTCTTCTTAATATAATAATATGCAGAGTGTTTGAGAAAAAATATTTTTTCTATTCTACTAGAAAACTAGAGGAAGCCATTTTCCCAAATGCTTTCTAAAAAGCTTTAGCTCTATCAGAGAAACTGCTTCTATAGAGAAGTTAGAGCCATTTTAAAGGAGCCTTCAATGCAGACCAAAATTGGCTATCTCCTTGGTTTTTAATATTCTTTTACAATAAATAGTTATCAATATGCTTAAATATATATTCTATTGAGGTTAGCACTCTTGGTTCCTCCTAGATCTCACACTAAACTGCACAGTCGATCATGAGCACCGTAGTGTATGCTTAAACGAAGGGGGAAGCTAGAATTTTGTGTCACCGAATCAGTGGAGTGACTCCTGAAGTTGCAATGCTATTTTATTTATTAGAATGAGGGGGTCTACAAATGTTAATGAGGAGATTCTAGTGGGAATAAGAAAATCTATTGGCTTAGCTATGTTAATCAGGAGATTGTAGTTACAGTTGAATTATGTACTCTCTTCATTCTAAATTATAAGACGTTTTGACTTTTGTATGTACATAACTTGTGTTTTTTTTTCTTGTTGTGCACTCAGATATACACTAAGTAATGCATTTAGAAAAGTCAAAATATCTTATAATTTGGAAACCAGTACAGTATGACAAGTGGCGTTCTTTTAATTGTTATTATGAAAATGTTCTTTTCCATGAAGCACACATAACACATACCGAATTACCGATCAATCTGTCTCCACTTGACAAGAAATATTCTCTTTTCCAAACAGGTTACAGGTCCACATCATTAAGGTATGACATAGTTGCAGAAACACCACTGCACATATGTGAAAACTGAAAGTTAGGGCTCAAGGGGCGACTGTGTTTTGCTAGTCAACGGCTAAGTTGATGTGTGAGATCCAACTCAGCTCACGGATCTGGCCAGGCAAGACTTGCTTTCCAATGTCCCAAACTCTGTTCATGCCTAGCTGATATCCCCATCTGTTCCCATGAGGTTGCACAATTCCTTCCAGCATTAGCATCACCAATCACTAGCCTGCTACCACAGACAAACAAGCTGGAGTATCTAGGAGAGACAGGCAGGGGAGAAGCAATTGCAGACCATGCAGTGAGCTTGGCCAAGTCGGTGGAGGGGGCTGTGACCAAGGCACTGGCGGCAATTGAGGAGGAGGCAACCCTGAGGAAGAGCACGCAGAATGACCTGGCATTCATCACTGGTGAGTTCCAGATGATGCAATCCTTTCTCAATGTCGCAGACGAGGAACGCGCCAGGAACAACGTGGTGAGGACCTGGGTGAGACAGGTCCGTGACCTCGCCTACAACGTGGAGGACTGCATCGAGTATGTGATCCACCTGGACAAGGCATCAGACTGACGCTGCCGCTGCCTCCCAGGCTTCATCAGGCCCGAGCTGCCGCTGGACAAGGCGATTGCTGAGATAAAGCTGCTCAAGATCAGGGTTGAGGAGGTGAGCCTTCGGAACATGCGCTACAACCTCATCAGTGATTCAGGTTCCAAGCCCATCATGCAGCAACAGTTGGTGCCTGGTGCTTCTGTTGGTGCCACAACATTTGACATGCTCATCAAAGCAAGAGATACCACAAAGATGCAACGAGGATTAGGAGATCTAACTAAGCTGTTGATCACCAAGAAACCCAGTGGCAACCTTGGACTCGGGGTGATCTCGTTGTGGGCGGCAGATGGTAATGCTAATACCACACCCGTCATCAGGGAGGCCTATGGCGAACCAGAAGTATTTGAAAGCTCCGGACATCGTGGCTGGGCAAAGCTGATGCATCCTTTCAATCCCCACGAGTTCCAGTTCCAGCGGAGTTTGCTGATTCAGTTCCACACAAACTCTTGCCTACACAACAAACTGGGCGTAGACGTAGGTACACTCAAGAGATTGGGAGTGGCTGCAGAAGGCGAACTTATTGAAGAGTTCATGGATCAAATGAAGAAGTGATACCTGGTTGTCCTGGAAAATGTTTCCAGTATGGTAGAGTGGGACACTGTCAGAGCATACCTGCCTGAAGCGAAAAACGACAGTTGGGTCATCATCTCCTCGCAGCAATCTGAAGTCGCCGGGCTGTGCGTTGGAGATCCATGGCAAGTGTTTGAACTTAAGCAGTCCTCAGCTGAACACTCTGTATGTGTCTTCTTCAGGGAGGTAAGCAGCTGAAACACGATGGAATAACTTTCTGGAAAAAATGGCCTTAATCTCTTTTGTTCTTCTTTTGGACATCAGTAGTTTCCTGTAAACAACATTGATTTACATATTCTAATCATATGCTAGAAAAAATTAATTTAAAACTATTGATAGATATAGAAGTACTTTGATTAAAAATGTACAGTAGCAGTTCTACTTATGTTGCTCATCACCAGTGAAATTGAAACTGTGAAAACCTTGGGGCTGGCTGTGCAAAAGTGCAGACAATGGTAGCCACTGGTATATTTATCATTAACAAAAGCACCCCCCCCCCCCTCTACACAGACGCATGCACACGCACACACAATGAGACTGATTCCCCATAGGGAATAACAGAGATATGTTTAGGAGAAAGTAGTGGAATAAACTCTTATATTTGTTCAGTGAAATCAGCAAATCCCAACTCATAATGTAACAGTTGACACAGGATTCAGAAACTGTGCCATCCCTCAAATGTTTGTTGCATGTTGCATTAATTCCTCATCCGAAGGTGCACATGTACCCCTCCCCTTAAATTTTCTGTATTTTCAGGGTTCTCAAGGCGACATAGATAAAAGCAAGCAAACCACTATGGTGATGGCTAAAAAATAATGAGGCGTCATCATCAATGGGTGTCCAAAACAATGCTGATATGTTGATTGGTCGATACCCCCTAGTTGAAGTACACAATTCACAGATGAAAGATCTTCGTGGCTATTTAGCCAGAGCATGTGTTAATGGTTTTCCTGTGATATCTGTGTGGGGGATAGCTGGTGTTGGGAAATCAGCTCTAGTCAGGAACTTATACTATGACAGAATGAATGACAGTGCCACCAGAATATTTACCATGTACAGTTGGGTGGATGTATCACATCCATTCAATTTAAGGAACTTGGCTTGGAGCTTACTTTCAGAACTTCAGTCAGATTCTCATCAGCAAAATGGAATCAGCAATCCCATTCAAGATTGTCATGAGCTTCTGGAGAAGCATAGCTGCCTTTTCATTATAGATAGTTTGCAATCCACAGAAGAGTGGGACCTAATACGTCATTCCTTGGTATCTACGCATTCTAGAAGCATCATCGTTGTGCTTACAACTGAAGCAAGCATAGCCATACATTGTGCAAATCGAGAAGAGGCAATGTATAATGTCAAAAGTCTAGAAGATGACGAAGCATGTGATCTCTTCAAAAAGGAGGTGTGTTTTCATACAAGATACTTGCCTATTCTCTTGGTTTATACATCTTGATGCTCAAATTCAATAGTTAGTCTATGATTTCTCACCCCCAGCCCCCCCCCCCCCCCCCCCCTTGCCTCCCTCCACCGGGAGAATGTTTTGCAAAACATGAAAAATGATGTGAACATTTTCTTTTGCACCAATGTAGTTTTATCCAAGTTTTTTTTCCCTGTTGTTATGGTTATCCGGACTTCTTATAAAAGACGCAGAATGATCTTATCCAAGTCTTCAGAAAATGTACTTTAGTATGCTTAACAAAACTCCATATCCATATGGTATGATAAAAGTTCAGAACAATTCTAGGACCATGAATAAAAAAATTCTCTATTAAAGAATTATATATTCAGTAGTATTGATTTTATAAACAAATAGACAAATTACAATCATACTATCAATATAGATATGTCACAATATTTCAACAAAACTATATTTTTTTCTAAATAAAAACTGACAGATTATAACAGACAACAAGCTGCGATCCACAATTTGAAGGATGAAACAAACAGGGCCTTGCACATGTAATTTTTCCAATTTTTCAATGAGTTTATGCATGCTAACAGCACAAACTAAAACCAAATCTAAAGTGTGATTAGTTGATACAATAATTATTACTTTTCTTTTCTCAAACAATGTTGGAGAGCTGCATGTCATTTCATTAAGAAGGAAAATATAATAATTATTACTAATATAACTTCTTTTCAATAATATAGGTAGGGAAATTTCCAGATTCATCTGCTTTAAGGGATTCTGAAGATCCCAAGCTACGAAAACTTATTTCCAAGTGTGGCGGACTTCCCAAAGTAAAAGTTGCTGTAGCTGACTTTTTGGCACCCATGACAGTCAGCTGGATGAAAACTGCAATGAATCTTAGTGACAGATTTATGCATGATCTAGAGACCAAACCAGAATTTGACAACCTGCGTGGACTGTGGATGCATTCCTACTTCCGTACTTGCCCAGATTATCTTAAGCCCATGTATCCTCTACCTATCCATTTTCCCGCAAGGCCAAAGCATTCAACGAAGGCGTCTAGTGAGGCGGTGGATCGCAGAGGGTTGCTCGAGGGACACATCCAACAGGTCAGCTGAGGATAATGGGGAAAAATTCTTCTTGATGCTCCTTGATCTGAGTATCATCCAGCAGACACCACATTCAGTCACAACTGCAGATACAAGAATGGTCTTGTGCCAAGTTAACGGCTTCTTCCGTGAGTACATCATATCAAGGCGAAAGGATGAGGACAGGTGCACATTGACCAGTCAACGCACAGGACAGCACCTTGTCATAAAGGAAAACTGGGACAGAGACAAGATTGTGTTCAGTAGTATTGACTTTTCAAGGCTACGCTCCCTCGCTGTGTTTGGACAGTGGAAGCCTTTCTTCATCAGTGAAACTATGAGGGTGCTCCGGGTGCTTGATCTCGAGAATTCAACAGGTGTGACATATAAATACCTGGAGCAGATGATGAAGCTGCTTCCTCGCCTCAAGTTCCTCTCTCTGAGAGGAATAAGAGAGATCTACTATCTGCCAGGCTCATTTGCTGGTCTGAGGCAGCTTGAAACTCTGGATGTCAGGGGCACCTCCATAGTCACTTTGCCACCATCCATCACCAAGCTTACCAAGCTGCAGTACATCCGTGCTGGCACAGCTAAGGAACCATCAGTACCATATGCTCATTTCTCTTGGTTGCCTAGCTGCTGTAGATCTTGTCATGTAGGTGTTATTAAGGTGCCTGCAGAGATTGATAAACTTACAGCCTTGCACACTCTTGGTGCTGTCAACATTGGTTTTTCAGGGGGAGAGGCCATCCTGAAAGAGCTCAAGAAGCTCACTCAATTGCACAAGCTCGAAGTGACCGGCATCAACAAGAAAAACAGCAAAGAGTTCTGTTCCACCATCTCAGACCACGTTCATTTGGAATCCTTATCAGTTTGGCTCTGCATGGGCAATAACAAACCATGTTTGAATGACATGTTCTGGCCTCCGCAGAAACATCTGGAAAAACTTCAGAGCCTTAAACTATATGGTCTTGCAAAAGTGGTGCCACCATGGATCAAAGATCTTGCTAAACTCACAAAGTTACATGTGAATATGGCCATATAAAAAATGTTAACATAAGTGAAGTTCTTGGGGAAATAAAAGGACTATGTATTCTGCGTCTTGATATCAGGCCACTTGAAAATGGTGATGGTGACCTTAACTTCTGTGTCAAGGTGAATGGAGTAGAGCAGCAGTTATTTGAACGTCAGGATACTTGAGATTGCTTGTAACTCTGAGTTAAATGTATCCTTTGGATCATTAGCAATGGAAAATCTGCTGACAGCTAAATGCTGTGGGTCGGCAGTGAAGTTTGCTGAGCTAAAGAGTCTCTCTAAAGGAAAACTCCAGGAGGTGCGGTATTTGGGTTCCTTTAACAAAACAGATAAGGTGGACGTGGAGAATCAACTTAGCCAGCATCCTAAGACACCTGCTTTGAAACTGGAGGAACCATGTTTGTCCTGATGCATACTGACAATCGGTCTGCTGCTTGCTGATTCTGGCACCAGAGCAGGACCAGGACTAAATGACTGGTGTTTTTCATTTAAACCTTCCCGATTCATTTACCTACACTCTAGGCATTTGAACTAAAACATCTGCGTCCATGGCAGTGTAAAGATAATTGTTGCTTCTCGATGTCAAAATCTACTTGGAGAAAACTAAGGGGTGAACATATATAGCAAAAATGCTGAATTGACTCGAGTGTGTTTACTCTGTACTGCAAAAGTTTTATGCATCTGTGGTATATAATGGACGTGTGCATTGACACTGTAATTCAATTATCTTATTTTAATTTCATGCTTGCTGTCCCCTGATTCCTTGCGTGATATTCTGTAGATGTCGTCTCTCATAGTTTCTTATTACTGGTTCATGTTAATTCCAGGTCTCATGGAGTTGATATGTCGATGTGCCTAAAGTTTTGACCAATTGTAGGAACCGATCTTTCTCCATTAGAGTACACGATCTCTTGTGCTAGGTGCTATGCACATCTGATTTGTGCTAGTCCATCAAAACGTGCTCCTGCACAGGCAAGTAATCCTAAGCGACAAGGATAAATGTGATACCCATAGCTAACCAGAATTGCATATCTTTTTTTTACATTTGTTCTTATTTTAATACTTTCTCATCTTTGTCTGGTTGTAATAGAGTTTAGCACCAACTAAATATATGCTTTCCTATGCCCATTCATAGTTTTTCACTTTTCTATCACACATCGATGCGTGTGTGACATATGTTTAGTTCAGACTTACGTTACATCCATTGCTTCATACATACAAGTATACATGGTGTAACAAAGATCATAAATCTATGTGTTGAGTTGGGCCTTGTTTAGATGCGAAAACTTTTTGGATTTCACTACTGTAGCACTTTTGTTTGTTTGTTTGTGACAAATATTGTCCAATCATAGACTAACTAGGGTTAAAAGATTCGTCTCGCGATTTACAGTCAAACTGTGTAATTAGTTTTTGTTTTTGTCTATATTTAATACTTTATGCATGTGTTGCAAGATTCGATGTGACGGAGAATCTTGAAAACATTTTGGTTTTTGGGGTGAACTAAACAAGGCCTTAGTTTTTTCCCCCTATATTAATAATGGCTGAAGATGGCAAGTAGGAAAAACAATTACTTGGGGACATTATCTTTAAAATGACGAGGCAGGCATTTAGATCCATATGTCTTCCTTTATTTAATTTATTTTTACTAATGGTGGAAGCCAGTGACTTGTATGAGAATTTAGAAGACTACTATAGATTATTTTTCATAATTTTATAATGTTAGGAACATTAGGGGCACCATATATTGACCAATGCCCATGACAAAAATCTGAATTTTAAAGTGCACCATATATGAAATCATATGTGGCACAGAGGCTGTTTGGACCTAGAAGTCTTGGGTTTCTTTAGTAAACTTTAATTTTCCAAGGACAAGGCTATCTAAAAATTCCCATCTCACTGGCCCAGTAAACTGCAAGCAATGTTTCTCAGAGAAGCAACACGCAAGGTTACAAGTTAAGCATCAACAAGTAAACTAGATCTAGAATAAATAACAGACCCTCTTGTCTACGAAGCACGAAACAGAGGAACAACTTCCAATCCGCAAATCCCATCTCCTGTACCCTCCCCTGCTTGCTTTGTAAAAGGGAAAAAAAGAGCAAGAATTTAGTATACCTTGGGCCAGAAGGACGTACTGGGGCAACAGGAAGATGCGATGCGACGCGACGTGCAGGTGTGGACGCCCTTCCGCCTCTTGAAGCTCAATCTGCTAGTCTGCTACCGGATTCCGTGGACAGGGGCTGCAGTGTCATGGCTTAGTTGTGCTCGGCGGCTGTGGGGATTCCGTGGAGTAGCGAGAGCGGAATCTGGGGAGGGTGTTGAGCACCGTTGGCGGACGCTGGGACTGGGAATTGGGGAACGCCGGCCGGCGGCGGGGCCCTGTATTGCCTGGCCTGCGCAGCAACTCCAGCAACGCTGAAAGCGCACGAGCTAACCAATTTCTCAAAGCAAACAACAGCCCGTTGAGGCTCGTGGTGATGGTACTCGAGTTTAACTCTAGACAACTATGAGGAAGATGGTTTTTCATGTATGCCATTAACCAAGATGGTCCCTTACTCCATACCATTAAAAAGTTAGAACCGGCCAAATGAAAGGCAGACGGAATGGTGTGCGAAGATAAATGTCATGACACAGAGATCCGCTCCAACTTTTTAATGATATGAAGGAAGAGACCATCTTTCTTAATGGCATATAGGGAAAACAAATGTTTCCTTCGTAGCTACAATTGGGTACACATGTTGTTTATATCGGCATTTATCTTTTTTTTTTTGCTGTCGAATTTTACACATATCAGTTTATTATCACAACCGAACCTTTAATTTAAAAAGTCATATCAGTTGTTGTATGCTATTGAAAGATCATAGTATTGGGATACTTATTTGTTACTATATAAGCAACCTTTTATATAAATTTTGATCAAATTTAAGATATTTTGACTTAAGGCCTTGTTTAGTTTCCAAATCTTTTTGGGTTAGGGTATTGTACCCCTTTTGCTTTTATTTGACAAACATTATCCAATCATGGAGTAACTAGGCTCAAAATATTCATCTCGCGATTTACAGGTAAATTGTGCAATTAGTTTTTATTTTTATTTATATTTAATGCTCCATGCATGTGCCGCAAGATTCGATGTGACGAGGAATCTTGAAAACTTTTTGATTTTGGGGTGAACTAAACAAGGCCAGTACTATATTTGTTCTTTTCCAGATGAAGGGAATATAAAAATATTGAGTGCTGGTCTATAAGTATAGCTTAAATTTTGGACTCTTAATTTGAAGAAATATATTTTATATGTTATTTTCATTTTGGAAGATAGGAAAAACATGTAAAATATTTTATCGGATCTAAAAAATAAATATGCATATGAATGAATCTACATGGTGGGTGTAAAAAAAAGTAATGGAACAATGTTCTAGCTTCTACTCAATCATCCCAAATTATAAAATGTTTGACTTTTTTAACATTAAATTGGACCACTCGTTTTATTCTCAAATTTGTGCAAAATATCACATCTTTTGTCGTGGCTTGGTCTATTAATAAAAATTCTTCAAGAATAACTTAAATTGACTATATAATGTGGTGCACCATACATATGTAACATTTTATTTTTTATTTTCCAAAAAACAAACCTTTACTGATGACACGTTAAGGAGCGAACGGATAATTCTTACATGCTGAATATATTATCTTGTTAAATCTTGTCATTTAGAAAAAAAATCAATAGCTCAGATTCGCTTGACCTCTTATGCCATTTTTCTATCTTATAATAGGAAAAAAGGGTGATGCGGTTAGTTCTAAAGTTTATAAAACGAAATTACCGTGCAAGTTGCAACGGTGTGAGCCCCTAATTATGTACGTTGCTTCATGTTTTTTGATGGGAGCAGGAAAGTGTGGAGAAAGCGCCGGGATTCCTGCACTGCAAACGCTAATTTCCTGCACTGGCCACTGATCGACGAAAAGAATTTCTCTGTGGCTGCTAGTGCCGTTCCCACGGATGCGGATCAGTGGAACGCTGATGAGGATTGAGGACTTAATAACCGAATCCATTTTCCTGGTGATTAATTAATCGAAACCTGACGATTAAATTAATGGAACTCACTGACACTCGCTTCGTTTTTTTTTTCTCGAACAACACTCGCTTCGTGACGCCTGCCTTTTTTTTCGATCTGGAAACAAAATAATTATGCACGCTTTCCGTGTTCGTTCTGGACAGTTTCGGACGATGACTGTATTTCGAACCATGGTCATTCATGCTAACATGGCCATCGGAATAAATTGTGCTTAAATGTCAAAATATAGGTGATAGGACAGTGTTGAAGCCGAGCCAAAGAGGAATGAAGTGGGCTTCTCAGAGTCAAAGTAGAGCTTTCACGAGCTTTAATTTTGTTGCTCAAGACAAGATAAAGTCGTGCAAATAAATGGTTCACATTCCACATGATTGAGTACTCCCTCCATACCAGGATTAGATGACGTTTAGGACATGATTGTGCTTACCAATGAGCCATTAATTAGGAGCTAATCTTCCGGTTTTGCCCTTATTAAATAGGGCCGAAGGTGTTCTCTAGACACGAGAGGTTCTCTTGGGTTGGTTTCAAGGTGCTTGTGGGCAAGGGTAGGCGTTCGAATCCCATTGCCTGCGCCTTTTTAGCATGTATGGGAGCAGACTTCCGTCTGTTAGCATGTATGGGCCTCCGTCCGTTAGCATGCATGGGAGACGTCCGGCCGCTAGCTTCCTTACGTTAGCATGCATGGCAGCAGGCGTCGGTTAGCATGCATGGGAGAATGCAGGCCGCAGGCCGAAGACTAGGAGACACGCGTCCGTTAGCGTGGGAGACACCCGTCCGTTCACGTTGCGCGGGCGGAAGACCGAAAGACAAGGGCAGTCCAGTCCATCGGACCCTTCGAAGCCCACGATGTCATTTTTTGCGGAAGCACGGAGGAAGTTCACAACGTCATCTAATCTAGGTTTGGAGGGAGTATTTATCAAGAGGTGATCGGAGCTTTGGTTTAATGTGTTGAGACTAACCATAGCGTGAGGTTTATGCATACATAATGTCTCTTGTCTTCATGATGTGCATGTGTTGATCGTGTGATGGTCAATGGTAATAGAGAAGGTTAAGCGAGAAGTCTGTACATGATGAACTGACAGCGGTGAAGGGCAGACGTGAAGGCTTAGACCGAGGGGTCGAGGGCAAAAGGAAGGACCGTGGATGGGTAGCACTTGGATACGTCGATAAGCAAGTGTACAAGCGATGATGGTAGTGAAAACGGTGTTTATCAAAGTCAAGAAGGCAATGAGACCAAGTCAAGGCAGACGTGCTGATGATCGGACAATCGAGGACTGCAACACCCCAGAGTCCAAACGGTTTAGATCCACTCTATACACTGAGCAAAATCACACCTACCATCATCCCACTTACTCCTTTGTCGTTGCTTCATGTAAAAAAATTGACCCGAAGATTGTGGAATGGACTATACAAGCCTTATATATTGGTTTAACTTACCTTAACAATCATGATGGGACTAAACCCTCCATAAAATCTTATTAATATGCACTTGGGCCACTATGGGAAAAATTCTTGGTCAGATGTGACATACACCCACCTAGGGCACGACATCCTTGTTGGCCCAACACACCCACAACTAGACAAATGATGACCAGAAATGTTCCCTCTTAGCACACACGACCATACGCCCAGTTCTACCACACATGTGTCATGCCATGCACGCCACATGGCCTACACACGCAATGAGCCCCATGCCCGCACTCTAGACCCTTGTGCGCCCATAGCCATCTGATACCATTTATAACGTCCTAGAGTCCAACTCAGGTTCACTCTTCACACTGAGTGAAACCACACCTACCATCATCTTATTTATGCTTTCGTTCTTGCTTTGCGTAAAAGGATTAACCTAGAGATGGTGGGATGCACTTTACCCTCAAAGGGCCCGACGTCCTCGTCGGCCTAACACACCCACAACTAGAAAAACAATGACCAGAAATGTTCCCTCTTAGCACATGAAACCATGCATCCAATGCCGACATATGTGCCATGTAGTGCACCCCACAGGGCCTACAGGCACAATGAGCCCCATGCCTGCGTCCCTGACCCGCATGCACCCGTGGCTGCAAAAGTCGTATCTAATACTATTTGTAATGCCTCAGTGTCCAAATACCTTAGATCCACTTTACACGTTGAGTGAACCATACATGCCACGATCCCACTTACGCTTTCGTCCTCAGTTTCCGTAAAAGGATTAACCCGAGGATGGGGTGGACTCTAGAAGCATTGTATGTTGGTGTAACCCATCTTTAACAACCAAGTTGAGACTAAACCCTTCACAACATCTCATTTACATGGACATAGGCCAATATGGGGTAAATTCCAAAGAGGGCCGAATGCGATAAAAACAAATGAGACAAGCGTCAACATTGTGGAGAAGGCATAGCAACTATGCAACTCCAAGTGAGTTTGGTTGTTTGGGCCTCAAAACCTAGATGAAAGGTTTGTCCATCGAGGTGCATCAACTTTGTGAACAGTCATGACTGTCTGATGCACGGAATCCACTTTGGATCATTTTGCCCTGTGGCTAAGTAGTTCAAGGAAAATATCTAGCAACAGTCTTGAAATATGTAATATCCCTATAAATAAGGACAGTGGTTGCACAAGATAGCTATCTCTCCCACCCCAAGTCACTTCCTAGGCTAGCCAAGTGTTTCATGTTTAGAGGAGATTAGAATTAGAGAGAGTGACCACCTCTTACACTAGTTTTTCATCTGTAGAGGGAGGACAAAGGGAGGAGGCTAGATCTAATATTGTAAAGAAGATTTTATGGCTATCTAATCAAGTTCAAAAACCGGCCTCAGCTAGTTTCCAAAACTAGCCTGAGACAGTTTTTGCTGTTTTCAGTAAAATTCTCTCCAAGAAAAATTTGAAATAAATTCAAATAAGCTCCAAAATTCTAAAACTTTGGCAGACGCCTTGAATAACACATTTAGATTCTATCCCCAAGAGGTCAACTAGAAAATATCAAAAATTGATCAGGAATTTCAAAATCCCTCTCTCAAATTCTGGTTTTGTCAAGTAACCTCCAAAGGATGATTTCAAGGTGCTCGTGAGAAATCAGTTAAAACCAGTGGCTAGACAAGTTACCAAGGAGTCATAGAACCTAAAGATTAATCACGAACAACCCAAAACTTTCAGATCAAAGATCTCTACAACTCAGCTAACCAGGAGGTAAAAAATCACCCAAAAATGACCATGAAGATCACCAAAAAAGGAAAATTGGAGGGAAAGAGAGAACTCAAGATTTCAGCCAACTTGCTCCAATTGGGCTGATTTTTGGTCAAGATCTTATCTATGGTGTTACAAAGTTCTTCACAAAATTTTATGGTCACTGACGGTCATTTTATCAGTTTTTGACTTTTGTGAGCTGTGTTTTGAAAAGAACAACTTAGGCCGGTTTTTATAGTTGGTTTCTTAGTTTGCTTGCTTTGATCTCTTTTTGCTTCCCATGATTATTCGTTGCCATCCTGAGCATCTCTAGTCCATCTTTTCTTTCTCGAAAATGTAGGAGAGCTACATTTTATTGTATTAAGAAGAAGAAAGTAGGGCAAGAGCCCTACAACAACTCACACCATATCCGTAAAACTTTTTGTCGGCGTATAGACTCAGGATCCAGGCTCTGACAACTGATGAATCTGCGTGCCCCTTAACCCGAATGGTGATGCAAGAAAACATAGGGGGTTTATACTGGTTCGGGCCAACGATGCCCTACGTCTAGTGAGGGTCGGAGCCTGTATTGCCTTGCACCCGAAAGTGCTTGTAGTAGGGGGGTACAAGCTTGTTGCGAGAGAGGGATAAGTCCCAAGTCTCGACTTAGGGAGTGCGTGAGGGAATGTGTTCAGTGCCCTAGGGCGTCTGACTCTATGTGTGTGTGTGTGTGGCAACTAGAGTGTTCATGTGCTAGTGTCCCCTAAGGGGTGCCTTGCCTCCCCTTTTATAGCCATAAGAGGGCAGGGTTTTTACATGTGTAAGTCTAGTAATTTATCCTCAGTGTGCAGGGGAGCTACAGTGCCAACACTGTGGAGATCAACCGCCTTGTCCTTGTGATATGGGTAGTGGTGTGGTCGTCCCCGTTGGTAGCATTGCCGAACCCTATTTGGGTCGTGGCCGTCGGATCCGAGGCCCTGTTCCCCTTCCTGTAACAGTAAAATAGTGATTACTAGGGTATGGTTACAGTAGCGTGGGTTAACTCCTCCCATTCCTCCTACTGTCACGCAACACTTATAGTGACAGAGGTGAGGCGTTACAGTGATGGGAGTTGGTGAAACAGTGGGCTTCGCGCCCTATCACGACGTGGGAAGCATGGCTCACGTCGCATTAGGGGTACGACCGCCGTGTGTGAGAAGCCTGGCGCCGAGGTAGAGGCTCGGTCGAGGCGTTGATTGCGCTCGAGGCCAGGGGCTCTGGTGAGGCGTTGATTGCGCTCGAGGCCAGGGGCTCGGGTGAGGCGTTGATTGCGCTCGAGGCCAGGGGCTCGGGTAAGGCATTGATTGCGCTCGAGGCCAGGGGCTCGGTCGAGGCGTAGGTTGCGCTATGGGTCCGGGCTTGTCTCGGTTCTTTTTGCCGCTTTTTCCCTTTTGGTTCGGGTATCTCGGTTTATGGTACCCAATAGTAGCCTCGAGCCTATGGAGGAGTCGGGGTGCTCCTCTAGAGGCTCTTTTAAGGGTAAACTGCTAGGATGAGGTTCTTATTTCTTCCAGGGGGTGCGCGCGAGCGCGAGCGCACCCACCGGGTGTAGCCCCCGGGCCCTAGGAGGAATGATGTCATTCTTTCAAGGGCTTTTACTCCCTATTGCCTTAGGGAGATTTTGAGGGATAGGGTACATGTTCTTTACATGCAGTGCCTGTTTCCCCGGTGTCGACGAAAGCTAGTCGGCAGTCCACCTTGGGGTTGAGGTTATCGTCAGAGACGCTCCCGGCCGTTCGCGTGTACCGACACGAGTTGGCCGGCGGGACTTGAAAAAATCCGCTGGATCAGCTTGGTCAGGCTGACGCAGGATTCCGTCTACTAGCTGGGAAGCTTCGAGTAGCTTGGAGTCAGCGCGATCAAGCGCTTGGAGAAGGTCCGAGCAGTTGATCTTCTTTCCCTTGTAGAGCGGGAACGGTGGTCGGGCGCTGGGTGCCACCACGCGTGTGGTCGGAGACGGCGTGATCTCAGATTGGATCTGAGTTTCTTTCGAAACCGTGGTCGTGAGGCCGCCGCTGCACGTCGTCCATGTGATCTGGCCGACGGTGAACGTGAGGCCTTCAGGCACGGTCGCGGAAGCTGGGATCGTGACCATCTTGTTCGCCGGAGAAGTTGCACGCACACCCCCTACCTGGCGCGCCACTGTCGACGAAAGCTAGTCGGCAGTCCACCTTGGGATATACCCACGGTAGTAGTTTATCGGTAGACGGTGCGCAAACTACGAACTCGATGGTAACGCAAGACACGAGCAAGCTTTTTTTCCAGGTTCGGCCGCCGAGTTGGCGTAATACCTACGTCCTGCGTCTGGTTGTATTGATTTGTGTTGAGAGAATATGATGTCCTAGGGGGGTCCCTTGTCTCTCCTTATATAGTCCGGAGAGCAGGGTTACAGATCTAGAAACTAATCCTAGTCGGTTACAATTGCAATAGACAGTTCATTATCAATTCCTATTCTAACCGACTAGAATCCTGCTTGATCTCCACGTCTTGTTTCCTTGCGCGAAACTCCAAGGTGTCAGATCAAACCTTGAGCTTGTCTCGTAGTGGGCCAAGCCTCCTGGCCCAAGTCTAGCCGTAAGGGTATAGGGGTTTATACCCCCACAGCTAGTCCCCGAGCACCATGTATTGTGATGTAACACGCCGTCTTGAGCTTCTTCGGTCGGTGAAGCTTGACGTCTTTAATAAGCAGGAAAATCGCCCAAACAGTTGCAACGGTATTTTGACCAACTCAAAAGACAGTTGGTCAATTTTGACATCGGAGAAGCAGGTTGTGCGAAGAATGCATGGTGCTCTAAATCAAAAAAGATTTATTTCCTGGTGAAGTGTGCCCACTTTACTTTTCTGAAAAGTATAGTCTTTCAAAAAGCAAGCATATTCACCGCAAGGTGAAGTGTGCCTACTTAGTCCCCGAGCCTGGTAGCAGGTGACGTAGGCACGTGGTGCCAGGGTCAAAAGAATAGTTCTCAAAGAATTTCTGTAACTGAGATGCATCGCCAGATGCATCGTACCGATGTAGTCCCCGAGCTTGCTGGAAGGCGAAGTATGAGCCTTGTAGCAAGGTCTAAAAAATTAAATTTACCAGTTCGTCGGCAATTGAATAGACTATTCGACCAGTCCCCGGGTGTACAATTGTATGACGACCAGTCCCCAAGCATCGAGCGCTCAGTGGTCGGTGCGATATATTGAAGTTCGGAGCTGATAGACTGGGCGACCGGTCCCCGAGCATCGAGTGCTCGGTGGTCGGTGCAGTCCTTGAAGTTCCGAGTCGATAAACTATGCGACCAGTCCCCGAGCATCAAGTGCTCGGTGGTCGGTGAAGTCCTTGAAGTTCCGAGTTGATAGACTGGGCGACCAGTCCCCGAGCATCAAGTGCTCGGTGGTCGGTGCAGTCCCCGGATTGTTGACTCTCTGCCGTATTTGTCTTCTTGTTTTTGAAAAAATCTTTCTAGTTAAAGTTGACGTGACGAGACCTTCTGATGGTGTGTCAGATGGATGCATGAAAAGTTGCGCCTGGCAACTGTGCAGCCGCCCTTTGCGTGGTTTGTGAAAAGGAAACCATCAATTGGTACGAAAACTCCGCCGCATTAATTGTCTATAATCGTTGGAAACCGAAACGCCGCCATCCGCCGCATGGCCCGCCCACTTCCCGAGAATACAGGAAGTGGGAGGGGTGGAGCTGCGGGTTATAAGAGCTGGACAGTTCCGCCTGCACTGCTTACCCTGCCATTGCCATCAGGCCTTCCTCTTTTCCCTCCTTCAATCACCTTCATCTTCGTAACCCAAGTCCCCTCCTCCAATGGCGAAGAGCGACTCCAAGAAGAGGGCCGAACTGATGGCCAAGGAGTGGAAGAAGTCCCGCAGCACCACCAAGTCCCTTGGAGACCTCGTCGACATGGGACTCCTGCACAGCTCGGAGCTCGGCGGCTGGAGAGCACCGGAAGGAGAGAGCTTCCCCGACCCTCGTGCCGGTGAGATTGTCGTGTTCGAAGATTTCATTAAGAGGGGCTTTGGGGTTCCTGTTCATCCTTTTCTCCAAGGTCTTCTTCTGTATTATGAGATCGGGATTTGCAATCTGCACCCGAACTCAATTCTCCTTATCTCCACTTTCATCCATCTGTGCGAGGCCTATGTTGGCATAGAGCCGCACTTCGATCTTTTTCGTTATCTTTTCTGCTTGAGGAAGAAGGGAGCAGTTGGAGGCTCCAAGGTTGTAGGTGGAGTATACCTCAACCTTCGTGATGGAATGAAGAATCGCTACCTGCACTGTCCATGGAACACTTTCTTGACCGAATGGTATAGGAAGTGGTTCTACGTCAGGGAGGAACTGGGCAGCTCCACGTTCTGCGACGTGGGATACATTCCCGAGAAGAGGGTGAGCTGGACCGACCGCCCGGAGCATGAAGCTGATCGACTGGTCGCGCCTGGACGGGCTTGGCGTGGTCGGCAACTTCATTTGTCGTCGGGTGATGCCCTGCCAGAAGAGGGTGCACTCGGCGTACGAGTACGCCGGAAGCGTGGACCCGACCAGGATGCGACCGGAGATCTTGGAGAAGGCGGAGGTGCAGCAACTGTTGAACGAGCTGTTCAACTTCGCGGACGGAGGCTTCATCTGTGGCAGTGATCGGGTGCAAGCCTTCAAGTTAGGACGACTAGCACCAAAGGTATGTTGCAGATTATTGTGTTTTAGCATTCGTATATCGCCTGCAGCTGAATCATCTTTGTTGCTTTTGCAGATCGGCGATGTCGACCGGTGCACAGTGTATGTATCGCTGGCACCGAGGATGGAGAATCCTGCGGGAGAAAACCCGCCAGAAGAGGATGTTGCTCGGTGTTCTCATTACACCAGCAGTGAGGAGGAACAAGCCCGCCCCATCCCGACCACCGAGGAGAGGGTAGCGGGGAAAAGGCCATTGCCGGCAGATCCTTTGCCGACACCGACGTTGCCGGCAGATCCACCGGCGGAGAGCAGCCAAGCACCAAAGCGTCGTCGGCTCGTGCGGATCGTTGACGACGATGACGACGGCGAGGAGGCGGCACCGTCACTAGTCCGACGGCCTCGGAGCCAATCAGATAGTGCGCCGGTCGCTGCTGATCGGGTGGCCAGCGACCCTCCTGCTCCGCGAGTCGTCGAGATGGGGGCGCATGTGCCGACTGGCCGGGCGAGGAGGAGGTTCACCGCGACCCACCGTCGATCGGACCTGTAAGTGTTCGACTTACGTATTTTGGACTCCTCTTTCTTTCTTCTTTTTTTTTTTTAAAAAAATTGCACTTTTGTTCCTTTAGCGCGGCGTCGGATGTCGACCCCGGCCATGCTGCCGGCCAGGGGACGAGTGAGCCGGTTTGCGCTGCTGAAGACGCGGCCGCGCAGACCACAGAGCAGCCTAGGGCTGCAGCCTTCCCTGGGAGCACCGAGGAGCTCCCGGCCGCGGCACCGACTACGACGGACAACCCGACCAGGGGTGAGGAGGCTACAGAGATGCCGCCCCCAGCTAGCGCCACGGAAGGGGAGGGCAGAGCCCCGACCACTCCTCCCGCCGGGGAGACTGAAGTCCCCACGCCGCCCCGAGCAGGAGCCGCCCCGACTGCAGGCTCCCCAGGTCTGGCCCGGGGGCCAGTAATGCCTGCGACCACTGCCGGGCGCAACGCAGTGCGGGAGGAGGAAACCCAGGCGGCCTCCGACGACGAGGTGGAGGAGATTGAGGGTCGTCCCCGTGATGGCCGCCAACACGTGTATGTGTGGTGCCAACGCGGGGATCACTTTATCGGTCATGAGGAGCTCGCCGAGACCGAGGAGGCCGCCAGGGTGGAGCGTGCGGCCAAACGCCTCGTCGACGAAGTCAAGGTAATCGACTCTTTGTACTGCTGTACATTCTGTGCGTTGTCTTGCTTGGTCGTCATCTATTCGTTTTGTAGGGCGCAATGAAAACGGCGAAGTACCGGAAACGGTGCTTTGACCAGATAGAAGGCGTCGTGGCCGAGAACAAGGCCCTGTTGGCGGAGGTGGACCGGCTGCGGTCGGAAGTCGGGGAGAAAGTGGCCGAGATGAACGCTCAGGAGGAGCATCGTCTCGAGCTCACTCGTCGCTTGGGCGACCAATACCGGCAGCGAGAAGGTTAGTCACACGCTCCGAGCAGCTTTGTATAGCTGTGTGGTTTGCTTTGCTGACCGGGTTGTGATTCACGTAGACATGGAGGAGGATGTGGCGCGCCTCCGACAAGAGAAGGAGCGGCTCAGCCAAGAGCTCGCCGGTGCGCTGGAGTCCGGGCGCCGAGCAGGAGAGGAATTGGGTCGGAAGGACCGGGAGTTAACTGGTAATGCGCGCCGCCCCGTTATCTGCTGCTTGTCACCCATTTGTTTTTTTTGATATGTCGAAAATAACGTTTTGCTTGATTTGCAGTGCTCAAGGTGAACGCCAAGAAGCACCTGGATGAGCTGGTCAAGGACCGGGACTCCTGGAAGGTCAACTGTTGCAAGATCTGGAGAGGAATATCCCCGGTCCTGGATCTGATCAGTCCCGAGCTTCCGGAGAGCCAGCCCCGCGCGCCGAGGTTGACCCCGGTGGAGAAGGCGCAACGTGCGTGGGACTGGCTCCAGCAATTCGTGAAGGACGCTGGGGAGTTTGCTGGTGCGCATGTCCTTAGCATGGTGCGTGCCCACTACCCTCTGGTCGACTTGTCTAGGCTGGAGAAGGGGTACCCCAAGGAGGTCGGTCCGCAGGAGGCGGACGAGCTTCGGGGTGGTCTGCTAGACTTGTCATCGACGGCGATCGGCGACATCAATCTGTGCGGAACGGCCACTCCCCCAGACCAGCCGAGCTCAGACAGGTCGGCCAGGGAGCTGTCGGGCGCGTCCATTGCGGGAGATGGGCGGTCGACGCCTGCGGTCTCGACCAGCCAGGCGCCGGTGGCCCCGGCCCCTTCGTCCGGGCAGCAGGGCCAGGCGGGTGATCAGCCCGAGCAGCTAGGCCAATAGAGTAGTCTGTAGGAATAGACTAGTGTCTGCCCATCAGGGTATTTATTGTAAACTTTGTATGTAAAGTTTGTAATAAAGTTCGCTTTTTGTCATGACTGTCGTTTTGAGCGCTATATAATTATCTGGGTGACGTGTCACCGTGTTCAACTTGGTAGTCGCTAAGAGCATCCATTGCAGAAGTTTTGCCGAGTTCTGTGTGCAACAAAGTATAGGCAAAAAATAGAAAATCTCATTATTGACAATTATAAGATACTTACAAAGGAAAGTTATTAAAACTTTATGGATAGAATCGTCGCAGTTTGTCTATGTGCCAAGAGTTAGGCACACGTGTTCCATCTGGGTATGCCAATCTGTAGGACGTAGGTCGTGTGACCTCGGTGACCACGAAGGGTCCTTCCCAGGGAGTGGATAGCTTGTGCATTCCCTCCTGGCTTGTTTTCCACCTAAGGACCAGATCGCCGACCATGAAGGAACGGTCCTTGACGTTCCTGTTGTGGTATCGCCTGACTGCCGCGAGATATTTTGCTGTTCGGAGACAAGAATTCAAACGCTTTTCCTCCATGCAATTGATTTCGAGTTCTCTGGCGTTATCGGCTGTCGCCTGGTCGAAGTGTTCGATCCTAGGAGATCCGAAGGTTATGTCAGATGGTAAGACTGCCTCGGAGCCGTACACCATGAAGTAGGGAGACACTCCTGTGTTTCGACTCGTATGAGTTCGGAGGCCCCAGACCACTGCCGGCAACTCTTTCATCCATCGACCAGGTGCTCTGTCGTTCTCGGTGTACAGCCTTTTCTTTAGGGCATCAATGATCATTCCGTTAGCACGTTCAACTTGGCCATTGGCACGTGGATGGGCCACTGACACGTTGTTGACACCGTTTTTGGGCACGTGTCTAGGATGGCAGGATAAGGTGGCAGTACGATGTTTACAAAGTAGGTTGCCGATGAGGATGGTTGCCGATGAGGGAGAAGTTGAACGTGACTATGTCCACAGGCAGTAATATGGTGCCGATGGCTAGATAAGAAAGTCTGCCGATGACTATGGCAAAGGGTCTGCCGATGATGCAAAGAGGGAGTCCGGAAGCTGCCGGTCGTTATGTGGAGGAGTTTCGGTTTGTCACGAGGGATAGTTTTGTTATTTCCTTAATTATTTGCATCGTTTTGTATACGGATTCCGTGTAATTTGGAATTCGAATTCTAATCATGTCTGGTTGTAGCTCTTTGAGCAGGGTATAAATATAGACCCTAGGGCCTTGTAATAGAAGATTAATCAATAAATCAAACACACGTTTTTACTCATATTCCAGCATTTACTTTTCGACGACTTCGTCATACTTTTTCCTTTTGTTACGAGTTCTTAGGAATTCGTCGACTTAAGCTCGGCGTGTTCTCAAGTTCCGCGTGAGTACCTCTTAGCCGTGACATTCGGGCGCATCACTGTTGTCAGGACTAAAGTATTCGAGTTATCACCTTTGCCGATAGCAAGGTCAAATCGGCTGGCACGCCTTAACGTTTGAATCGGGTATTAGCCCTTTGTGTTTGCAGATCAGTTTTGCATCAACACATCTTTTGGCACGCCCAGTGGGACGGTATTCAAGATCAAGATCAACATGTCGATCTCTGACCTCGATCAAGAGAACGTCATCCCCGTGACGGAGGCCAACCTCAAGGATGAGCAGAAGCAAGCTATTGCACAAGCCATGGAAGAGTTCAAGCAGCAATGCCTGAGGTCTTTCAGCATAAACAGGAGCGGCGAAGTGGTCCAGAAAGATGCTCTGCCGGCACCACGGCAGGTTACCTTTGACGCCAATCCTGGCAAGCTTCAAGATATGGTTGACAATGCCATCAATCGAGCGTTGATTAACCAAGCTGGTGTACTGTCTAATACGGTTTTCAATGCCGTGGCAAGAAATTTCAAGGAAGGACAAATCCCACCAGATTATGTGGGCCCCTCCCATCATCAGCCAACGGCACCAGAGGTCACGGCTCCATCGGCTGCCTTGACGACTGCAAGTGCACAATCTGCCGTCCCTCCAAGTACATCGGGGACTACTGGTGCACTATCTATGCCGATGACAACCAACCCACAAATTTCAGTTGGGCAGCATAAACTGACAACAGATATGTTGGCATCGGCAATGTCAGGGTTGACTCTTCCTCCCAACTGGTGGGGTTACGGTATGCCTCCAGAGTTGACACCGGGAACATCACAAATAACTGACATGAGGGGCAAAACTCCTATGACATCGGCACCTCCCAATGCGCCGGTGAACCAGAGTCCTCGGTATACCACAACTACTACTACAAGGCCTCACACTGGAAATCCTCAAGATTCAATGTTCGAGATGCCCAACGCATCGGCAGAGTCAATGCTGATGCAACAGAGGTCTATGGCTCAGTCGGGGTATGTCAATTCAACGACGGTAGCCAATTACCAATCATCGGCAGCACCTATGCTGATGAACGCTAATAATGGATGGCTTGGACAGCAAGCCTTTCCACAATCGCCCCAGCAGAGTTACCAGACTACAGGGTTCCAGCAAGGGCAGGTCTATCCCGGGTTCCAAGGTCAGGGGATTCCCAACCAGCCAATGAATTTTGGACAGCAACTCGGAGGACAGCCAATCGGTGGACAGCAGTTTGGTGGTCCGCAGATTGGAGGACAGGTGATCAATACAATGTTCCGTGCAGATCACGTTTCGAACAGACACGTGGAGGTTCGCCACCAAGTGCCAGATCCGCAGCCGCCTCATCGGCAAGATGCCGATGCATATTGGGCCGATAAGATTGCTGAAGTAATGAGGGAACAATTTGGGATAAAACCCAAAGTCAACACTTACTCTTATCGGACACCGTATCCTCCCGCGTATGATTTGATCCCGCTTCCACATCGGTACAAGGTACCGGATTTTACAAAGTTTTCCAGGCAGGACGACACGTCAACCATGGAGCATGTCAACAGGTTCATCATTCAATGTGGAGAGGCTGGTAACAGGGACGAATTGAGGGTTCGTCTATTTTCATCATCATTGTCTGGATCGACCTTTACTTGGTTCATATCATTACCTCCCAACTCAGTAATTACTTGGGCCGATCTAGAGAAGCAATTCCACAAATACTTCTTCTCGGGGGTTCATGAGAAGAAGATCACCGACTTGGTCAAGTTGAGGCAACGTAATGATGAGTCGGTTGAGGGTTTTGTGCAGAGGATACGAGAGGTCAAGAATAAATGCTACAGCTTGGTTCTGGATGATCGGCAGCTAGCCGATTTGGCTTTCCAGGGTTTGTTGCCACATATCAGGGATAAGTATGCCTCTCAGGAGTTCGAAAGTTTAAGTCATTTGGTGCAGAGGATTTCTGATCAAGACATCAAGCCTTTCGAGCCTAAAAGAGCATGGAATAGGAAAGTGTCATTTGTCGATGAAGCAACAAGCTCAGATTCTGATGAAGAACCAGTAATCGGCTTGGCAGAGTGGGTAAAAAACAAGAAGCCGATGTCTTGTCCTTTTGGGCAGAAGGAACCAGAGAAGTTTGCTTTTGACACCGCTAAGGCTGATAGGATATTTGACTTTCTACTTCAGGAAGGTCAGATCAAACTGTCACCTAACCATGTGATCCCATCGGCAGAAGAGTTGAAGAGGATGAGATATTGCAAGTGGCATAATGCAACTTCCCATGACACCAACGAGTGCAAAGTATTCAGACAGCAGCTGCAATCGGCTATAGAGTCAGGGAGAATCAAGTTTGACAGTTCCAAAGCCCAGAAGCCGATGAAGATAGACCAACATCCTTTCCCGACAAACATGTTGGATGCTAAGGGGAAGGCTAAGGTCTTAACATCGGAGACAGCTGAGAAGAGTGCATCGGTAGATCCTCAGCATCAAGTTACTACTGCCGATGCAAGAAGTAAGGGCTTGGTCCAGGAAGGAACTAGCTCAGGAAGGCCTCCTCGATCTGGTATCGTCATAACTCATAGAAGGCCTCGAGGAAATTGGCAACAACGGGAAGATCGGTATCGGCGCCAGCAGGAGGATTATCGACGGGAAGAAGAAAGACGCCGACAGGAGTGGAATCGGCACAGGGATCATTGGAATTGTCCATTCTTCATCCATTGTTGGGAGGAAAATATCAAGCTTCCTACTGTCAGAGACTGCCCTGAGTGCAACGGTTATGATCGGTAAGATAGGATCGATCGACATTATCATGATGATGAACGGCGATTTAATGGGCCGATCAGAGGAAGGGTGTCAGTTCATGACCGGCTGGGGGGCAGATTTAGTGGGCACGACAGACTTAGTGACCGTGTCCAGTATTTTCCCAGGAACCAAGAAGAGCTCGAGGAAATGGCTGATGTGCGGGTTCCCGATGAATTCATATTTTGCAGGGATGCTAACACGCATCGTATGGAGTCAAGGGAGAACCGACGCCCGACGGCAAGGCAAAGGCCACTTCCTCCATGGTGCCCCGGAGGATTAACCAAGACACAGAAAAGGAGGTTGCAACGTGAAAGGCAAGAAGAGCTAAACAAGGGAGAGAACTCTGGAAGTCGGCAGCCGTCAGACACTAAGAGGGAAGGTCCGTCGGCAGGCGTCAACATGGTCTTCATGTTGCCGATGGAGTTTCTTGCACTAGCCAGTGATGATGAGTTGGAATTTTCTGATCAGATAGCTCAGTTGGCTCTGGATCCGATGACGGCTATCTTTGAGAAACCTGCCGATGACGAGAGGCAGCATCTTAAAGCTCTGTTCCTCAAAGGAAGGGTTGATGGGCAGCCAATGACCAAGATCCTAGTTGATGGTGGAGCTGCTATTAATATTATGCCGTATGCAGTATATCGGAAGCTTGGGAAAGGGGATCAAGATTTGACCAAGACCGATATGATGCTCAAAGACTTTGAAGGAAACGTGTCTCCAGTCAAGGGGGCGATATGTGCAGAGTTGACCATCGGCAGCAAAACCTTGCCGACAACTTTTTTCGTGATCAGCGGAAAAGGTGCTTACAACTTATTATTGGGAAGAGATTGGATTCATGCCAATTGTTGTATCCCATCTACAATGCATCAATGCTTGGTTCAGTGGGTAGGTGACAAGATTGAGATTGTCCCAGGAGATTCTTCTTATGTTATCGCATCGGCAGAAGCGGATACTTACGAAAGGACCAGGTGCATTTCAGGAGAAGTTTGGGAGAAAGATTTTCTCAAAGTTGCCGATTATGAGATTCCACCGATCCAAGCAGTCGGTTCTGACGACGGTTTTTAATGGATAGATTCGCCGATGATGGAAAATTAGGCCAGGGATTCACATCGGCCGATGATTTGGTAGAAGTAGATATAGGTAGTGGTGATAAGCCTAGGCCTACTTTTATTAGTGCTAAATTAGATCCTGAGAGTAAGCAACAATTGACTAGTTTGTTAAAGGAATATAAAGATTGCTTTGCTTGGGATTATACCGAGATGCCTGGTTTAGACCGATCAATTGTTGAACATCGGTTACCCATCAAGTCTGGGTTTCGGCCACATCAGCAACCAGCCCGCCGATGTAATCCTAACATTCTACCTGATATTAAGGCCGAAATCACCAAACTTATTGAAGCTAAGTTTATTCGGCAGTGTCGGTATGCCGAGTGGATTTCCAATGTTGTTCCGGTTTACAAGAAGAACGGGAAGCTTCGGGTGTGCATTGATTTCAGGAATCTCAATAAAGCTACGCCGATGGATGGATACCCAATGCCTGTCGCTGATCTACTGGTTGATGCTGCGGCCGGTCATCAGGTCATCAGCTTCATGGATGGTAATGCAGGTTACAATCAAATATTCATGGCGGAGGAGGATATTCCAAAAACCGCATTCAGGTGTCCTGGTCATGTTGGGCTATTTGAATGGATAGTCATGACTTTTGGGTTGAAGAATGCTGGTGCTACTTATCAAAGGGCTATGAATTTTATATTTCATGAGTTCATCGGCAAGCTCGTGGAGATTTATATTGATGATGTGGTGGTTAAGTCTGGAGATTTCTCAAAGCATCTTGCCGATTTACAAAAAGTGTTAGAGTGCACAAGGAAGCATGGATTGAAGATGAATCCCAACAAGTGTGCATTTGGTGTATCGGCAGGGCAGTTTCTTGGTTTCATGGTACATCAGAGGGGTATTGAAATTAGTCGAAGATCTATTGATGCCATCAATAAAATAGTGGCCCCTACCAACAAAACCGAGCTCCAATCCTTGATCGGCAAGGTAAATTTTATCAGAAGATTTATATCGAATTTGTCTGGTAGGATTCGTGCTTTCAGTCCTCTTCTTAAATTGAAAGCCGATCAAGAGTTTATTTGGGGAGAAGAATAGCAGTTGGCTCTGGATGAAATCAAGAAGTATCTAGTAAATCCTCCAGTTCTAGTTCCACCTCAACAAGGGAAGCCCTTCAGATTGTATTTATCTACCGATGGATCGGTTATCGGTTCAGCTTTAGTTCAAGAATTTGAAGGGAAAGAAAGGGTAATTTATTATTTGAGTAGGAGGTTGATTGATGCTGAAACCAGGTATTCGGCCATTGAGAAACTATGCTTATGCTTATATTTTTCATGTATCAAGCTGAGACATTACCTGTTATCGGCCGAATGCACTGTTGTTTGCAAAGATGACGTGGTCCGATACATGCTATCTATGCCGATTATGAGTGGTAGGATCGGTAAATGGATTTTAGCGCTGTCGGAGTTCGATTTGCGTTACGAATCGGCTAAGGCAGTCAAAGGGCAGATTATGGCCGACTTTGTGACTCAGCATTGCGGTCTAGTGGAAACCTTGGAAATTGTACCCTGGACGCTCTTCTTTGATGGATCTACCTGTGACCGGGGGGCAGGAATCGACATTGTATTAGTTTCCCCTAAGGGGAGGAAGTATGAGTTTTCCTTGCCGATTGTTGCCACATCAACAAATAATCAGGCTGAGTATCAGGCTCTGATCAAGGGATTGGAGTTGTTAAGAGAGGTTCGTGCTGATGCTGTTGAAATATTCGGGGATTCTATGTTGGTTATAAATCAATTGGCCGGAAGCTATGAATGCCGAAGTGAAGTTCTCATAACTTATTTCGAGAGAAGTATGCAACTGTTAAAGGAATTCAAGGATTTCCGATTGGAGCATGTTCCCCGATTGCATAATGAAGACGCTAATCGGTTAGCTCAGCATGCCTCGGGATATCAGCCCATGATTAATGCGACATCGGCAGTCGGTGCCGGTGATTGGAGGAAAGAAATTATTGATTATCTAAAAGATCCATCCAAAAAAGTTGAAAGACGGGTTCGATTTCAAGCAACCAAGTATGTGCTCCTTGAAAATGAATTGTATTATCGAACTATCGACGGGATTCTTCTCCGATGCTTGGGTGATGATGAAGCTAGAAGTTTGATGGGGGAAATCCATGAAGGAGTGTGTGGAGCGCATCAGTCAGCTTTTAAGATGAAGTGGATGATTCGAAGGAATGGATATTTTTGGCCAACCATACTTGAAGATTGTTTTAAATATTTCAAGGGATGTCAAGGTTGTCAAAAGTTTGGTAATATCCAGAGAGCACCCGCATCGGCTATGAATCCTATAATAAAGCCTTGGCCGTTCCGGGGATGGGCCATCGATCTGATCGGCCAGATTTATCCACCATCTAGCAAAGGGCATAAGTTCATTCTAGTTGCCACTGACTATTTCACTAAGTGGGTTGAAGCTATTCCTTTGAAGAAAGTCACATCGGCCAACATGATTGATTTTGTGAATGAGCATATTATTTACCGATTTGGGATTCCCCAAACGATTACTACCGATCAGGGCACCATGTTCACATCGGGGGAGTTCGATGAATTCGCAATCGGTATGGGAATTAAAGTGTTGAATTCTTCTCCTTGTTATGCTCAAGCCAGTGGGCAGGCCGAAGCGTCTAACAAAGGAATTATCAAGCTTATTAAACGAAAGATTGAAGAAAATCCTAAGCGGTGGCATACATTATTAAATGAAGCATTGTGGTCTTATCGGATGGCTTGTCATGGATCGACCAAAGTATCACCCTATCAATTGGTGTATGGACATGATGCAGTGTTGCCTCGGGAAATTAAGGCTGGATCTAGGCGATTATCTTTTCAAGATCAATTAACTTCCGATGGTTATGCCACTTTGATGACCGATGAATTGGACGATCTAGCAGGGCATCGGTTAAAAGCTTTAATGAGTATAGAAGAAAATAAGAAGAGAGTTGCTAGATGGTATGATAAGAAAGTGAAGGCTAAAGAGTTTGCCGATGGGGATTTGGTATGGAAATTAATTTTACCAATCGGGACCAAAAGTTCGAAGTTTGGAAAGTGGTCTCCTAATTGGGAGGGTCCTTATCGGATAAGTCGATCGGCTCCTGGTAATGCCTACATTCTAGAAACCCTCGAAGGAATTGAATTTCCCAGAGCATTAAACGGCAAATATTTAAAGAAGTACTACCCCAGTATATGGGTCGATGCATAGAAGTTTAGGTGCCGGTAACACCTATCGGCTGGATCCAAATGCTTGGGGACAAGACTTGGTGTTTCAAAAGTTTAGGTGCCGATAACAGTCCTATCGGCTAGACTAAAAGCTGAGGAAGTAGGAAAGCGCAGATATAATGCCGATGGAAACTCTATGTGTTAAGCAGCGTCTGGATTGCCGATATAGCGCGTAGCCGAATTTGGTTGGCTGCTTCTATCTCCTTGATGTCATCATCGGCAGAACCTTCTATCGGCTTCAGCTTCTTCTTCAGTTGAAGTGCCTTGCGACCATGAGCATTTCGCTCGTGCTCAAGAAGCCTGATGGTCTCTGGCAATTGACTCTCTTCCTGTTGGGCTTGGGACAGAGCGTTCTCTACTTCCTTGAGCTCCGCCAACAGGGATTCTTTTCTTGCCGATAGATCGGATATCTTCTGCTTCAGCGTGTCTCCAGAAGATCTCAGGATACCGATGTTCTTGTGCTTCTCATCGGTCAAAAGCTTCTCTTTCCTCATTTCATCGGAGAGTTGAGTCTGAGCGGCTCTATCGGCAAGACGCCGAGAAGCTCTCTGGTACTGCAGCTGGCGACTCTCCAGATGAGCGGCTTGGAACAGGATTTCTTCAACATCGGCTGGGATTTGGCCTCTGAGAGTTCTGAACAGGGTCTTGGTAGGGTCGGAATCATCAACCAATTGCGCTGTGTCCTGGTGAAGGAGAGCTGACAATTCTTCCAGCCTGACCCTGATCTCTGCCGATGTGATGCCGACCGTCTGAGAAGAGCTTGCTTCTTCACCTTCTTCTTCAGAGAGATCGATGGCGAAGGAGAACAGGCTATCGGGAGAATCTTGTTCCTGGGAGGGAAAGCAAAATTAGCTCATACTCAGAGAATCGGCAAATAGTGCTAACGGTAAACGGTGACTTACTTGCTTCAAAGCGATCTCTTGTCTTTGACTGAGAAGTGCTGACGGAGCTGCAGGCTGATCGGCCAAAGATGCCGATGGAGCTACAGGTTGATCGGCTGAGATTGCCGATGGAACGATATCAACTGAAAGAAGACAAAAGGAGTTATGAGACTAAATAAGAATAAGTTCATCGGTAGCGATATTGTTAAAGTATGTTACCTGGAGGAGGGACGACGGTTGTCTGAACCAGGAGAACTGCCGATGGTATAACTGGACCCACCGGGCCAGTTGTTTGTTCACCCATGTCAGCTGATGTATCTTCTGTTTGAGATCCTTCCTGTTGGGGTTCTTCTATCTGTGGTGCTTCTTGCATAGGTGGGGGAGATGGTGCTTGCTGTGGCTGGGCTTCTGGAGAAGAAGGAGAAGACTCCACCGGAATTGGAGATACCGGAGGAGGAGGGGGAGTTGCTACCTTCTGGCGCTTTGTTCCAGTCTTAGCACCCGTGGTGCCCTTTCTCTTGGGTTGGCTAGACTGGGGGGCATCGGTACTCTCACACCTGGCTTTCGCCGATGCGCCGGTTTGCTGCAATAATGAACAAGAGTTTATAAGCATAAATATAGCCGATATAAAGATAGTTAGCATAAAGGAAAAGATTTGACAAATTGCCTTGAAAGCCCGCGCAAGAGTGGGAGCGGCTACCGTTGGTGATGTCTGGGTTCTTCTGGTGGTGACTTTCCTGAGGCGTACACCCCGATGCACGATGGAAGCTAGAGTGGGAGCATTGTGGCCGATTGAGGAAATCGGGCCTGATGGAAACAAGTCGATCGGCCTGCCACTCCTGCTAACCAATGGAGGAATATTGTCAACCTGCAAAAAGAATACAAGGGTAAGCTGCCGATGGAGGTAATATTGAGAAAATGAAACGTTGGTTTGAGTTACTTACAGTGTCATCGGGAACTTCGTATTCGGAGTCAATCATGCCACGGTATGAAAGTGCCGATCTGCAGAATAGATGCTCTTTCCATTCTGCCCACCATAACTTGTATGCCTGAGTGATAAAAGCAGCCGGAACCCATTCTGACAGATCTACATCTATATCGGCGTTTGGTGGTAGTTGGGCTGCTCGAGTCCACTCAAGAAGGTTGTTGATAGTTTCTCTGGGTTTTATCACATCGGCATAAGGAAGTGCAATCGGCAACTGGCCGAAAGCTAACTGGCGAGCTAATGCCGATGGATTGTAAAATTCGTAAGTTTGAGGGGAGGTTTTTGTGCTACCAAAGAAATTCACTGGAATGATTCTGGGAGTCACAATTGCCATCATCGCCTCATTGTCCCTGTCAAGAGCTTCATCAAATGGATTGAAGGTCAGAGGGAGCATGCTATCTGGGTCATCATAAGCCAACCATGGTCGTTCGTCTCTGGTCAAACCCTCATACAGAGTCTGGAAGAATCGACCGATCTGATCTGGATTACCCCCTGAGCCAGGCAGAACTATGACAGCTTCGCCAAAGTTCAAGGGGGCGCGTGTTGCCGATTCCTCTTCACCCAATACATGGTTTTCAGCTATATCTCTTGGGAAACGCTGTGTGAACAGGTTGAAGTTGAGACGGTTGTGCAGATGCAGATTGAGCCACATGTTGACAAACCACCAGGGGCCTCCCAAGTTGCCAGTAGATTGGCCGAGCAGAAGTTTCTGGGCTACTTGATGGAGAAGGTGGTAAGCAGCGCCAAGCAAGTATCGGCCGAGAGGGAATCGGCCACCGTTAGCCAGTCTTTCTGCTGCCGATAGGTAGACAGAAGTCGGTCCTGCCGATCGACCACAGAATACAAACTTGTCCAGCCACATGTTCAGAAAGGTGGTTTGTTCCTTTATGGTGACAGATCCTTTCCCACGGTACTTCTGGATGTGCCCCGACCAACCGCCGATAGCGCGAGTCTCCACTTTGGCACTAGGGGCAGTATCAAAAAAGTGGGTGCTATCGGCAGAAGATATATCTAGACCAGTAAGCATGGCTACATCGACAAGAGTAGGAGAAGCAGGGCCGTGGCCAAAGGCAAAAGCATTGAGGGTGTCTGACCAAAAGTAGGATGCAGCTATCAGCAGTGACTCGTTCCTATGCATATCGGCAATGGACAATCTAATGCATTGGGCTAGATTCCTTTCACCCCACTGAACTTCATTAGAGTTGCTGACCCTCAAGAACCAGTCTTTCCACCCTACAGTTGGGCTGGGCCAAGAGCAGAAGGTGTCCTTCCACAGATCTAAGGAAAAATTTTCGGCTCTGAAGGGGATCCTGTTGGTTTCTGCGTTGATAAGGTCAGTTGGATCTGGGTCCCCTAGAGGGCCGAGGCATTGAAGGTGTGGTTGATCGGTGGGGATGATAATTTTGTTGGACAATTCCTAGTGATTTTGGGCGTAAAAGGAAATACAAAGAGGAAAGAAAAGGAAGATGTTCAGTAAAATGAATTGCGAGTGAACAGGGATATGAAGAAAAAATACAGAAGACGGGGTGGAGATTTGACCTCAGGGACGACGAACCCGACGGCCATCTTGCTGCGAAGGAAGCGTTTGAAGGCGCCGGAGTTGGGGAAGAGGGGTACTTGTCGGAGACCTTGGGAGTTTTTGGTGGCGCCGCCGCTGGAAAAGTAAAGTTGGGTAGTAGAATGGTGTGATGGGGAAGGAGTACCCAAGAAGGAACTATTTATAGGACAAAATGGGCAAGGGCAAATCCGACTTATCTCTTTGCCGCATCCGAGAAATTCGAGGGTACTCAGGTGGATATGGTAACTGTTCGCACGGTAATCCAGGGATTGTGCAGGTGATTTGACGGGAAGCGGTCATTATCTGAAGATATTTTACTGTGCGAGATCTCCTGGTCGGTCCATCGGCAATATTCTATAACGGTCATATTGCCGATGGGCGGATAGAGGGGAAGTAACCGTTTGTGCGAATATCCTGGTCAGAACATCGGCAGATTTTTGTAACGGTATTGTTGCCGATGTACGACTGAGAAGAATGCCCGTTTAGGAAGTTGGGGATTTCGAGAAATCTGCGGAGGAATAGGATCAGAGTTGTTCAGATTGAGGTTGTCGGTTACCAGATTAGGAGCATTAATTGCGGGAAAAGGCATCATTACTGCAGAGAATTTCGGAGCATTAATAGTTTTATACTCCGAAACTGGGGGGCATGTGTTGACACCGTTTTTGGGCACGTGTCTAGGATGGCAGGATAAGGTGGCAGTACGATGTTTACAAAGTAGGTTGCCGATGAGGATGGTTGCCGATGAGGGAGAAGTTGAACGTGACTAAGTCCACAGGCAGTAATATGGTGCCGATGGCTAGATAAGAAAGTCTGCCGATGACTATGGCAAAGGGACTGCCGATGATGCAAAGAGGGAGTCCGGAAGCTGCCGGTCGTTATGTGGAGGAGTTTCGGTTTGTCACAAGGGATAGTTTTGTTATTTCCTTAATTATTTGCATCGTTTTGTATACGGATTCCGTGTAATTTGGAATTCGAATTCTAATCGTGTCTGGTTGTAGCTCTTTGAGCAGGGTATAAATATAGACCCTAGGGCCTTGTAATAGAAGATCAATCAATAAATCAAACACACGTTTTTACTCATATTCCAGCATTTACTTTTCGACGACTTCGTCATACTTTTTCCTTTTGTTACGAGTTCTTAGGAATTCGTCGACTTAAGCTCGGCGTGTTCTCAAGTTCCGCGTGAGTACCTCTTAGCCGTGACATCCGGGCGCATCGCTGTTGTCAGGACTAAAGTATTCGAGTTATCACCTTTGCCGATAGCAAGGTCAAATCGGCTGGCACGCCTTAACGTTTGAATCGGGTATTAGCCCTTTGTGTTTGCAGATCAGTTTTGCATCAACACACGTATTTTATGACTATGCCCCTGTCATCGCAGAAGTCCCAATAGGTGGTGCCAGTAAACTGGGTGCCTAGGTCAGTGATTATGCTGTTCGGGATGCCGAATCTGTGTATGATTTGATTGAGGAACTCCACAGCCTTCTCGGAGGTTGCCTTGACCAGAGGCATGTATTCGATCCACTTGGAGAACTTGTCGATTAACACGAAAACAAACTTGAAATTGCCTGGGGCTGGCTTAAATGGCCCGATCATGTCAAGCCCCCAGCAAGCGAAGGGCCAAGACGACGGAATGGTTTGAATTTCGTGAGCAGGTACGTGGGTCCTCTTGGCGAAAAATTGACATCCTTCGCAGTGTCGGACCAGTTTTTCTGCGTCGTTGACCGCGGTTGGCCAATAAAAACCTGCTCGGAAGGCTTTTCCGACCAACGTTCTGGATGCAGCGTGATTGCCGCAGGATCCAACATGTATGTCTTCTAGGAGCTTGATACCATCATCTTGGGGTATGCATTTGAGCAGTACTTCGGAGCTTGCGTTTTTTCGCATGAGTTTTCCGTCGACCAGGATGTAGTTCTTTGACCGTCGAATGAGGCGTTCATTCTCTGTTTTATCCTGAAGGCCTGTCCCGTCCGATATATACTTGATGAACGGGGTACGCCAGTCACGCCCACCGGTTGTCGGAGTGGCGTCGTCTATGAGCATTGCCTCGGTGGGTTGCTTGTCGACCGGGGGGGAGCCTACGCTTGGCTCGTGGATGTCCTGGACGAAAATACCCCGCGGGATCTAGGCCCGGGATGACCCTAACTTTGACAACGCATCTGCTGCTTGATTCTTATCCCGGACCACGTGGATGTACTCTATGCCGTAAAAGTTGGTTTCCCATTTGCGAATTTCTTTGCAGTAGAGATCCATCTTCTCGTGGTTTGCGTCCCACTCCTTGTTGAGCTGGTTGATAACTAAAGCGGAGTCGCCATAGACATAGAGGCGCTTGACTCCTAGCTCAACGGCTAGTCTTATGCCATGCAGGCATGCTTCGTATTCGGCGACATTGTTTGACGCCGGAAAAAGGATCCTAAGGACGTAACGCAGTTTGTCCTTGTTGGGTGACACGAACAATATCCCAGCGCCGGCACCGTTGATGTTCAAGGACCCGTCAAAGAACATTAACCAGTGGTCGGAGACATCGGGAACGGGAGGCTCGTTGAGATCTGTCCATTCAGCAATGAAATCGACCAGGGCCTGAGACTTGACAGTGGTGCGACTCTGGAACTCCAGGGAAAATGGGCATAATTCCATCGCCCATTTCACGATTCTGCCATTGGCATCTTTATTACGCAGAATGTCCCCGAGAGGGAAATTGGTTGTCACCAAGACTCGATGGCCGTCGAAGTAGTGCTTCAGCTTTCTTGACGTTATTAGAATGGCGTATATGAGCTTCTGTATTTGTGGGTACCTGGCCTTGGACTCGTTTAAGACTTCACTTATGAAGTAAACGGGTCTCTGGACCTTATAGGCGTGACCTGGTTCATCTCGCTCGACCACTATTGCCGTGGAAACAACCCTGTCGGTTGCAGCAATGTAAAGGAGTAGGTCTTCATTGGGCTGAGGCGCTGTAAGGATAGGTGGTGAAGTGAGGAAAGTCTTAAGCTGAGTGAACGCAGCGTCGGCTTCCTCTGTCCAAGAGAACTTTTCCGACGCTTTCAAGAGCTTGAAGAAAGGGAGGCCTTTTTCTCCTAGTCTTGAGATGAAGCGGCTGAGGGCGGCCATACATCCGGTAAGCTTCTGGATATCCTTGACGTTCTTAGGTGGTCGCATGTCGAGTGCTGCTTTTACTTTTGAAGGGTTTGGTCGTATGCCGTCACGACTGACAACGTTGTCGAGCAGTAGACCGGAAGGAACACCGAAAATGCACTTCTTGGGGTTGAGCTTCCACTTGTACCTGTTAAGCGCCTTGAAGGTTCGGTCTAAGTTGTCGATTAGGATGCTCGCGTTCTTTGTTTTTACGACCACGTCGTCTACATAGGCCTCGACGAGGTCGTCACGAATCTCGTCGTGGAGGCACTGCTGGATGGCCCGTTGATAAGTAGCTCCGGCGTTTTTGAGTCCGAATGACATGGTCGTGTAGCAGTATGCGCCGAAAGGAGTGATGAAGGATGTTTTGATCTGATCGTCTTCCTTTAGCGAAATCTGGTGATAACCAGAGTAGCAGTCTAGAAAAGAGAGGAGTTCGCATCCGGCCGTTGAGTCGACCACCTCGTCGATGCGAGGGAGACCAAAAGGATCTTTAGGACAGTGTTTATTGAGATCGGTGTAATCAACGCACATTCTCCTTTCATTATTCTTTTTGCGTACAAGAACCGGATTGGCGAGCCAATCGGGGTGATACACTTCTTTTATGAATCCGGCTGCTAGAAGCCGTGTTATTTCTGTCCTAATAGCCTCCTTTTTGTCACGAGCGAACCGTCGCAGCTTTTGCTTGATTGGTCTTGCGGCCTTCGAGACATTTAAGGAGTGCTCGATCAGGTTTCGCGGGACGCCGGGCATGTCTGCGGGTTTCCATGTGAAAACGCTCACGTTGTCCCTTAGAAACCTGACGAGCGCGTCTTCCTATTTTGGATCCAGGTTGGCCCCGATGAGGGCCGTCTTCTCGGGGCTGCTTTCGACCAGCTGCACTTCTTTGTACTCCTTGGATTTTGAATTCTTCCTGGCTGTCTCCTGTTCGGGTAATCGGAGCTGGTCGGGAGGCAGTCGTGCAGCTTGGGTTGCTGTTTCTGCCATGCGTATTGAGAGGTCGATTGCTTCGGTGATCTTGAAGCTCTCTTCTTCGCAGGTGTACGCGGTGTAGACGTTGCCTCTGACGGTTAGGACACCCTTCTCCGTAGGCATCTTAAGTACTAGGTAAGAGTAGTGCGGGACTGCCATGAACTTTGTCAGCGATGGTCGGCCCAGTATAGCGTGATAGGTCCCGTCGAAGTCCGCGACCACGAAGTTGATGAACTCCGTCCGAAAGTGGTCGGGTGTGCCAAATTGGACAGGCAATGTTATCTGTCCGAGAGGTACTAAACTCTGTCCTGGCAAAACCCCCCAGAATTGGGCGTCGTAAGGTTTTAGTTCTGCAGGAGATATCTTGAGAGCGGGTAGGCTGTTGCGGAATAGGATGTCAATGGAGCTTCCCCCGTCCACGAGCACACGCTCGAATCTGATGCTGTTGATGCAAGGATCCAGAATCAGGGGGAAACGACCTGGCTCTGGGATAGCGGCCCATTGGTCCTTCCTGCTGAATGAGATCTCCCTGTGCGACAACGGGGGAAATTTTGGGTCTGCGATCAGCCCGTCCGTGCTGTCTATGTTGAGGCAGGCTCTCTTTAACAGCTTCCTTTCTCGCTTAGATTCGATGGAGACCTTGCCTCCGAAGATGGAGTGGACCACGTCAGTGGGGCTGACGTATTGGTGTCGGGGGTCCCTATCTTGGTCCTCATCCTCATCTTCGTGGTCGTGCCCGTCGCGCTTGTTGTTTTTCTTGGCGGAGTCGTCTTGGGCGGCCCGCCGTGTATAGATGCTTTTGAGGACGCGGCACTCTTCCATGGTATGATTAGACTTTGGATGTAGTTGGCACGGTCCCTTCAACGTTTTGTTGTAGTCTTCTTGGTAGTCCCGTCGTCCATTGGGACGCTTGACCGTATTTACTTCATGGTCGTAGTCGCGAGGGCGCTTTCCTCTGAAATCGTCGCGGTTGTCGCGCCGCCGATCCCAACCTTCTCTGTGATCGCGGTTGTCGGGGCGGCGGTGGTTCCTGTTGTCGTAGCGACCGCAACCGTCGTCTCGCCGGGAAGGCTGGTCGGGACCTCTCGCATCGTCTCGGATTAGTTTTTCTGCGTCGTCGGCGTCGGCGTAATTTTTGGCCGTGGCGAGGAGCTCCGCCACCGTTGTTGGACGTTTACGCAACAGTTTGTTCCTCAGCGCTTCGTGGAAACGCAGGCCCTTGATAAAGGCAGAGATGGCCTCGTCGTGGGAAATCTTCGGGATCTTAAGGCGCATATCCGAGAATCGTCGGATGTAATCACGCAAAGGTTCGTTCTTCCTGTCCCTTATCCTTTCAAGGTCATACTTGTTTCCAGGCTGCTCGCATGTGGCGATGAAGTTGTCGATAAAAGCCTGGCGTAGCTCTTCCCAAGAGTCGAAGGAGTCCTCGGGCAAGCCAAGAAGCCACTGATGACCAGCCTGGTCGAGGACTATGGGGAAGTAGTTAGCCATGACGTGCTCATCTCCTACAGCTGATCGGACGGCGATTTCATAGAGAGTGATCCAATTCTCTGGATTTTCCTTGCCGTCGTATTTTTTAAGTTTTTCGAGCTTGAAATTGCGGGGCCACACGACCTGGCGGAGGTGTGAGGAGAACTGTCTTAGGCCTGGGGGACCGTGCGTTGCATCGTACTCGATACGGCGCAGGTTTTCGTGGACTGCTCTCTCTGTGGCGCGCCTGTTGATGCGGTCCCGAGCATCTTTGGGAGGGATGTTGTGCCGGAGATCCCTGTGCTGGTTTACTTCTTGACCGCGTATGCGGTTCTGCTCGCGGTGACCGTCGGCGTCCCGACCACCATCGTCACGCCGTGAATCTTTTCGACGGTTGTCGGGAGAGCGGCTGCGGTGACGCCTGCTAGGAGATGGTGAGGCCCGGCTACGATTAGTCTGGTTGGAGGCGGCTTCTGTATAAGAGACGTCCTGGACTCTTTTGAGCAGAGTGGCTGTCTGTCCCATTGCGGCGATCAGGTGTGCTCGGATGCTGGTCCGGACTCCCTGGCACTCAGGGGTATTAGGGAGTCGATCTAGATTGGCCATGGCGACAGCCACGTTGGCGCTTGGCGTTTTGTAGACTGGCTGGTCTCCGACCATGTCAAAAGCGTCGTTGAGATTATGCGGTGGAATTTGCTCGTCTGCGCGTCGTCGGGCGCGATCGGCGTTGCGCTGCTCGCGGAGTTGCCTCTGCTCATCCGTTTCTCCATCAACGACCGGCTCGTCGGCGCTGACGTTGAAAACAATATCTCCTCGCCGGGGTGGGAATACCGGGAAACGAGGAAAGCCTGGAGGGTGTGAAGGCAAATCCAGGTCGTAGTCCTCATCTTCGGTGTTTATAACTTCAGTGGGGACGGAACCGGTGCTTGAGTTGGTGCTGGAGGCCTGACCTTCCCGTAGTTCTCGGATTGTCACCATGTTGACGTAGTGATGACCGTTCCTTTTCGGCAGCCAACCCGCCTTGCTGAAAACGGATTGGATGTGCCGTGAGTAAAGAGAGGCCGAGTTGTTCAGGCCGCAAGGATGATCTTCCTTCTTGATCTTGACGGATCGTCCTGAGGGGGTTGAGGTTATCGTCAGAGACGCTCCCGGCCGTTCGCGTGTACCGACACGAGTTGGCCGGCGGGACTTGAAAAAATCCGCTGGATCAGCTTGGTCAGGCTGACGCAGGATTCCGTCTACTAGCTGGGAAGCTTCGAGTAGCTTGGAGTCAGCGCGATCAAGCGCTTGGAGAAGGTCCGAGCAGTTGATCTTCTTTCCCTTGTAGAGCGGGAACGGTGGTCGGGCGCTGGGTGCCGCCACGCGTGTGGTCGGAGACGGCGTGATCTCAGATTGGATCTGAGTTTCTTTCGAAACCGTGGTCGTGAGGCCGCCGCTGCACGTCGTCCATGTGATCTGGCCGACGGTGAACGTGAGGCCTTCAGGCACGGTCGCGGAAGCTGGGATCGTGACCATCTTGTTCGCCGGAGAAGTTGCACGCACACCCCCTACCTGGCGCGCCACTGTCGACGAAAGCTAGTCGGCAGTCCACCTTGGGATATACCCACGGTAGTAGTTTATCGGTAGACGGTGCGCAAACTACGAACTCGATGGTAACGCAAGACACGAGCAAGCTTTTTTTCCAGGTTCGGCCGCCGAGTTGGCGTAATACCTACGTCCTGCGTCTGGTTGTATTGATTTGTGTTGAGAGAATATGATGTCCTAGGGGGGTCCCTTGTCTCTCCTTATATAGTCCGGAGAGCAGGGTTACAGATCTGGAAACTAATCCTAGTCGGTTACAATTGCAATAGACAGTTCATTATCAATTCCTATTCTAACCGACTAGAATCCTGCTTGATCTCCACGTCTTGTTTCCTTGCGCGAAACTCCAAGCTGTCAGATCAAACCTTGAGCTTGTCTCGTAGTGGGCCAAGCCTCCTGGCCCAAGTCTAGCCGTAAGGGTATAGGGGTTTATACCCCCACACCCGGTGCAAGTGAAGCCCCCGAGCCCTTACCCATAGGCAAGGGTCGATCAGGGACTTTCTTGACTTCATTTTACGTCCCTCGTTCATCCTTTCACTCGGAGGAGGGATAGGAAGCACTGTACTACCCTTGGTGGGCGAGTAACGATGTTCTTGGGGAGCTGCTAGTGGATAAGTCCAAGTGGATGTCTGAGTCCCATTCGGTAGGGGTCGGCTTGCGGCCTTATGGGCACATCTCAATATACCCGAGGGCAGTCACGGTGGGTGTCGGTACCATTTGATAGGTTCCAAGGGCTCGAGGCCTTCCTCGATGGGATCCCACTCACGCGACACCCGCATGGGTCTCGGACATGACTGTTAGGGATGCGCCGAGCTTCTTTAGGCTTGGACCGTGGCTTCTTTTGGGCTCATCCCCAGTCATCCCTCACTCAGTTGTCCTGAGGTGACTGTTTGAACCACTTTGTAGGTCAGTCTCGCAACCTCTGGACCGTAAGAGGCCATGGCTTGGGTTCTTACCTCGAAGGGCATCCGTCTGGGCACAAAGGGGGGTCGAGCACCCCTTGTCTTGGAAGGAACCGCCCTGACACAGTCGGTGGGGCGCTCCTTTTGAGGCGATTTGTGTTGGGAGTTGGAGCGACCGTGCCGTATTACCATGTTTGGATGGGACGGTTCACCATGCGCGCATGCATGCAGTTAGCATGAGAATCAGAGGAGTGGGCGCCTGGGTTACTGTGTGTGGTTAATGAGGCGGTCGGCGGTTTGTTTCCTCTTCCCCCATCTCCACCGTGGTGGGCGGGGTGCGAGTGTTCTTTCTATAAAAGCCAGAGGTGGGGCTTCTGTAACAGAACCGACCAAATTATAAGAGATTAAGCCTAATAGTGACCATTTGCATAGTCGAACCATCACGCTTATGCCCATATAATCCCGGTAGTCCGTGAAATCTCGAAGGATTTCAAACCACACATCGCATAACAGCCAAGATCGTAATAAGTTTAGCGGCCGCCATCCACAAGTACATCCAGATTTCAACATTCATAAAATACCTCGGAGTGCTTAAAGTTATTACAAACCAAGTTCTTCAAGTAGCGGAAGCTTCATAGTTTGAAATTACCACACACACGATAAGTCTGATACAGTGCCATAGTTCGGTCATTCCCACAAAAGCAAAAGAAGAGACGGAGTGACCATCGCCCTTGGTCTAGTCATCACCCATAGCTGGGTACAGACAGAGGATGCAATAACCATAGTACATTTGACCATCTGCAAAACAACATGGGAATAGAACCCTGAGTACAAGAAGGTACTCAGCTAGACTTACCCGTCATAAACTTAAAATAAAGACTCATCAAGGATCATGAAGGCTATTTAGTGGGGTAGCTGACAACCATTTTTCAAAGACCGCAAGGTTTTATTACCCTACCTACATAAATCTTTTCTTCTTTAAATCTGCTCAAGTTGAAAGTATCATTATCTATTACCTAGGTTTGCTCCTGTGCTATTACAAGCAAGTATGAGACTATGATAGTACCTCATCACAGCAGTCATAAACCCGTTTCATTATAACCCAAGTGTTCCATAGTCCTTACTACGAGGACAGGGCTCATGTCAAGTGCTCACTATCCAGGAGCGATGGCGATTCGAATCGATTTCTAACCAGCTGGCGAGGTATTCCCCACACAAACCACACTCACTGATCAAGTGAGCTACAGATCACCGTATTACACTATCCAGGACCAATTCGCGGGTTCGGCAGGCACCGCCAGTACCCGAGGACCGTTCCGGCGACCGAGGTATCCAAGGTATACCAAGGTTGCGCGCCGCGCCCTCGTCGTTCTCCTCAACCACCACCAATACAGCGCATGGCGGCTCGATTCCCGGCCCGGATAGTGTTCAGGCTTCGCGGTCGGAACGACTTATCCTTCCAGCTAAGTGTGGGGCATGCGTTCAACATGACAAGAGGGCCGTCAACGATCGGTCCTTAATCGACACAGGCAGGGGCACCATGGTCAACCCACCATAAGACCCTGCCCGGTCTCCAATTACATTCCACACTTGGTTATTTCTTTCCCCAAGCAACCACTGCTTAAACAAGCAGGTATCCACCTATATCTCGCAGGTGACAGGACATCACCCGACTTCTACCGGACTAAGCAAGCTAAGCATAGACTCCGCGCCTGTCTACATAGGACAAGGTAGATAAACGAGTAGGGATAACAAGGAGTACATATGCAGCAACGGTATCAGGCAACTCCTATCACTTAATATGCAATACAGTAGAACAGGTATAACACTTTATATAAGTTAGCGAGAATAGGGAGACTTAGAATGCTCCGGGGCTTGCCTTTCTCAAACGTGCTGGGTCGGTGATCCGGACACTCCTGCAATTCCTCTCCGGGTTCCTGTGCTTCCGGAGGTTCCTGCTCCTGAAGCTCCTCGGGTTCCTCGGTTCCCACCTCGTTCTCCTGCGAGCCTGTATGATGCATACATGCTCATGAGGAGAGTGCGAGATGCCCGAGTGGATGCTTACATGAGGGAGTACCAAAGGAGTCATGTTATGATGCATAGGTAATGCACTTGGTCATGCTTATTACAAGGTAGTCAACATCATCCAAGAATAAACAATTGAATCAAACATCTATTACATTCTCTTCTATAATTATTTTTCAAATGAAATCAGCAACCTACATGATGCTTCAAAGATACACCAAACCCAACTTAGTCCATTCAACCCACATACACAACCATTCATAATTTTCTTTATTCATTTCTAAGCCCATTAAAAATCACATGCAATTCTGTTAATCCATAAATTCCAGAAAAATTACAGGAGACTACTAGCTAATCATAAAGTCTGCTGTAAATTTTTCATAATTTTTGGTTACTTATTCTGAGCCACAAAAATCACAAGATTAATGGATAAGGCAAGTATAATCACCCTACTGTGATATAAGTGTCAAACAACAGATTTCATATTTTTACAATTTATCTAATATCATAAGAAATACCCACAAAATTTTCCAGATTTATTGCATGACCCATTTAATTATTAAAAATCATAAAGCACTGCCATGCAAGCATTTAAATTACCATAAATTCATTTATACACCAAATAATATGTAACAATATTTTCTCAGTGAGTAAACACACATGCAGAGCCAGCAAAACAAGTTTCACATTTTTCTGAGCCATATTTCATTTACTATGCATTTTCCAAGTTTAACAAAATCATGGATAAAATATATTCACACAGAAAAGTTGCTCCAACATGACATGCAATTACATCAAACTGTAGATCTGGAAATATAGAGCACACCAAAATTTATTTCATTCAATTTGGAGCTGTAGAACTCAAGATATAGATTTTACAAACTTTAAATCAATTTCTGGAAAACACTTTTTCAAGAAAACCGACGAAAAACGCTACGCTCACCCAGATCTACACCCACCGGGGTACCCCTACGACTGACAGTGGGTCCCCGACCCCACCAGTCAGCGAGACCGAGAGGGAGCTCACCTCCGACGAGCGGATCTCGCCGGCGGTGAGGTCTCCGGCCCCGGGGTGAGCACCAACGTGCTCCCCGCAGCAAGACGCACCCAGCGGTACCCTTGGATTGACCAGAGGACGGCCGGAACACCTCCGGCGAGCATGCATGGCGGCACGGCGGCGCTGCTCGCCGTGGCCAGGCTGCTCCGGCGCGGTAGAGCGTGCGCAAACGCCTCTCCGAGCTTCCTCACCTTCCTACCGACCTAGCGCAACAGAGAACGAGCGAAAAGACGCAGGGAAACGCTAGATCCGCCACGGCGGAGTACTCCGGCGAGCTCGGGGTAACTCCGGCGAGCGATTCATGGCGCTCGACGGACTCTCACCTCGGTAGAACGTTCGCACGAGCTTACCCTAGCGACGGCGAGTGCCCTGGTGCTCTCGGCGTCGAGCTTGATGCTCTGGTGTGGCCGGCGACGAGCGGCGGAGCTCTCTCCGGCAATGGCGCGCGGAGGAGCGGCTGCTGCAGCGCGGTTCGAGCGGAGGAGGAAGGAGAAGGAGGGCGCGGGGAGACAGGATGGAGGGAGTGGCCTGGGAGCCTGCGCCGGCGTCCCGACCAGGGGGGGTTGGAGGCCGGCCGCGGCGCGTCCAACGCCGGCGTACGGCCGCCACGTGGCCGGCGCCGGGTGGAGCAAGGCGGGCGCCGCGCGCGCGGGAGAGAGGGGAGGGGGAGCGGGCCGCGCTGCCCAGTTGGGCCAGAAGGGAGGCGGGTCGGCCCAGTAGCGCCTGCCCCCTTTCCCTTTTTTTTTGAAATTTCTTTTCTCCAAATTCTTTCTAAATTTATTTGGACCAATTTAAAATCATTTTCACCTCTTGCTCCCAAAAACACAGTTGTTCCAAAACAAAAACTCTACCACTTTGCTTTAACAAGCAAGACCAAATTCCCAACAGAATTTGAATTACAAGTTAAAACTCAGTTCTAGGTTTTAAATAAATTCTTTTTGGATATTTTTGTATAAATTCCATTTCTCAATTTCCATAGCTCCAAAAATTGCACAAAAATGTTCTTAATTCTTCTTACACCTAAAGCAACCTAATTTGAATATTTCACTATTTTAGAAACAAGTATCATATTTTTAACATATTTAAACTCATGAAGTGAAGCACATCAAATCATAATTTGACAAGAGTGTCATGCTCATGATGCTTATGCTTGATGGAATGCTTATGCATGGCTTTGGTGAGACTAAGTGCATGCTTAACACCTAGGGTGTTACAGCCCTTCCCCCCTTAGGGAAATCTCGTCCCGAGATTTTGGGTTACTAACCATTTCTTATGAAACTTTGGGTAAACTGTTTTTAAGTAATCCTCTGTTTCCCAGGTGGCATCCCTATCGTCATGATGACTCCACACCACCTTATATGTTCTGACAATTCTGTTTCGGGTTACTCGCTCCTTGGTATCCACGATTCCCACTGGCTGCTCTTTATACTCTAAGTCTGCTTTTATTTTGATCTCTCGGGGTTCAATTCTTTGCTCAGGCACTTTCAAACATTTCCGTAGTTGCGACACATGGAAGACCGGAAAGATCGAGCTCATCTCTTCAGGTAACTGAATCTTATAGGCCACTGGGCCTTTCCTCTCTAGCACTTGGTACGGTCCCACATATCTGGGTGCAAGCTTGCTTCGAACTCGGAAACGTTGAACTTTCTTCATTGGCGTAACCTTGAGGTACACATAGTCACCTATGTTGAATTCAAGTGGCCTTCTTCTCTTATCAGCATAACTCTTCTGTCGTGATTGCGCTGCTTGCATATGTTGCTGTATAATCTGCACCTTTTTCTCGGCATCATTCACAAAGTCGATACCATAGTATCTTCTTTCACCAGGTTCAACCCAGTTTAACGGAGTTCGACATCTTCGACCATACAAAGCTTCAAACGGGGCCATCCTGATGCTCTCTTGATAACTATTATTGTAGGAGAATTCAGCCAAAGGTAACCACGATTCCCATGATCCCTTGGATGATAGCACACAGGCTCTCAGCATATCTTCTAACACTTGATTTAGCCTCTCGGTTTGACCTGAAGTCTGGGGATGATACGCCGTGCTTCTTATCAGACTGGTCCCCAAGCTCTTATGCATGCGCTCCCAGAAGTGAGCAGTGAACTGCGGTCCTCTATCCGATATGATAGTTTTGGGAATATCATGCAATTTGACGATCTCAGCCATATATATATCGGCGTACTCAGGAGGTCGGTAACGAGTCTTCACAGGGATGAAATGGGCCGATTTGGTCAATCGATCTATGATTACCCAAATCGAGTCATTCCCCTTCCTTGTGGTTGGTAAACCCGTGATAAAGTCCATACTGACCTCTTCCCATTTCCACTCCGGAACTGATAACGGTTGCAACAGACCTGCAGTTTTCATATGGATGGCCTTAACTCTGCAACACGTGTCACAACGGGCCACATAAGCTGCTATTTCTTTCTTCATCTTGGTCCACCAAAAGTGGGGCCTTAGATCTTGATACATTTTGCTGCTGCCAGGATGAATAGAAAGCTTAGAGAGATGGGCTTCATCCATGATGCGATTCTTCAACTCCCGATCTTTCGGGACCACTAACCGCTGTTGGAACCACAGTACCCCCTTCTCATCAACCCGAAACTGAGTCTTTGGGTCATCTTTGATCTTCTCTTTGATGTGGAAAATACCCTTGTCTGTTTTCTGACCTTCAATGACTTGACTCTCGAGTGAACAACTGAGTTGTATATGACATAAGACCTCAGGATGCATAAGATTGAACCCATCTTCAAACAACGGTTGAACCACTTGACAGTGTGGTTTACGACTTAGAGCATCTGCTACTACATTAGCCTTGCCTGGATGATAGTGAACTTCCAGGTCATAGTCCTTGATTAGCTCTAACCACCGTCGTTGCCTCATATTCAGCTCGGACTGCGTGAAGATGTACTTCAAGCTCTTATGATCGGTATAAATGTGACACTTATTTCCTAGCAGATAATGTCTCCAGATCTTCAAAGCATGTACTACTGCTGCTAACTCAAGGTCGTGCGTTGGATAGTTGACTTCATGCTTTCTCAACTGTCGGGAAGCATAAGCTATCACCCTGCCATCTTGCATCAACACACACCCCAGGCCACTCTTCGATGCGTTACAAAACACATCAAAAGGCTTCTCTATATTAGGTTGTGCCAGAACGGGAGCAGTGGTTAGCAACTTTCGCAAGGTGCGGAAGGCTAACTCACACCCCTCCGTACAGACGAACTTATGATCCTTTTGTAGCAAACTTGTCATTGGCTTAGCAATCTTGGAGAAGTCAGGTATGAAACGACGATAATACCCGGCCAGACCAAGAAAACTTCTAACTTCCGAGACCGAAGTTGGTGCCTTCCAGTCCATGACTTCCTGCACTTTTGATGGATCCACAGCAATTCCTTCTTCAGACAGAATGTGCCCGAGGAAAGGAACTTTCTTTAACCAGAACTCACACTTGCTGAACTTGGCATATAACTGATGCTCTCGTAACCGTGTCAGCACGATTCTCAGATGCTCGGCGTGATCTTGCTCATTTTCTGAATATACCAGAATATCATCGATAAACACCACAACAAACTTATCCAATTCTGGCATAAAGACTGAATTCATCAGATACATAAAGTATGCAGGAGCATTTGTCAACCCAAAGGACATGACAAGATACTCGTACAACCCATATCTGGTGGAAAAAGCAGTCTTCGGGATATCTTGCGGACGAATCTTGATTTGGTGATACCCAGATCTCAAATCTATCTTAGAGAACACTCTTGCCTTGGATAACTGATCAAACAGGATGTCAATCCTTGGCAAGGGATACTTATTTTTGATTGTCACTGCATTGAGTGGACGATAGTCCACGCACATGCGCAACGACTGATCCTTCTTTTTCACAAACAACGCTGGACAACCCCATTTCGACGAGCTGGGCCGGATGAACCCTTTTTCTAGTAACTCCTTCAGTTGTTTCTTCAATTCTGCGAGTTCGTTTGGTGGCATCCGGTACGGCCTTCTAGATATTGGTGCTGTACCTGGTATCAACTCGATTACAAACTCTACCTCCCTATCTGGGGGAAGTCCTGGTAACTCCTCGGGAAACACATCGGGGAACTCACAGACTACTGGGATCTGTGGTAAAGGGACCACGTGCATAGCACAGGAGATGCTAGCAAAGTCAAGACGACGGGGCAGAGGTACTTGAAAAGAGTTACTGCCCTGTGGTTCTCTGAGAGATAACATCCTCTTTCCAGTATCTATGACCGCATCCCATTCTCTCATCCATTTCATGCCCATGATAACATCCAAAACTAACCCAGGCATGACCACTAGATTTACCCGAAAGACTCGGCCACTTATCTCCAGGGTTGCCCCTCGGACCACTCTATTGGTCAACACATCTGCCCCTGCTGAGCTGATGCGGTAGCCATAGCCCAGATCTGTAACTGGTTGATTATGCTTTTGTGCAAATGCTTGACTCATGAAAGAATGCGACGATCCAGAATCAAACAAAACAACTGCAAGATGTTGGTTGACAGAAAACATACCAGCTGTTACCGGTTCTCCTTCCGGGATTTCCTCAATCGAGGTATGATGCACACGAGCTGGATATGTTGGCTGCTGCCTCTTGGGGTAGGGACATTCCTTAGCAAAGTGCCCCATCTTGTGGCAGTTATAGCATGGACCCTTGGGCGCATTGTTGACGGCAGGTGCTGCAGCTTGAATTGCCTTTGGCTTGGCAGGAGCTATCGCCACCTTGTACGGCTTCTGCTGTGTTGGATGCCCGGTGTTCCTTCTCTGCGGTGGTCGGAACCTAGCACCCGGGGCAGGAGGACGATACTGCTGTCGCCCTGCCACTGGTGCCCTGGACTGGGATGATCCTGCTTCAAAAGCCCTTTTACGTGACTTGGATGCACTGTAGTTGTTGTTATTGTTCTCTTGGGTCAGGCAGTCACTGATATAGGCATTGAAAGTAGCCCTGGCCCCTGTACCCATGGTCTTCAGCATCTTTGGATTCAAGCCCCTCTGGAAACTAGCAATCTTCTTGGCCTCCGTGTTCGCAAACTCAGGGGCATAGCGAGCGAGATTGTTGAAGGCATGTAGATACTCTTTCACAGATTTCGTCCCTTGGGACAGCCTCATGAACTCCCCAACCTTCATTTCAACCACACCAGGAGGAATATAATTTCCCCGGAAAGCGGTGGTGAAGCGGTTCCAGGTGATTGGTGTCCCCTCTGGGTAGGTGGTACGGTGATGGGACCACCAAATCCCAGCGGGTCCTTGCAACTGATGTGCCGCATACTCAGCCTTGAGTTCTTCTGTCATTCGGAGAAGACGAAATTTCTGCTCCATAGTGTTGATCGACTCATCTGCTTCGAGCGGTTCCAAGGCCTCCTTAAAGATTGGTGGCTTGGTATCCATGAAGTCCTTGAACGAACTGTACTGGTTGACCTCCCGACCACCCTGATTATCTCCACGACGGGTGTTGTCAGCTATGTTGCGCAAAGCTTCTTCCATGTTGCGCTGCATCTGTTCCATGTTGCGTTGGCTTCCCAGAAACTGCGCGAAAAACACATCCACAGTGTACGGGGGAGGCGGTGGTGGTGGTGGCGGTGTTGGTGCTCTGTCCTCAATCCGTTGAGCCCCACCTCCGGATGTACCTGTTCCAAGGCCCGGATTGCTGCTACCCCCGCCACGTGTTTGTACCATCTGCATACGCCAATGATAAGCAATCGTTAGGAGTTGCCATCAATCGGTAGAAAATGTGTAAAATCGTGCCATACTGAATTTACTGAAGGAATAAATTCACACAATAAACAAAGGCACAACAACTCATCATCCACGCACAACATCACTAACAGATTACTTAACATTCACGCAACAAGGTTCGCGTACATCCAACTTGCCAGCATACATACACTGGACTTTCAGCATCAACTCATAAAGTCTTACACAGCCCAGATCCAAAAGTACATGACATGCCACGCAACATACATCACAAAAGAGGGAAGACTAGCTCTAGAGCCCTAGCATCTACTCGCTGTGGTCACTGTCCATGCCAGAGCCGTCCTCATCCTCGTCACCACTAGCAGCTGCTCCTATCTCGGGATCTGTGTCCATCTCGTCCTCAGAGTCTAGCTCCGCTGCTCCAGGCAGGTGGTGAGGGTGGAGCTGGTTATGCAGCTGGTGGATCTCCTCATGCAAGTTCTCATTGTACTCCTCAGCATTAGCTAGCTGCTGCTCTAGCTCTAGCTGTCGGGCCCTCAAAGTGTCCTCCTCGTGCCAGGCTTCATTCCTCTGTCCAAGCACATGGACTAGCATGCGCTCGCAGTTCCTATGAGCAGTAGTCACCCTGTCCTTCTACTCCCGTACTGCAAGCAGGTCCTGACTCAGCTCACTGTTCTTCTGGACTGCCTGGTCTCTCTCTCTGGTCACACGAGCCAACTCTGCCTGTAGCCTCTCAACCTCAGAGTCAAACTCACGCTTCAACTGACGCTTCTCATCCTGGACGGTGAGAAGAGACCCGGACAAGCGACCCAAACAACGCTCCAGGCCTCCATAGGTCTTCATCAACGCGTACATGGCACTCATAGCTGCACTGTCACTGTGCTGGTCCTCATCCGCACTCCTCTCTAGAGCATTCACCTCGTACTGATCCCACACCGAAGTGTAAGGGTCACCCCGGGGAAACACCCCAGCGAAGGCGTGGGCCAGCTCCTGTGGAAACCTCTCCATGAGGTCCCTCAAAACTGCGAAAGCTGCCCTGCTGGCACCGTGGAAAGACGTGACACCTCGGGACTCGTACACCCAGCCGCCCCAAGCAGGGTCTCCTCCACTGGTAGGGACAACTGCCTCAATCCCCACCAGGGTCTCGTCACCAAGCGGCTCCTTATCCCAATAGTAGCGAGGCTCCCTTCCTTCGAGATACCCCATCGAACTGAGCACCCTCCAAAGCAAAGTGGGCATCCCAAACTCCTCTAGGAACTTGCTCTTATGTCGCGAGCTCCTAGCTGCCAACGGACGGCGAGGGGCCCGCCCACCAGTGGACTTGCGAGCTGTGAGCCTAGTGCGTGCCATCTGCTGCAAATGGAATACCGTGGGTAAGAGCGAGGATTACCTTTAATTATTTTATTTAGAATTGGGACAGATTAAATTAAGGGGGAAAGTAAGCAATGATATGAAATGAACATGATGCATGCACGAACTTACGATCTCACAAACTTAGAAAACAAAGGTTAACACTAAGCGGTATACGCGGTGGCACACAACGTTCTCCCATAACGTAACTAGCGTTCTAAGCGAGAACGTGGTTAGGGTACCTGCAGAAAACTCATTTCAGCCCACCCACAGTATGGTCGTGCGTAACAAAATTTAAAACTATACACTTCACATACACAGACACCCGTCCATGCATGTGACGTGTCACTACCCACATCATCGCCCTAATGACGGCATCGCCTCTCAGGACGGAATTCCCAGCATGCGGTACTGTTCCCAAGACACACCAACATGTGTGCATGACACAGCACCTGACAACACTTCCCTAGACCGGCAGTGTATCCGATCATGCTCTCACAACTCCCACTTACCATGGCGTAGAGGAAGAATTGATCCATACATTACCACTCAAATGAATGGCACTCATACTATTGCACGCCGTATGAGCGACGAAATAAAAATATGATGCATTAACCCCCAAGTCAGTACTTAGCTAGCCACCTTAGAGTCCTTAACTGGGCATAAAGGATATGACCATGGCACACTAGATAATTTTCCCAAAACTTAGTTTAACACCTTGATCTTTATTAATTACTAAAATCTTTCATTAAACCGGTTTAGACTTTTGTTTAGAACGTACTTATGAACAGTAACTCGCTAAACCTTGCTCCGATGCCAGCTGTAACAGAACCGACCAAATTATAAGAGATTAAGCCTAATAGTGACCATTTGCATAGTCGAACCATCACGCTTAAGCCCATATAATCCCGGTAGTCCGTGAAATCTCGAAGGATTTCAAACCACACATCGCATAACAGCCAAGATCGTAATAAGTTTAGCGGCCGCCATCCACAAGTACATCCAGATTTCAACATTCATAAAATACCTCGGAGTGCTTAAAGTTATTACAAACCAAGTTCTTCAAGTAGCGGAAGCTTCATAGTTTGAAATTACCACACACACGATAAGTCTGATACAGTGCCATAGTTCGGTCATTCCCACAAAAGCAAAAGAAGAGACGGAGTGACCATCGCCCTTGGTCTAGTCATCACCCATAGCTGGGTACAGACAGAGGATGCAATAACCATAGTACATTTGACCATCTGCAAAACAACATGGGAATAGAACCCTGAGTACAAGAAGGTACTCAGCTAGACTTACCCGTCATAAACTTAAAATAAAGACTCATCAAGGATCATGAAGGCTATTTAGTGGGGTAGCTGACAACCATTTTGCAAAGACCGCAAGGTTTTATTACCCAACCTACATAAATCTTTTCTTCTTTAAATCTGCTCAAGTTGAAAGTATCATTATCTATTACCTAGGTTTGCTCCTGTGCTATTACAAGCAAGTATGAGACTATGATAGTACCTCATCACAGCAGTCATAAACCTGTTTCATTATAACCCAAGTGTTCCATAGTCCTTACTACGAGGACAGGGCTCATGTCAAGTGCTCACTATCCAGGAGCGATGGCGATTCGAATCGATTTCTAACCAGCTGGCGAGGTATTCCCCACACAAACCACACTCACTGATCAAGTGAGCTACAGATCACCGTATTACACTATCCAGGACCAATTCGCGGGTTCGGCAGGCACCGCCAGTACCCGAGGACCGTTCCGGCGACCGAGGTATCCAAGGTATACCAAGGTTGCGCGCCGCGCCCTCGTCGTTCTCCTCAACCACCACCAATACAGCGCATGGCGGCTCGATTCCCGGCCCGGATAGTGTTCAGGCTTCGCGGTCGGAACGACTTATCCTTCCAGCTAAGTGTGGGGCATGCGTTCAACATGACAAGAGGGCCGTCAACGATCGGTCCTTAATCGACACAGGCAGGGGCACCATGGTCAACCCACCATAAGACCCTGCCCGGTCTCCAATTACATTCCACACTTGGTTATTTCTTTCCCCAAGCAACCACTGCTTAAACAAGCAGGTATCCACCTATATCTCGCAGGTGACAGGACATCACCCGACTTCTACCGGACTAAGCAAGCTAAGCATAGACTCCGCGCCTGTCTACATAGGACAAGGTAGATAAACGAGTAGGGATAACAAGGAGTACATATGCAGCAACGGTATCAGGCAACTCCTATCACTTAATATGCAATACAGTAGAACAGGTATAACACTTTATATAAGTTAGCGAGAATAGGGAGACTTAGAATGCTCCGGGGCTTGCCTTTCTCAAACGTGCTGGGTCGGTGATCCGGACACTCCTGCAATTCCTCTCCGGGTTCCTGTGCTTCCGGAGGTTCCTGCTCCTGAAGCTCCTCGGGTTCCTCGGTTCCCACCTCGTTCTCCTGCGAGCCTGTATGATGCATACATGCTCATGAGGGGAGTGCGAGATGCCCGAGTGGATGCTTACATGAGGGAGTACCAAAGGAGTCATGTTATGATGCATAGGTAATGCACTTGGTCATGCTTATTACAAGGTAGTCAACATCATCCAAGAATAAACAATTGAATCAAACATCTATTACATTCTCTTCTATAATTATTTTTCAAATGAAATCAGCAACCTACATGATGCTTCAAAGATACACCAAACCCAACTTAGTCCATTCAACCCACATACACAACCATTCATAATTTTCTTTATTCATTTCTAAGCCCATTAAAAATCACATGCAATTCTGTTAATCCATAAATTCCAGAAAAATTACAGGAGACTACTAGCTAATCATAAAGTCTGCTGTAAATTTTTCATAATTTTTGGTTACTTATTCTGAGCCACAAAAATCACAAGATTAATGGATAAGGCAAGTATAATCACCCTACTGTGATATAAGTGTCAAACAACAGATTTCATATTTTTACAATTTATCTAATATCATAAGAAATACCCACAAAATTTTCCAGATTTATTGCATGACCCATTTAATTATTAAAAATCATAAAGCACTGCCATGCAAGCATTTAAATTACCATAAATTCATTTATACACCAAATAATATGTAACAATATTTTCTCAGTGAGTAAACACACATGCAGAGCCAGCAAAACAAGTTTCACATTTTTCTGAGCCATATTTCATTTACTATGCATTTTCCAAGTTTAACAAAATCATGGATAAAATATATTCACACAGAAAAGTTGCTCCAACATGACATGCAATTAGATCAAACTGTAGATCTGGAAATATAGAGCACACCAAAATTTATTTCATTCAATTTGGAGCTGTAGAACTCAAGATATAGATTTTACAAACTTTAAATCAATTTCTGGAAAACACTTTTTCAAGAAAACCGACGAAAAACGCTACGCTCACCCAGATCTACACCCACCGGGGTACCCCTGCGACTGACAGTGGGTCCCCGACCCCACCAGTCAGCGAGACCGAGAGGGAGCTCACCTCCGACGAGCGGATCTCGCCGGCGGTGAGGTCTCCGGCCACGGGGTGAGCACCAACGTGCTCCCCGCAGCAAGACGCACCCAGCGGTACCCTTGGATCGACCAGAGGACGGCCGGAACACCTCCGGCGAGCATGCATGGCGGCACGGCGGCGCTGCTCGCCGTGGCCAGGCTGCTCCGGCGCGGTAGAGCGTGCGCAAACGCCTCTCCGAGCTTCCTCACCTTCCTACCGACCTAGCGCAACAGAGAACGAGCGAAAAGACGCAGGGAAACGCTAGATCCGCCGCGGCGGAGTACTCCGGCGAGCTCGGGGTAACTCCGGCGAGCGATTCATGGCGCTCGACGGACTCTCACCTCGGTAGAACGTTCGCACGAGCTTACCCTAGCGACGGCGAGTGCCCTGGTGCTCTCGGCGTCGAGCTTGATGCTCTGGTGTGGCCGGCGACGAGCGGCGGAGCTCTCTCCGGCAATGGCGCGCGGAGGAGCGGCTGCTGCGGCGCGGTTCGAGCGGAGGAGGAAGGAGAAGGAGGGCGCGGGGAGACAGGATGGAGGGAGTGGCCTGGGAGCCTGTGCCGGCGTCCCGACCAGGGGGGGTTGGAGGCCGGCCGCGGCGCGTCCAACGCCGGCGTACGGCCGCCACGTGGCCGGCGCCGGGTGGAGCAAGGCGGGCGCCGCGCGCGCGGGAGAAGGGGAGGGGGAGCGGGCCGCGCTGCCCAGCTGGGCCAGAGGGGAGGCGGGTCGGCCCAGCAGCGCCTGCCCCCTTTCCCTTTTTTTTTGAAATTTCTTTTCTCCAAATTCTTTCTAAATTCATTTGGACCAATTTAAAATCATTTTCACCTCTTGCTCCCAGAAACACAGTTGTTCCAAAACAAAAACTCTACCACTTTGCTTTAACAAGCAAGACCAAATTCCAAACGGAATTTGAATTACAAGTTAAAACTCAGTTCTAGGTTTTAAATAAATTCTTTTTGGATATTTTTGTATAAATTCCATTTCTCAATTTCCATAGCTCGAAAAATTGCACAAAAATGTTCTTAATTCTTCTTACACCTAAAGCAACCTAATTTGAATATTTCACTATTTTAGAAACAAGTATCATATTTTTAACATATTTAAACTCATGAAGTGAAGCACATCAAATCATAATTTGACAAGAGTGTCATGCTCATGATGCTTATGCTTGATGGAATGCTTATGCATGGCTTTGGTGAGACTAAGTGCATGCTTAACACCTAGGGTGTTACAGCTTCTTGGTTCTCTCCCTTTCACTCTTGCCCCCAAACACTCTTGCCTTCAAGCCCCCACAGTCGTCTCCTTCGTTGCCACCAAGCTCCCGCCTGCACCCGCTTGCCTCCGTCCT